>NC_081853.1:20737487-21055106 GCF_963259705.1 Myotis daubentonii | reverse complement strand
ACACACACACACACACACACACACACCACATACATAGGACAATGCGAATAGTTCACTTTCTTTTCTTCTTATGCTTCTTATATGATGAAAGTTTATTAGTTTAGAATGACTCAGATATTATATATATATATTTATTTATATGTATTGATATGTAAATAACCTTGTAGTTATAATAAAAGCTAATGTCAAGTTATTTTCAAACTCAAACACTAGCTCTACTGATTTATAGGGAACTGGTGTGAGGCACTAATCATCAGCTAGCCCTGGGTGTTAAGTGCTTCTCTGTACATGACCTTATTTATTGTACTACTGGAGGAAGTAGGCATCATTACTCTCATTCTCTACGTGAGGAATCAGGCTTGAAAAGTTAAATAGTGTGCCAAAAGTTTTACAGCACAAAAGTGATGGAGCCCGTTACTCAAATTCAGGTCTTTCTTGACACCATAGGACTTGTTTATCCCTCCATGTATATTTAAATCTTCCATGACTACACATAAGACAAGAATCACTGAGGTTCTCTGAGACAATTTAAAGAAACTGTATGCAGGCCTCCATGTTCCAAACAAATTAGATGGCCCCCTGTTGAAGGATAACTTTTTCCCTGACATCACTGTCTTCAATTGTTCTACCAGACTTTGATAAAGGAGAGCCATAGCACTTGCTTATCTCTATGACACACTGCCTCTCCTACACATACACATGGGATCACATCTTTCTTGAGAGTCAGGTTCCATAGTCAGCAGGCAAAGGGAAAATGTAAACATTTTAAATTTCCTTGAAGAGTCTCTAAAATTCCCAGAAATTCCAGTAGAATACATTTTTCTTTTCTTTTAAATCTGAATTAGACTATGTTGCTGTTTCTTTGACTGAACATCAGGGGAAGTAGTTGGATCTTTCAGGGGTCACAGAATTTGAGTATGTATCTCTGTATACTAGAGTCACCTTTGCGGTAGCAAGGCGCTCACATCATGAGAGACCCACAAAAGCAAAACTGACTAATGAAACAATAGATCACGTTTCCCACCTCAGGTTTTCCCTAAGTAATACACACGCTGAGTAACTTACCACACACCATTTACATTGTAATTTTCACATCTTTTCTGTATGCATTTCCTCTTTTTCTCTTGGGGAGGGCGGGGGGCACAAGGGTGTTTGCTAAGTAATAAGGGAATTCGTTTAAACAAACTGCACATATGATACGGTTCCAATGATATGTATTATAAACACACACCAAGTACCCTAATACTTAGAGGAGAAGAGGAAGGGATCTGCCTGACATTTCCTGGACCCTCCCGGCCCCTGCATTCCTGCAGCTGGCCTTACAGTTACTCTCATCCCCCAGGGGAGAGGCCCTCATACTAGAAGCTTATTTCCACAATGGCTGCCAATGATACAATCCTTACTTTTGAGCTGCATCATCTCAATGTAAGATTAACTAAACATATAAGCTGGGGAATTCAGCCCATGTGACAAAGACTTTGTCCTTTTTGGCAGAGTCATTACATAATGGACTCTGATTTTATATCTTGAGTTTTCACCAAGTGACAACTGGAAAAAAACAACCATATAAAATCCATCACTAACCTGTCTATAGACAGGTCTATCTCAGTCTGTTATAAAAGACACAGAGAAAACAACTGTCTTGATCCTGTGCTTGACTGAAAAATTAACATAATTTTTGTGTTAATTTTCATCTTGTGAACACTGTCAATTTTATTAAAAATGTGTCATGCTTTTTGCTTTGTCCAGTAAGAAGTTCAGCATTAAATGGGAGAGCCATTTGCATCAACAGAGCAAGAAGGTATCTGAACTTTACTTCTGAGCTTTACATGATTATTTTCTCTTCATCATGTCTTATCTGTTGGCATTGATGTTCATATTTCTAAGTCAACCTCTAGCCTTACTTTGGTCAAAGCAGGATTCAAGGAACCAAGAAAAAAATAAAAGTATTGGTTATAAAAAATGATTAGGCATCTTTTTAGGGCTTCATTAAGGCAATTATTAGAGTGGTACAAATCTCAGCATAACACTGCCAGAGTTAAGATATCTTTTCTAATCAGACAGTTTCTAACTGAATAAACAAAATATTTCCCTTATAAACATAGCAGTTGGGACTACCATAGTAAATGAGACAGACAAGGTCTCCTCTAGAGTCTAGCGGACAATAAAGCAGTAACAGCAAGTTAGACTAACATGGGACAAGTGCTGTGGGAGAAGACACTGGAAACACAAGGCCATGCCAGTGGAACCATTGAATTGGCGTGTGTTTGTTTATTTGGACTTAGAAATGACTTTCAGGATGAGGCCTATTCATACTTCGGAGCCACCCAGTCAAAGATGTTAAGAGTGAGAGTATTTCAGTGATAAGGAAGAACCTAAGAATGGCCCAGCTCTCCAGTGAATATTTGCAATTAGAGCTAATGATGAGGCACTGAGTTAAAATCGTGGGATTTACAAGCAAGTCCTAACTCCCTTCTTTCAGTTGCCATACCCTGAACCATTGTCTGTGTAAGTATATCTTCAGTCTGATAGTCCAACATCACAGCCAGGACTTCGGAATTTATGACATATTTCCTCATTGAAAGGACCTCTGTTTCTATTGCCTTGCTTGTCTGCCTTTACTGTTAGTTAACTATTCTGATCAATAACAATTGGGAGGGGATAAAATTTTTACAAATTAAACTGAGAACCTGATTTTAGCATAAGACCTATACAGGAATATTAAATACACACACACACACACACACACACACACACACACACACACACTGATCCAATATTTCCAAGTGGGGAAGCCTGAATATTTATCATCAGGATTCCTAAGTGTGGTGATTTTGTCTCATTTTTTCAAAATCGCCCAATGGAAGACCACTGGCCAAACATTTGAGCCCATTATTTCCAATTTGAGCTAAATAAACATAAACAATCTTCTTTAACTGTTACTTAATACAGATGTCTTTCTCAATATAATCTAATACTTCGAAGACTATTTATCTAAATAATTTATTTGATTTTGTTTTGACCAAGTCAGCCAGAGCCATCACTGTTATTCATCTCCAAAGCAAAGTGGCGCCGTGATTGGGTTCTCATAATTCTAAACAATTCTCCCATCATTAGAGAGGAACAGAGGAAGAAAGCATGCATTGAGAAGTACATTTAGCCACATTTTCTCAGGTTCCCAAATATAAGCAGTAATCCACACTATTATCCATTACACAGAAGTAAGATATTGATTTTGGAAACTATTTTCTTCTCTGCATCACTTCCACTCATACTTTAAGTGACTTAAGTTTCACACTTTTGAAAATATTCTCTTCAAAAACAACAAAGACTTTGCAGATCTGCCTCACAGGCAGTGGGAAATGTGAGAGTAGGTATATGGCGATTATCTATAGTGTTTGTTTAATGAAGTCTGAAAAGAACCCTGGAAGCCACAGACATGTGAAGAGGGTCATCTTAATCATTGCAATCTCTTCCTACCTGCCTCTTTGGAAATCTGTGTGAAGGACTCCACACCTTTCTCTCCGTAACTTCCTTCAGATGCGAGAGTGGACACGTAATTCCAGCCTAGCGCCTTCACAATGTCTACCATGGCCTGGGCTTGGAAGGAGTCAGGTGGGACCACGCGGGAGAAGAAGTCATAGCGCCGGTCGTCACTTAACTCAGGTGCCGTTGATGCATAACTAATCTGGGGGATCTGAAAAGACAAGAAAGCACCGCATGAGGGCAAACCACCAGGATGCGAGAAGCTCATTTACACTGACAACAATCTTCCCAAATACAGAACTGGAGTTCCGAAGAGGATGTGTGTGTTGCCAACCCTGACTCAAAGCCCACACCCAGTGGGAAAGTCACCTGGTGGGTCCTTACCTGAGTAATTCCTCAGTTAGAGAGGTAGTGAGGTGGAGGGGAAATAAAAATGGATTTGCTCTTGATAAGATGTGATTTCAAAGTTTAATGCGGGGTTTTTTTCCACTCGTGTTTACTTTCGTGAAGCTATTTCACCTCAATGACTTAGCTGCATCGTTAGTATACGATTGTTTTGAGGGGCGAGGATATAAATGTACATTGCTTATCAGCGGTTCTCAACCTGTGGGTCGCGAACAATGAAAATACATCCTGCATATCAGATATTTACATTACGATTCATAACAGTAGCAACATTACAGCTATGAAGTAGCAACGAAAATAATTTTATGGTTGGGGGTCACCACACATGAGGAACTGTATTAAAGGGTCACGGTATTAGGAAGGTTGAGAACCACTGGCTTAGATGCTTGTGACAGGGTGGGCACTTAATACAAGGGGGTGATGATAATCAAAACAGAGAACAGCATGGGTTTCCTTACTAAGTTCACACATTCCCCACAAGTGGATTCCCAAGTTCTCTGTAACATTTTATCACAAACATCGCCCTCAACATTCTAAGAACATATGTTTACATATCTCTATCATTATTGCTTTAGAAATAATATTTTATTCAACTCTTTATTATGTTCCACTCATGTTCTAAAGTTTTATATGCACTACCTTACCTAACCATCAGTAAATATTCTTTACCATACTATATATATTATACTACACTCTGTTATTATTAACTCATTTTACCAAAGAGGAGATGAGACTTGAAAATAGAATATGACCTTATCTCAGGTCATAATGTTGTAGGTCAGAGAGTAGTCCTCAAACTTGAAACTGCCCAATGCAAATTTCTGAACTCTTAACTATGATACTTAGATGAATTATTACTAAAATATTTTAATAATAAGCATAAACAATGAAGGACCATAGATTATTAGAGTCCAGGCCAATTTCTGTCCACAGCACTGACTACTGATACATTAAGTTATTTTACAGGTCACTCTCAGCTGTTGTTCAAACATTTTATTTAAATGCCATATTAAAGCTTATATAAATACTAGAGGCCTGGTGCACAAAATTTGTGCATGGGAGAGGGGGTGTCCCTAAGCCAGGCCTGCAGTCTCTCACAATCCCAGACTCCTTAGGAGATGTCCAACTTTAGATGTCCAACTAAATATTTATCCTGATGATAAATATTTAGGCCCTATGGGGTGGCCTAAACCGGCAGTCGGACATCCCTCTCACAATCTGGGACCACTGGCTCCTAACCACTCACCTGCCTGCCTCATAGCCCCTAACCACTCGCCTGCGTGCCTCATCGCCCCTAATCACTTGCCTGCCTGACTCATCACCCCTAAACACTCTCCTGCCTTCCTGATCACCCCTAACTGCCTCTGCCTTAGCCCCCGCAGCTGTGGCTTCATCCAGAAGGACGTCCAGAGGTTTGTTCGGCTGTCTGGTCTAATTAGCATATTACGCTTTTATTATTATAGATATTCATAGACTGAGTTCCCTATGTTTCATTTATAGTTCTGAGGTTATAAATTTTAGAAAAAGAAAATACCAACTGAATAAAGGCTTTGGGCAGAAAAATAAAAGTAAAGAAGAGAGGGAGGGAGGGAAAGAAGGAGGGAGGGGAAAGAGAGGTGGAGAGAGACCTTTTCTTACAAGAAATAAAAAGGAAAGAAGCCAAGCATATCAACACATTTACATCAATTTCAACTTGTGGAAATGGAAAAGCTTCATGCAATTGCACAGCTGTCTTTCCTGCCAAAATCCCTTTCTACGTTTGAAAGAGTGATAATAAAGATACACTCAGCCCCCTGCTTGAATCTGCATTTATGTAGCTGCTGCAAAATATCAGAATTGTAAAGTGCCCCAATGCAAATGCATTTTCAAAACTGCGCCCCAAATTTCAGTAATGAAAACCCTGGGGAAGCAGCTTTCTTTCCTCAGTTCCATGCACCCTTTGAAAATGGGCCCTATCTGGGGTCCATCTTTCCTACTACAAACAAGAAATATCTCTTGGCTTAAGACTCATATGTCCCTTTAGGGTCATATAAACACCCTATATCCAGTGAGACTTAAGTGATGCTAGACTAAGGAATGAAAGACTGACTGGATTTCATTTCTAAACTAAAAACACATATTGAGGCTATAAGAATATCCCTCCTAGAATTAGGGATGAAGGACTGGAAGAATGTATGTAACCTTGCATATGTTGCTGTGTACTTATTTAGCTATGATGCTGCATATTTAGTTACTTGGTTTCAAACTAATGTTTAAGCCTACGGAGTAATTATTTTGCAGTGTGTGTTGTAACTAGTACCTACAACTGACCAAATTATTATTAGTCATCTTTAGTGATTAACTTACACACTCTCCTTGATCTCTGTACTTCCTTTTTCTTGCCAGTCTCCTATGGAAATGCAGAATTGATCTTTTGATGAAGATAACTTAGTATAATAAAACTTCAACTATAGAAAAATAAATGTTCCATATCTCTTTGAATCTTCCTTTTTCCAATTTAAAAAACAGCTTTAATCTTCGTAAGACTAAATTTTCATCTTATTTTATTATTCTTTACTCTTACATCATTAACTTTTGCCTATCACACAAAAATGGTGCTATTGATGAGTATCAAATAGAATTAAAAACATCTATAAGCCATCATATTTGTTTACAGTTTAGACTTTTATTTAGAAAAATAATAATATACATTATTTTTAAAAAATTAAAGAAACGAAACAAGAAAATATCTTTAATGCCTTTATCCCTATTAACATTTGCTATCCCGCTTTATCATTTTTGTGTGCATGAGGGTATGCACATAAATGTTACTAAGCAAAAAAACATGAGTCTTGCCCTGCTGGCATGGCTCGATGGTTGAGCATCTACCTATGAACTAAGACGTCATGGTTTCATTCCTGGTCAGGCACATGCCCAGGTTGTGGGCGCGATCCCCTGTATGAGGTGTATGGGAGGCAGCTGATCAGTGATTTTTCTCTCATCTTTGATGTTACCATCTCTCTCTCCTTTTCCCTTCACCTCTGAAATCAATAAAAATATTTTTTTAACATGAATCTTAATCTCTTCTTCCCTTCCCTAGTTTCATTTCTCTTTCTCTCACTTCCTGGTTGCATAATATTCTACTAACTAAGCCTAAGATAAACCTAACCTTCATTGCTAAATGTTTAAACATATTTCAAGTTTCCATTACCACTAGAAGTTAAAAAAAATATTCTGACAGTTGATTCAAGTCCTTGTGGACATAAATGACTATTTTCTTAGATTACTGGTGAAGACTCTCCCTCACCAAAGTGACAGAAATAAATCAGATTGACACTTAAATATTTCCCTATATGAAAATTACTTGAGGTTGTAAGGTTGTACTATAAGGCAAAGCAAACATCTATATATATTTTTCCCACACGGTTAACTACTTGCCCCAGCGCCATACGTTAAATACTCATTATACACTGACAGGAAAGGCCATCTTTTGTCACATATGAAAGCCTTTAGCTATCCTCCAGTCTCGGGGTGTATTCTCTACTATTTCACTTGTCTGTGACCAAGTATTGGGCAGTGTTGTACTGTTTTCATTTTTATAAACTTAGAATTTTTAGGGCTAGATTAATTAGAACACCTTCTCTCTGCATAACTGTTCTTTCGAAAAGGACCATGGGTAATCATACATGTTTAACTTTTCAGCTGAACTTTAGCACAAATGTTTCAATTTAGCATAATAATGTTCCATTAAGATTATGATGAGAATTTCATTTTATATATAACATATATATAAAAATTAATTTGGGAAGAATTGATACATTTATAATGTTTTATTCCCTATGGGAAAATATTTTTCACCCATTCCATTATTCATTTTTTCCTCTTAGTAAAATTTTATCATTGTCTCCATGTGGGTGACATTATTTCTAGATAATTATTATTTTTATTACATTACGAATGATATCAAATTTTTATTTTATTTTTATGTTACTGGTATGTAGGAATCTATTAATATTGTATATTTAGTTTATGACTTATAACCTTGTTAAAATTCATATTAGTTCTAATAGCTTTCAGTTTATTTTCTTGGGATTTATAGGTAAGCAAGCCACATTATAAGACTTAATTTAGTTTTCTTTTCTAACTACATTAGCTAGAATTTACAGGAAAATAAGAATGATAGTAATGGAAATAGTTTGTCTTTTTCCTATTTCTCTACAATAAGCATTTAAAATCAACTAACATTCATTCTAATTTCTTATCTTAAAATGCATAGTCAAATTAAGATGAGTATCTTCAAATAGTTGAAAAATTACCATCCTTCAAAGATTATCTTTTGCAAACAAAAATCTCAGTTTTTCCAATTTTTTCTCCTACGACATGAATCAGGTGGTGGCAAGATGAAAAATCAGTTTCAAGGAATCAAGTTTTTGAAACATAGTACTTCTCACATCTTGGTCATCATTTAAAAGTTATGTAGCAGCCAACTATCCTCTTTTTAAACATTGAGAAACAAATGGAACAAAAACAGCAAGACCATCATTCTTCAAGTCATCAGATACAACATGTGCCAATCCTATATCCTGTTCTTAAAATAAGGGGGAGGGCGGAGCCCAATTCACACTGTTTCTAATTAACATACATAAATGTTTAAGGCCCTAAGAATTCCTGTAAATCTAAGAGAAAGAAGACTAGGGGAAAACTGATTTCAAGAATAATTAAAATGGACCCTCAAATAACTTATATCCTCTACATCTTGTAAAAACTTTCAAGTCTCACCAATGCAAGTCGTTGTGGGGAGTGAATTCTCCTGATGGACTAAAAAAAAATAATAATAATCACAAGTAAAACTATATCTAATTAGTGGCACAAACCAGTCACTAGGAGGAGCTCAAGGCCCTCTCCTGACCTTGCCCAAGTTAGCCCTGGAAAGCATGAGTTTACCAAGGTCAGTTGATCAGTTCTTCTGGAACACCGCAGTTTTCTTTGGTAACAAGTGTCACAACATGTCATTAAACATGTAAAACTATATGTTTTTTATTCTTTCCTTTCTGGGAGACTATTTCCCCTTGTGGAGAGCAATTACCTTATTCATCATTTTATCACCACTGGATAGCACTGTACCCAGGGCAGAACAGGAGCCTGATTGATCAGTATGTGTTGAATGAAAAAATGAGCCCGTAAATGAATGAATGGAATAACCCTGAGAAAACAGAATCCCTTATATACATAGTGTGGCTTCCACAGCACTTGGAAGTCACCCCTGCCCTGGGCAGGCAGCTCTAGGCAGGGTAGCAAACACTTTTTCTCGCCCTTTCTCTACCTTGGCATGAGTTTCCCTGGGATTTCCTTCCTCGTCACTGAGATGTAGGACAAGTTGACATTAGATGAGGCTACAAAAGTAAAGGGACCTAGGGAGTCATTTAGGCTTCTCACTCTTATTTCTCCGAGGCCTGAGACCTAGCACTCCAGGCAACGTATACCACCATGCCCAGAGTTCAGTCTAAGGCTTCAAGACATCCTTAGATTTCTCATTTTAAACAGGGTGATTCTGCCCTGCTGTCTCCATAGCTTTTCTCCCATCTGGAACCAGGCTTGGCTATCAGATGCAAGATGGAATTAGTATCCTCAGTTCCAGGTAAATGACTTTATGTTAACACTAGAGGCCCGATGCATCAAATTCGTGCAAGGGATTCGGTCCTCACAGACGCGGCGGCCCCGGCTTCATCAGGAAGGTCTCCCAGAAGGCCGTTTGGCCGTTCGGTCTAATTAATATATTACGCATTTATTATTATAGATTGCCATTACCAAATCAAAATAGAAAGAAAAAGGAAAGAGAATCTAAAGAAAATAATTCTGTAATTTCTAATATATACAAAATCAAATATTATCAGTATGTGATGGAATTTTCATTTCCCAAGTGTGGACAAGATCAAACGCTTCTAAATTTAATTTCATCTTATAATCACTACAGTCGAACACTAGGCTGAGGGATCTCATGAGCTTGGAAACACACCCCTTTAGCCATCATCTTTGTGTCAAAATAACTGAAGACCCAAGTCTAGATGTGGACTAGATTACAGTAATATTCATAAATATTTTAAAAATCCCCACTACTCCACACAAACTTGATTCTAATAAACATAAATTTCTAAATATCTATAAAAAGAAGAAATCAATTATTTAGAAAAAAAATGAAAGATCTGAAATTGGTTTCATGTATTTTGAGCTTCTTTCCCTTGATAGCACAAGGGCAGTACCTATGACAAGGTCAGTCACCTGGGAACTTCTAATTTCTGGAAAGGTGCAGGGAGCTCTGGGTCCATGTTCGGGGGAAGTTGCATGGCCGGGAAAGGCAACACAGAAAGTACTGACACTTGTTCCGAGGGCAGTTCCCACAAAACTTGCAAAAGGCAATTTTTGGAAGTATCATGTGCAATTAAGACAATGCTTCAGTGTACCTGTGGAGATATTAAATGAACTCCCGTGAGGCATTATTAAGTTCACAGTTAGCAGTAATTTCACTCTTAGTTCTTATTAAGCTTTATTGATATGGATCCCTAAAACAGGGAAATGGCTGAATAACCCTTTCAGGATCATTCTTTGGAGCATCATTCTCTCCGATTTTTACATATCTGTTTCCTAGATTAACATCTCTGCTTACATGAGGATGGCTGGACTTTAACTCTAATTTTTGGTAGCATTTGTTTATCTCAAAGTACTGAGTAAAGATCTTCAATTAGGTTAAAATCTAGAGTTTCACTCAACTTTAAACTACTCATGACTGAGAATACCATCAAGTATTGCAACTTTTTCCTTTGTCTTTGCATTTGTGTGTATATCTAGTAAGAGCGCAGAGGCCTCTGTAGATGGAGAAATACCTCCATCCATATCTCCAGAGCATTCGATGACAAAGCACAATAGAGACCTGGCCCTCCCAAAATGAGGACACCGAAATCATTAGCATATACTTTTCTAGAGGAGCAGAAAGATGAAAAGAAGCAACATTATTTGGATGACCTTTCAGGGTCCTCGATAATCCTACATGTCTATGAATTATCTCTGGCCAGTCTCCCTCAAAACCACCATGTCTTAAGAAACAAAAAGTAATTGAAGTGGTTTTTAAAAATATTTCTCATGTTTGTTAAATATGATCCTAGCTCTCTCTCTCTCAGGCCCCCAGAACCAGAGTGTACGCCTTGAAGTTTCCTTTACCAAACATTAATGCATGTCTTCTGAGATATCCCACTAGCAATAAAAATTCCAAATTCCTGTTAGGCGGGGTTTCTCGACCATAGGACCACTGACACGTGAAGTCAGCTAATCCTATGCTGTGGCAGGATGCTTAGCAGCATCCCTGACTTCTGGCACCAGATGCCAGAAGCAAGTCCTGCAGCTGTCACAGTCAACTTGACTGCACACAATGCAAAATACCCTGGGGGCACGGTGGGGTGTCGATGTAAAATCACCAGGGTTGAGAATCACTGGGCTAGAGGAGAGGTGTCCGTAAAAGCACAGCTGCAGTCAGAACTCCGTGGTCACACCCCAAAGTGCCAATGAAAGGAGGTGCGTTTAACGGCTTGTACCACTCTATACAGTTCATGGTTTCCATATTTTCTCTAAACTTTTCATGTTTTCCTTTCCACTGGCCAAGCTTTCCCAGTTATCTCAGCCCCCTGTGCTGCCCAGGCACCTTCCCTCAGCGGGGCTCTCAGTAGAGGGCACGGCGACAATGCTGCCCGGATGCTCAGCCCTTTACCAGGGCACGGGCGGGAGCTTCTTCCGCTGAAGAAAGACTTTTTCCAGGAGAAACTGAAATTAAATCCAAACTTATTTTCTCTCTGAGAACTGCTGCCACCTTTTTAAGTATGCTGTGGTCCCCAAATCTTGATTATTTAGGATGGTTGAAAATGGAGAGTTATAGTTCACTGAATATCGTGGTACCCTGTGTGCTATGCCCTCTGTGAGTTCCACTTTTCCAAGAGCGAGAGCACAACACAGTGCACTTAACAGGATTGCTACTGAGCGTGATGTAATCGCCGCTTCATGATTCAGAAGCCACTTCTGGGGCTGGTGGGGCTGCAGCACATTCATTCTCCTTGGAGGAGGCTACAGATGTAGAAGTTCCGAAGACGAGGTCGAATCTGCACTGATCCTTTGATTCCCTGAAAGAGGCTTACTTGATATAAAAAAGTCTTTACTTAGTCTTTCACCCTTATCAAGAGGGGGGAAAGCAATGCTGTTTACTTTAGCTTTCATATGGCTCACATTTTGACTAAACAAGCAGTGCGTGACTATTTGTTAAAACAAAAAGAGGATTCATAAGATTTCTGCTTGATAAATAATTTTCTACCACTTAATTCAGATAATAAAATATTACTCGAGTAGTGTATCACCCACTTTTTAAAAATCTATACAATTTAATACAATAAATGTGATAATTAATGAGGAACCAGCTTTAGATGATAGGATAATCTAATACACACACACACACACACAGAGAGATACTATGAAGAAAACAAAACAGTTTAAAAAGAGAATGACTTAGATGGTACTGTAGATAAGGTACCAAGTAAAATACACACACAAAACATTCAATCTATTCCAAAATATATCTGTAATTTACCACACCACCTTTAATTCTGTAGGACAAATTTATTTACTTCTCTGTGGCCTTTTCTTGCTTTGTATAGGTCTGAAATATCTACTTCATACCTTTGCTCATTTAAATTCTAGGAGTATTTCTTAAATATCCAGATTGATTATATGAAAATGTCTTTGGGGTATTTGCCCTCATTCTAAGCAAAGGGTCCCCTTTTCCTGCTACGCATCATTCTTTGCTGTTTGTTACTCGGCTTTCATCTCATTCTTCTATCACCAGACTCCTTGAGGAAAGAAATTGTGTCTAAATTTTCTTTCATGTATCCCGTCATTGTAGGACTATACAAATGTTAGAGTTTTATTGGCATTTGAAAATCATGAGCAAAGATGCTTTTGGCCATAGGTAACATATTACTCAATTAATAGTGACTTAGATAACAAAATCACTAAATAAATCTGGATATAGCTGCTTTCCAGGTTGGTTTGGTGACTTGACAATGCAGGGGCATTGGTTTGTTTCTCTGAAGTTCTCTCAGCTCTTGTCTCAGACTCAGAGGCGGTTCCCAGTGCTCTCATCATGTGTCACCTGGCATCATTAAAATGGAAAGGCAGGGGTAGGGGGCTCTATAAAAAAAGGCTTTCTCTTTTCATCCAGTTGGCTTTTAATCCAGAAGGAATTTTGTTTTTCTAAAATGTTCTACTCCTCATCATATTTCTCTGACATCTCATTGGCTGGAATTGTGTCCCATGATCTTCCCTTCTCCAGACACTGGCAAAAATAAACAAGACTGCCATGATTAGCTTATGATCCAACCTCTGAGGATGGATGCCCAGATGCCAGAAAAAAAAAAATCTAGGTTCTCTGGGAGGGACCAAGGCAGGTAAGTAAATGGTCATTTGGCAGACAGGTAACTGGGTCTGTGCCGCAGCAAAAATGTAGTCTCCATTGTGAATTAATATGAGTTTGACATGCTTGTAGGCATCTAAGAACTGCTTAAAGAATGCATAATCAACTCCAGGAGTGCAACCATGTGTTTTCACTAACCAAATTGGGGGGTGGGGGGGGAGCTATGTGGCTTTTACAAAGTATGTTTGGTCATAACCCTTCCCCTCCCGAATCTTTATTGTAGTCTTGTATAATTATCATTCCCCAGAAACCTGGGTGGGGGAAACTGTACTAAACAAATTACTGAAAGGTCACTGAGGAGGAAAAAAACCCATAACATTGGAATTTTGGAGAAGATATGACCAAGGGTGGTTTAAGCTATTAGAAGATAGGAGGCAGATATCCCTTGGTAAAGATCCGAAGGAAAGCCTTTCTTGGGGTGGAGAGTGGTGGAAGCAAATGCACAGAGGAACTAAGACAGGGGTGGGCAAACTTTTTGACTCGAGGGCCACAATGGGTTCTTAAACTGGACCGGAGGGCCGGAATAAAAGCATGGATGGAGTGTTTGTGTGAACTAATATAAATTCAAAGTAAACATCATGACATAAAAGGGTACGGTCTTTTATTTCATTAGTTTTATTCATTTCAAACGGGCCGGATCTGGCCTGCGGGCCATAGTTTGCCCACGGCTGAACTAAGATGTGGGGTTCTGTTGAAGAAAGTAGAGAGACTTATACGGCTTGAGGATAGAACCCCCATAATTCCACTTGATTTATACCTAGAGAAAGGATAGGGGGAGATGATAAAATAAAATAATACTTCTCTAAATTAATTTTGTTTCTTCTGATAGTATAACTACTCATACAGAATAATGAAACATACAAAATCTCCCTAACACCCAGTACTATGCTCTTGGAAGAATAGTTAGGTGATCCACAAACAGAAACCCTAAGAGTCACTAAGTCCCAAATATCTCCTGAGTAATAACAAATGAAGAGGCTCCTTCACTCTGATACCAGCACCACTCCACAACGATTCAATTAGATAAAGTGTCATTGATTCTGCAACAAGGTCTCTGCCACAAAAGGTTTTCATGGATTCATCTTGTACCTGAAGCACCTATTCCCTGCTGTCCCAGGATGTAAGGAATTGCTCTCTTTGTTACTAAGGGCCCCCTTGCCTGCAGAGGACAGGCCCTAGGGGGAGATGCTAATCTGGGCATTTGTCTAGTTTTCTCTCTGTCTTTCCTCCTAGTTCCTAGATGGGAATAGCACAGGAAAGAGAAAACAAATGGTAAAGCTTTGGGAAGGGTAGAGTCTTAGCCAGAGGTTTAAATGTTAGTGAAGTTCATCCAGGATTAATAGATCTTGATATAACTGTGAAATATTTAAATTTACATGAAACAGAACTGGAGACTGTGAGCCAGTAGAGTGCGAATGGGCTCTTCATTCATCCTTTTCATTAGACCCTCCCGCTCTTTTTAAAAAGAAACCTTTTTTACCCATCTCTATTTTAGCTGGAGCTTTTGGGACCTAGAATCTAGAGACTGTTCCTGGGTAAATTATGTGTGTGAAAAAATACCTCCTGTAAAATCGCCCAGGTGTTTTTCAGGTTGAAGTAGCCTGCCGGGTTATCTTCACTGCATAATGTTGAAAATGACGATTTGTCCTGGAATTTCCCATTTTTAATATTCTTTCCCAACATCCTGCAAATTCCGCTCTCACATTCCCTGACACCATATCATCGTCCAATTACCACAACGGTGTCGTTTTTTACTTGTAATTGCATTTTTGGTTGACTACTTCCTGTGAAGATTGAGGGGAGAGAGAATGTCATCAGTGGCAGCACTGCAAGCTGTATTCTAACAAGATTGCTTCAGGAAAGATGTGGATATGCAGCTGCTAATCCCTTCATAATGCATGGGCTTCTAATCAAGGCAAGTCTTGGCTGGACTTGGACATTTGTCCCTTTTTATGATCTTACTAGAGGCCCGGTGCATGAATTTGTTCACGGGTGGGGTCTGGCCAGCCCACCCCGATGGGAGCTGATTGGGCAGGGCTGGCAGGGGGTAGGGAGTACAGGAGGTTGGTCAGCAGGCCCTGCCCCCAATTGGGGTTGGGGGGGGGCTGATTGGGGGGATGGGCTGCCCCCCCCCCATCAGGCCGGTTGGCCGGCCACAGTACACATCATAGCGGCCGGTTGTTTCGGTTGTTCTGGGCTCTTGGCTTTCATATATATAGATCCCTTAGATGCCAGGTTGCAAGGACAAGGTATCTCGAATGGTCAAGGATGGATGTCAGTGCTGATGGAGTCAGATCTCTACTTTTACAGAGAAAACAATACTCAGAAAGGGAAATTAATTACCAAAAGCTGCATTGTCATAATATTACTGAGAAACAACTAGAATCATGTCTTTTGATAAGACCCTACAGAGAAGTTTCCCGAAATCCATATTGTTCTAAGTGTTCAGTTCCTCTGCGTATTATATTTCAAAATTATCCTCATTTTTATTTTTAAGCAATATCAATTATAAAGTGGCTAGGTTGCAAAAATAGAAAACACAAAAAAATAGTTGCTCAGAAATAGGTTTATTACTCTATTAAAATAGAGTAATAGGTAAAACAGGTAGCTAGCTAAATAGTCCAGAGTGGGCACAGCAGTGCCATGGTCACCTGAGACCCAGGTTCTTGGCATTCTCTGCTCTACCATCCTAGCATGTCAATTCCATCCTCAATGTCACTTAGCACCCCAGATGCTGCCAGAGTGCCATCAATTATGGACTCATTCCAGGTGGCAAGATGGGAGATGTGGAAAAAGGGGCAGAGACACATTTTCCAGTTGGTTGAAATCCTTCCAAGGCACCTTCTCTGCTTTGCACACAACAAAGCCACCTATATATCATTATCCCATTCTCATGGTCACATCTAGTTGCAAAAAAATATTTTATATGTTTTATTGATTTTAGAGAGAGAAAATGGGAAGAGAGAGATAGAAACACCAATGAGGAGAGAAAAAATCAATTGCATGCCTCCTACATGCCCCCTATTGGGGATCAAGCCCCCAACCTGGGCATGTGCCCTGATGGGGAATTGAACCTGTGACCTCTTGGTTAAAGGGTTGATGCTCAACCATTGAGCAACACTAGCCAGGCCAGAAAATAGTTTTGAAAAATGTATTATTTTAGCCATGTACTTTGTTGCCCTCCCCCCTCCCCCAATAAAACTTAGGTCTACTACTAAGAAGAGAAAGAAATAGAAACAGAGTAGCCATCACCTGCTACAATCTTGTAGGATAGACAAGATTGGCCATGTACATCTCTAGGCCAGGGAATGGGTAAGTAGATACAGTTGAAAATTTAGATGTGATTTAATCAATCTTTAAAACAATTGCCATCAAGGGAAAGAAGAGATAGTCAGTGGTCAATAATCCCCTAGTCCCGAGGTTGGCAAACCGCGGCTCACGAGCCACATGCGGCTCTTTGGCCCCTTCAGTGTGGCTCTTCCACAAAATACCACATGCAGGCATGCACGTCCAGTGCGATTGAATCTTCGTGGCCCATGTGCAGAAGTAGGTATTTTGTGGAAGAGCCACACTCAAGGGGCCAAAGAGCCACATGTGCCTCACGAGCCACGCTTTGCCGAGCAGCAGTTTGCCAACCACTGCCCTAATATAATATGAAGCATATGTTGACCATAAATAATAAATGAAGTTGGGAGTACACTCTCATTAGGATTACCCTATAATCATTCCCAAACAGTACCCCTATTTACATGAAAATATTCCAGGCACTAAACTGTTGTGCTTCCACTAGTATTGGCTTTATAACATCCCACTTCTTCTGCTATGAACATCCATAAAAGTTCACCCAAGAATTCCTCCCATACAACTCTTTCAAATGTTTTTAATGTGGATAAGTTTCATATTCATTTTTAAAAATGTATCCCAATTTCAGTTTACAGGCAACTTTGCGATTGTTTATTCAAGTTCCTAGGTTCTTTTCAGTCACAATGTTCCTCCATTAATTGGAGAGATAGCTCCCTTAACCTACTCCACCTTGAGCAATTAAAAAGTTACAATTCTTGCCCACCAGCATGGCTCAGTGGTTGAGCGTCGACATAAGAACCAGGAGGTATGGTTCAATTCCCCATCAGGGCACATTCAAGTGTGGGGCATGTAGGAGGCAGCCAATCAATGATGATCTCTCATCATTGGTATTTCTATCTCTCTCTCTCTTCCTCTCTGAAATCAATAAAAGTATATATTTTAAAAGAGAAGTTACAATTCTTGATTTCAATGCTACCAAGGGCAGGAAAACTCCTGTACCTGTAAACTATCATCCCAAATAAAGAACCCGGGACATTCAAATGCCATGATGATCAGCCCATGCATCTTGAAGCAATGTGCTGTGGGTGTCAAGTGTCTGGCTTGCAACAGTCAGACTTTAGTCCTGTTTATATTCATGCACAGAAAATAAAATAGAATGAAAATATAATTTTCCAGTTAAAATGTCAAATAAAGTGATGGGGATGCATTTTGTTTCTTACAGTGAATAAATATATTCTGAAAAATAAGTTGCAATCTCGTTGGAATCAAGGAGATCAATACTTTAATTTTTGGAAGAAGTACTATGCCAAGAAAAGAATTTCTTCCAACTTCTACCCAGTGCTATCATTTTATTTTACAGCTGCCAGAATTTTTTAAGTGAAGGACCCCATACAAATATTTAATTCTGAACTCTTCTCATCTTCCCTGTGCCATTTTTCACCTTTATCTCTCTGAGATTATATTGTGTGTGCTTCCTACTTTAAAGAATACTATTGACTCAGGCTAGCACTATTGTACCTCATAGAAAAGGGTCCACTTCTCATTCTGATCTTAATGTATTGCTACAGTAAAATCAATAAGCATATTAAGGAGCTCTGACTTCTCCACTTCTAGCACAGAAGTCACCTAATATGTTCCAAATTCGAAACTGATTGTTTGGGTTAGGCAAACTATGTTGAAAGGAAAAAAAAATGTTGGAAAATTACAAAGTAGTTTCTTCTGTGTTTTGAAATAAAATATTTTATTGATGTGCATGTGCAGTATATTTACTACATTATTTACTACTAGAGGCCTGGTGCACAAATTCCTGCACAGGTGGAGTCCCTCAGGTTGGCCTGCGGAGATCAGGCCCCAGCTCACACCCCAGCCTCGCAGCCCCAGCTCACACCCCCAGCCTTGCAGCTCCATCTAGCACCCCACCTTGGCCTGGCGCCGCCCCCTCACCTGCTCCACCATCTCACCTGCAGGGTGACCGGGGCCAGGCCCCCTGCCAAGCTCCCTCAGTGCCTTGGAGCTGGGCAGCAGCCCTGCCCCTTCCTCCCCCACACCCCCACCGCTGGTCGTTTTACTATTATCCACTAGGTACCATTTATACTGTACTATTTGTATACTGTTTACTATTTCTATACTGTATGTAAAGCTAATGAAAAATATGACATATTATGCATAATTTAAAGGATACATGTTTCTAGTTAGTATTAAGAAAAATAAATCTAAAAACCTTTATACAGCCTAAGAAATATTCTAACTAGAAGCTTTTCTGAAGATTGACACTGTGGTAGGAGGCAGCCACCTTGCATTTAAGTCATTAGTGATGAGGAAAATGGATGCTGAAACATGAACTCTAATTTGTAGGAGAAGCTACAGCACTGTCCTTAGAGCAGCGGTTCTCAACCTGTGTGTCACGACCCCTTTGGGGGTCAAATGACCCTTTCACAGGGGTTGCCTAAGACCATCGGAAAACACATATATAATTACATATTGTTTTTGTGAATAATCACTATGCTTTAATTATGTTCAATCTGTAACAATGAAATTGGGGGTCACCACAACATGAGGAACTGTATTAAAGGGTCGCGGCATTAGGAAGGTTGAGAACCACTGCCTTAGAGGTAGATGCTCTGGTCCATTTTCTTTGAGGTGGTGGTGACCTCTCCACACTGACTGTTCTGATTCTCTCTCTGACTCCTTTGGTGCCCAGACGTGTCTGTGGAGGATGGTAGGGACACAGAGAGGTGACCTCCCTTCAGACATTTAGGAGAGAGAGAGAGAGAGAGAGAGATCTGTGAGCTTGCAGATATACAAGGTGGCTGCTGTCTAGAATTTCAAACAAGAAAACTCTCCAAGTACCTCCTCCCACCCACCCACCAAGGCCAGAGTGTTGGGTGATTTCACAAGAGACATCCCTTCTTAGGGACAGGATGAACGCTTTAAAGACAAGCATCATGCCAATTTGGAGTAGTTTTGGCTTCTGACCATTGCCTACTCTTATACGACCTCTGAGGTGGGACATTTAGGTAACAGATTTACTCACCCTGTAAAAAAAGGCTTGTGAGCATCTTGTTCCCAATATCTTAAAGAGATCGTGTCAAAATGCATTTTTTAAAACACTACAAGTTCCAGGCCATGGAAAAAAAAATGTAGGGAAGTCACAGAAGCGAGAAAGAGATAAACTGATAGAAAAGGGAGAGAGAGAGCAGATGGGTACCCCAAATAGTTTTTTTAAAAAGACAACACTTTGTATCTTGGGAGGTTTAACTGTTTGTGAATGAAGGATCTGTTCAACTTCCCCATGATGTAGATAGTAATGAACTCAGCTCACCTCCAAACCCCACACACTCCTGGAAACAGTGAAAGGATATAAATGAAATAAACCACTGACAAGCATGATAACCAGGCATTTCCAAGGCTAATCATCCTTCCAACCACCAAACCAGGCCCCTATCAAAGCTGACAAACCATCACAGTTTCATCTGTGTCTGGTGGTTTCCCACGGGTGTTTAAGGCAAGCTGTGCTGTCCAGAGCCCCGCAATTAAAGCATCAGGGGTGGTTTTCAGGTCACGGTTGCATGCAGGAGGGCTGCACACTTGACCTCCATTGACTACTTAAAAGTGGGAGTCGGAGTGCAGAATTCTGGTAACAGACAGCACTTTCAGAATAATTTTGGATTTAACAGACGACCAGGGCGCCATCCTACTTTGGGATAGAAATCATTGAGCCCATCATCAGTCAAGTGCACTTAAGGTTAGAGGCCATGTGAACCACCTGCAACCTTCCCAAACAGAACATCCTCACAGTCGGCCAGCACCTTGGAGCTATTTCCTGGGTGACTTTCCTTGGCTCCCTGTCGGTCCTGGTCCTGTTGGCTTTGCCAGTAAAAGGGATTCTGTTTTTCTCTTCCTCTATGTCCTGACACTGCACAGAACAAAGGATAATTAGGAAACCACCTGAGGGCAAGGTGACAATGCAGTTGTCAATTTTCATGGATGAACCCTATTTCCGTCAACACGGGCCAGGCAAGCCTCTCGCCCTCCCGATACAGACTTGGGGCGTACTGTGTTATCTGGTTCACTGCCCCGAGAAGGAAGCAATCACAAAGATGACAGCAACGGCAACAGCAGCAGAAGATGTGAGCAACCAAAAAGTGCCCTCTCGCTGTAAATATTTTCACTGCCAACAGGTCTCTAACACAGTACGGAGGCAAATGAACAGCCATTTGGCAAACCACCCCTTATTAGGCCAACTAAAGGCTGTTATGTCGCATGTTGAATGCAGCTCAAAGGGCAGAGAGTAAGCCAATGTGCAGCTGGCGGCGAGAATACTTACACAGCCCAGCCTGGGTATGAGGCCTTACAGCCCATAGTGGATTAAGGGGAGATTGTGATCTTCTTTAGACATTTGTAGGCAAGCTCTAAAACTCTGTTAGCCAAATATACTTTTTAAAATCTCAGACTGATTTCCCCCACAACAAGCAATCTTTATCTTACACATGCTCTATGAAAACCCTCGAGAGTGAACTCCATATGCAAGGGGTGAGATGAAACCAGAAAGAAAGGAAATATTACAGGTAAAAAGACTATTCATCTTAGGCTAAGATGGTATGTTTTAGACACAAAAGGTATCATTAGGTTAGTGTGTGGGACTGTAACAGGGATATATTTAATTATCTTAAAATATTATGTTTTCCTTCTATCTTCTTTCTCTTCATAAAAGTTGTTCAATTTGACGGGACAGAGCCCTGAATAAAAGTGAATCTCTTGCTCAGCCGGTGTTGCTCAGAGGTTGAGTGTCCGCCTAAGAGCAGGAGGACACAGTTTGATTCCTAGTCAGGCACATGCCCAGATTGGGGGCCTGATCCCTAATAGGGGGCATACAGGAGGCAACCGATCAATGACTCTCATCATTGGTGTTTCCATCTCTCTCTCCCTCTCTCTTCCTCTCTGAAAGCAATAAAAATATTTTTTAATTAAAAAAGTGAGTCTCTTAATAAAGACAGAACCACCTCTTTGTTATTTAGGAGGAGTGTATTTGGTGTGACCTGAGAAATAGAAAAATAGCTAAATTTTGCTTGTACCCACCCTGGAAAAGTAATAATATGTTATCAATTATTAGTTCATTTTAGTTCAAATTATTCTGAATTAACCAGTTTCTAAGCCTGTTCCAAACTCCCCAAACCTTGATTTTTTTCCATATAATTCTAGATTTTCTATAGCTATCCTCTTTAGAGGTAAAAAACATTACCACATTTTTTAAAAAAATCTAAACATTCTAAACTTGACATTTTAACTTTCCTGACATTGGGATGATTCGTTAATCACGATGTTGTCAGAGTCGGGGAGTACTGTTATTCGTCAGAGTTTATATCTTCTGATTTAATAATATATTTTGCTTCAACTACACCCTTAACCCACCATAAAAACAATCATATACATGGCAGTTCCATCACAAGTGATTATGTAATACACCAGGGAATAAGCAGTAGCAGATTAGGGTGTGTAGAAAGGAGAGAAATAGACACAAAATTGCTACATTAGAACAGACAATAGGTCATAAGAAGGTCCAGGCAGCAGGAAGTAGAATTGGGCCCAGGATGTAATCCAATTTGAATGGACCAGGAAAATACTCCACCAGGACTGGGTGAAATGAAGACCCTCCAACTCAGGGGCAGTGGGGCTGGGCAGCAAGTTGATCTGCAGGAATTGATGACTAAACCCAAGGACCTGAAGACAGGATTTAAGTGGGCAAGGTTTTTATCAATGAGGCAAAAGGAAGCCTTTATCCAAAGACATTTATATTATTCTAAAAGGAACAGGCAGATCCAGGAAGCACTGATTCTCAAGGCTGATGGCTGAATTATTGAGACGCCCCACCCCCTCCCCACCCTGGAGTGGGCAGTGAATGAGTCAGAAAGAGAAACCCTAATGCAGTGTATTCCAGAACCACTAGGCATCCACTTTCTTAAGAAGAGCATGTGGCTGCCTTTCAGGCAGTGTAAGCGACAGGCACACCGCCACGTAATTATGCCAACTGCTCTAAGTCATCTGTAATCCTCACCTAAGCAGCTAAAAACAAACAAACAAACAAAAAACAGAAGAACGTTTTTAAAAATTCTTAGCAAACATTACTGTGATGATAAATACAAGAAAATTTTAATAGAAAAGGAAGAAGACTGAGATGAAAAGAACACAAAATTTGCAAATCACTTGCGTGGATTGGGTACTCACCACTGACATACTCAAAGATAAGCTGTTTCTGGTTATAGTGATTTTGATTTACTAATTTCACATTGATTAAAGGTGCCTAATTTCCATATGTGTCTCAACAGGGGAAATGGAATTTCTTAAAAAATCCCCATGGATGCTTTTTTATAGCTACCAAGTCATTCCTACCGCTGATATTCAAGGTTAGATGCCTCCTGCAACATTTTTGCTAAGAGCTTATCAGTTGCTTTCACCATTGGAATTATCTTAGACTTAACAGCTATTATTTTTGAAGAGTCATTTGTACCTAATGGCAGGTATCTACCTCAACATATGTTTGCTAAATAACGTACTAGATGCAGAAAATGTTCTCTTTTTTCACCTTTAAAAAATTTTATTTTATTTTTTTCCATCACTAAAAAATCCCCTTTCACCTCAACCACCCCTCCCCCCATAATCACCACATTGTTGTCCATCAATTCTCTTTTTTGTTTGTTTGTTTAACCCGCAACCCCACCTCACCACCCTCCCCACACCAGAGCTGCCTGCCTGCTCTCTGTCTATGAGTCTGTGTCTATTTTGCTTGGTAGTTGGGTTTGTTCATTAAATTCCACATATGATTGAAATCATGATACGTGTCTTTCTCTGATTGGCTCATTTCACTTAGCATAATGTTTTGGGTACATCCATGCTGTTGCAAAAGGTAAAACTGTCTTTCTTTTTACAGCAGAGTAGTAGTAGTCCACTGTGTAAACGTACAATTTTTTATTCACTTATTTCCTGATGGACACTTGCTTCCAAATAGTGGCTACTGTAAATAATGCTGCAGTGAACACAGGGGTACATATATTCTTTCGAATTCGTGTTTCAGTTTCCTTTGTACAAATTCCCAGAAGTGGAATTGCCGGAAAGGCTCTTTTACTAATTCCAAATATTTAAAATGTTATCACTGAAATATCTCTTGCTCACAAGAATTATCAAAGTAGAATAAAATTAGATAATTATTGGTAAGTCGCTCATGGATTTTTTAAATCATTTTATCAACATTTTCAATAAAAGTCATCCTGGTGAAATATGTAGTTTGACAAAATTAGTTTATATAATTTGAAGAGTTAGTCATATTAAAACAGATAATAATATATTATTAATTATTAATGGGTCATAAGTCTAAAACTTCGGCAAAGGACAAATGGTTCTGCTTTCTGTATGTGCACCTTGGACTCATGGTCATTTAGTCACTTCCTTTTAATGGAATCTGCCAGAGGGTACATTGAGTTTGGGGGCCAAGACCAAATGGATGTCACTGGCGGTAGCTGCAGAACCTCATGATAATACTCTTCCGCCTATAATTCAACTCCATCATATTCATTGAAGTGTATGTGTCAGAAATCCTGCTAGGGCATGGAACATGTGATGGCCAAGGTGCTAAAGATGGGGATTTGGAAAGTGGAGGAAAAGTCACATTAACAAAGCCTGATGACTGCTGTGATGTGCTAAGTGCAGGATGCTCATGGCGACACAGTGGAGGAGGAACACAGCTGTGACAGAGCTGGTGACAACTTATGATTCTCTTCTACTTGAGTTTTATAATCCAACTGTCCTAACAAATGAAAACTGTTCTAGAAAGCTATGAAGGGAACCTTATTGTGGCCTAAATGAGAAACTGCCTCCGGACACTCAGAATGTTCGGGAGTTTTAATGTGACGGATCAAAAAATAGTTTTGACTCAAGAAGTTTAGGAATTTGAGATTTAGGTTGCATTTTGAAATTAAAAATAGCCTTTGGTCCACACATTGTTGAAAATGTTTTTGTATTTAACGTGAAATATAATTATTCGGCAAAACCTTAAAAAATATGCAGTAGAACCCTGGTATAATCTTGTATAATTTGCTCATGGAATCAATTGTTGCTCAGATCTTACCATGTTTCCACAAAACTATAAAAACCTAATAGAAGGTGTTTAGTACCTATGTGCATTAGTACTTCTAGAGCAAGATAAATATGATAGGTCAGACATCACATTAAAATTAGTGCTGACTATATCTATGATAGAGAGTATCAAATTCCTTCCAGCTTTTCACTCCCTAAACATAAAGTTTGACATATACTTTATGCTGTAAGTGTGAAAACTGCAGCTTGAGATCTTAGATATATGGAACTCTAGTCTCCATACAGAAAATCTCAAACTTTTCCCACTTATCTCAGAGGTGTGTGTGTTTTTTTTTATTATAGACTTTCTGGTACATAAATATTTCAGTATCTGTGTATATCACCTTTTTGCAGCCATAGTGATTTGGTTACACTTTTTTCCCACCTGATTTTCCTCCTGAGCCAAATATCTCAAAGGTCTTTGGTATTTTTTAATGTTATCAGAGACATTTTTTGTGTGTTTATTTTATCACTCATTCTCCTGGGATTTATTTGTAGGACTATGGAAAACAAAATCATCATTTTCTACCTTACTGAAAAATTGTCCTGTCTAAAACTCCTTATAAGAAAATAAACACAATTAATCAAAGCAAGACGAGTGTCATGTAAACACATTTTATAATGGGAGGAAATGAGCTATGAAAACCGGAAGTACCCATAATTTTAAAATGTGAGCTGACATCATTTTCTAAGATATTAACCTGATTCTACTCAGAATAAATCTAATCTGAATTCAACTATAAAATGGTGAAACTGTGTCAGTGTATAAACACTTAACTCCTGATTCTAACTGGAACAGAAGGAAAGCTTACAGAAACAATTAGGGTAATCCTTTAATATTCAGGATTTGAAATAACATGAGTGACTACAAAGAAACATCCAGTCCCAGAATAGAGATGTTAGAACACATTTCAACTGATCCACCCTAAATTTCACTTTGTAGCCCAAATATCTAATGATGAAAACTGTAGATATTGAGAGTTGATTGTTTTTCTTTTGGCCAAGCATGTGTGAGGTTTCTAAAGTACACATACCACCAGTCCAATCATGTATGTGAGACCCCGGAAGGCACCAAGGACTGCTATCCACAGGCAAGATGAACTTATTGATACCTAGCAGGTGGACAGCTTCAAGTAGAACATGTTCAGTAAAATCATCAAGCAATGTTTACCAAGGGATCCATTTTGAAGGTTTCTGTGGAGGTAAAACGAAATTATAGACAAAAATCCATTCCTAAAAATGTGAATGTATCATATGGGAAAATGATACTTTTTTAAGAAAATGTAGAAGAGGGTATTATGGAAAACATATACAGGATTGAAATTCAAGAATATTCTGGTGAACTGATTGGTTAAACACACACAGAGTTTCTAATAAGAGATAAAAGGGGATAAATATCAAAGAGGAACTGGGACATTTAACTGATTTTTTTAAATGAGAATGCTGCAGGAAAATTGTGGCTAGGTTTTAAAGCCAAGAAATTGGAATGCTCCTAGTAATTTCAAAAAAGAAGAAAAATAGAGATTAAGTATCATTTTAAGGCAAGCCATGATATGATTATAAATGTTTCACTTCCAACTTCTACCTGTAACCTCCTATTTAGGATGCAATGTAGACAGATGTGCACAGACTTGGAGGGAGAGGAGGCATGTCGATGCTCTCGGGATTGAGAAAGAAGCATTTACTCTTTTATTCTCAGTGTTTAAGGATCTAAAGAGGCAAACTGAATCTCTAGGAAGTTTCCAAAGGCACTGGCTCCCTGTCTTCAGGTAGGCCACCACAGAAACCACATGCAAAAATGGGATTTTTCTCCCATAAGGAAGAGGAGATCAGATGTTTGGTGGGTTTTTTGCTTTGCATTTTCTTCTTTTTCTAGGAAATGAGGGGATTTAGTAGATTAACAAATCTACTAAATGACAGGCAAAGTACCATGAACATATATTTTTTTAAATGGATGGATGGGTAGATGAAAAAATCACACCGAGTCTAAAACTTCAGCAAAGGACTACCCAACACCCAAATTGACTACCTGGAATGCCTCTCGGTGCTACATAAAGCAAACTGTTTTCTGTAATCTGTATTTAGTGAGAGAGGGCCAAAGGAGAGGCGAGACAAAATTGTCTTCTTCATCTCAAAGAGGTGTTGTATCATGGCAAACATCACTAAGGTGTTTTATAGATAATGATTCATAAGAAAGTGTTTTCTTTTTGTTCTATAACACATGGCGAAGTTTCTCTCCTGTACTTATTGGTTTTATGAGGCGTAGGACCTCCTGGAAACTGACTGAAGATGAATCAAAATAGTCCCACAGTATCTGTGGATGGTGAGAAACTGGGGTTTTAACTTGAGGGGAGGAAAGAAAAGGACTTACTGTGGGGTGACTTCTATGAGCCTGGCATTTTGAGAAGAAAACCTCATTTACTCTTTACCATAAGCATATAAGGAGTTCACCAATGCTCATGTTTACAATGATGTCACTGAGGCCTGGAGTGACTGAGGACTTGCCCACCTCCACATTGCTAAGGGTGGGATTTGGGATTCGCACCTAGGATTTCTTATTTGATCTATTGTGTCATTTCCTCTTTGTGCTCTAAGATGATTGAAGAACCTACTGGGAAACATGAGGACAATTGGTGCTGGAAGTTGGACTCAATGTCAAGTCTTGACAATAGGGAAGACTGTAGGTTTAAGGGTTTAGTTTAGGCCACCCGGGGAAAGAAATCAAATATCAAATATCACCTTCCGCTTAGAGCAAGTTCTACAAGAAACTGTTTTATTAAATATCCATGGCTTCATGGATCCAAGTGGGTTATTATATGGTTCCGAAGAAAAGAGCAGAAGGTGAAAGTCTTGGTTTATAATTCTATTGGGTCCAAGAACAAGAACTGTGCTATGATTTCCTCTTTTCAAATACTGTTAAGAAAAGAGATGGGTGGGGGGGGGGAATGAAAAGGAATTTTGATTTGGACTTGTTCCTTCTACATCTGAGTCGTGTGACTGTGGAGATCCCAATGAAATGCTCAACACGGCATCAAATTGAACTCTATAATTCTCCTTGAAAAGCTGTTAGTATGGTGTTCTTCCATCTCCTCAACTGGTCTGAAAGCCCTTTCAGGACAGGGATTTGCTTCTCTCTGTATCCCTAGAGCTGATCAGGTTACCTGGCATGTGATGAAAGCAATGGCCATGCCCACTGCTGTCCCATCTACTCCTAATTACTTCTTATAGTTTCATCTTTACCTGCAAAAAGTCCAAGTACCTAAGCCAAAGCTTTGTTCTCCAACTTGAGTCCAAGCCCTAAACTTATATAATAAGTAGGCTGCTGAAGAAGGCAAATCATCCGTTCCCACAATCACATGCAATTGAAATTTCAAACTCTTAGGGGGAACCCATTTATTGCCCAATTCTTTTTTAAACGTGCCCAAAGTACACTTATTATGTTGTGTTTGTGAAATTATTTTACAGCAAAATAAACCTTTACATATTTTTAAAGGAATAAAAGAGAATGCTTAGATTTTTGCTCCCAAAGATCAATGTCTGCAAAGTATAATAACTATAGAATTCTTTTTCTTGGCACCATTCCAACTCATCCCCTTTCTATTTGCTCCAGAAGTTATTGTCTACTTGTAACAGCAAAGTGATGAAAGCAATGGTCATATCACTTCTTTACAAATACAATGGCAGTCAGCTTTTTAAATAAGAGTATAATTACAGATAGCCAGTAAGAGACAGTGATGAAGGATTTAAGTTCCAGAGCCAGACCAACTGGATGCAAATTTGTGATTTTTATACTTATCAGCTACATCTCTCTCTGCCTCAGTTTCCTCATCTGCATAAGGGCATGGTGACAAGTTCTTATATATTTCAATGAGCAAATACAAGTCAGGTGTCCAGAACAGTGCCTGGCATAATAAGCCTTGCAAACATGTTAATTGCACCTCACTTGTGATTCAGGAATTTTAGCTTATGGGAAGCAGGCAGTCCTGAGAGACAATTGTTCTGATGATCATCAAGAGAGCAGCTACCAGTTTGAAAAAGGGGTGGGGGTACTTTTGCCACCATCACCACACTCCTTTGAGTATCCCCATGAAACACAGCAAGCATGTATCCTCAGAATATGCTGATAACTAATCTAGAACAAACCTCAGGACATAACATCTTCAAACCTTTATCTGTAAAGTCTACACTTCTATTGCCAGGATCCTTGTATAACAGTCCTCTGAAGAATCTAAATATTCAGAGTAGCCATGATGATACACTTATAAGACAAGGTACAAACAAGATAATTTCCTGGTCCCTGTTTAAATCCAAAAGAAGAAATGCTAGGTTATTAATTTCCAAAAGCTAAATAGGTCTAGGACAGTGATGGCAAACCTTTTGAGCTCGGCGTGTCAGCATTTTGAAAAACCCTAACTTAACCCTGATGCTATGTCACATATAGAATTTTTTTTTGATATTTGCAACCATAGAAAATCAAAGATATATATTTTTGATATTTATTTTATATATTGAAATGCCATTTAACAGAGAAAAATCAACCAAAAAAATGAGTTTGCGTGTCACCTCTGGCACGCGTGTCATAGGTTTGCCATCACTGGTCTAGGAGTTTGAAAGATTCATTTCAACCCCATGACACATACACGCTTATTTATTCCAGTTCTCTCTTACCAACCCTTCCATTTGCTCAGAATAATCAGGAATTTGTCTAAAATGGGATAGATGGGACACATGGCCTTCTGGGCTCTCTCTCTGAGTAGTCAGGACAGGCACCGTTTAATTAGATGATCTGAGTGACACAGCTATAGCCACCAGTCCTGAAGGACGTCACAAAGCAATCACCAGGAAAGACGAACATTGGTAACAGGTTAGCCCTTTCCTAGGGCTGGAGAACAACAATGAGGTTTTGCCCATTGGCCTTTCATAGACCCTAACATGAACAAAAGGCTCTTAGAAATATTCTTTGGCATCCATCTATGAGTTCATTGTTGGCATGAGGGGCAAAAGGTCTTAGCTCTAAAGAAGGTAAGTTTCGGCTGGGAACCGCACCTAAGAAAG
Organism: Myotis daubentonii; assembly: GCF_963259705.1. Taxonomy (NCBI): domain Eukaryota; kingdom Metazoa; phylum Chordata; class Mammalia; order Chiroptera; family Vespertilionidae; genus Myotis; species Myotis daubentonii. Next base: position 21,025,240 of record NC_081853.1, on the reverse strand, counting down.
GGTCTTGGGAGAGAAGCTAACATGTCCTCACACCTAGGATTTTCAGGCTCTGGTTCAGTTGTCTGGCATATGTAGTTTTGAACATCCCTAACAGAACTCCAGCAAGTCTGTCATTGCTAGTTTTACGGCTGTGGAAATTATAGCAAGTTGAACAACTTGCACGAATAAGCCCAGTAAGAAGCTGAAGCAGACTATGAAGCAAAACTGTCTTATTCTAACGTCCACACATTTAAACAAGCAACAGAGTGGTTTGTACCTTTGGTCCATGACAGGTCACTGCGGGCAGTGCCTGGCAAGGGATCATCAAGTGGGGGCGTTCATTACCTCATCCAGCTTCCTCGTCAGGAATAGCCACCTCCAGAGAAGCAAGGGGAGACAGCGTGCGCCAGGGGAGAGGGCAGAGCATGGCATGTGGGCAGTGATCACCTCCAGCTGGGACTAAGACAAGCCATGAAATCACCCTGAGATGGTTGTTAAAAGGATCATACTTGGTCTAAGCCTGATGCTGAATTTTGCCCAGACCCTCGGCCTTATACTCAAAACTGATTCTAGTTAGTGATACACTCTGAGCTTCCTGACATTGTCAAGGACACAAGTTCCTGTGGTGATTCCAATAGAACCAGGTAAATTGGGGGAGGAGGAGTTTGTCAATGGACTCTTATCTGTTTTTACCAAAACAACATATTAGTTTGATTGATCCTTTCTGTGGCCTTAGTAAAGAAGAGAAATATTTCTTCTCCTTTGCAAAAGGAGACCACATTGTCTATGTGTGCACATTATTATTTATATAGAAAAAATTTATGTAAATAAAATAAATTAGGTATTTGATTTACATTGCATGCTATTTATATAAGATCTTCATTCTGTTAGGTTTTAGAACAGAACGCCTAAGTTTATCGGGCACCCACCAAATGTAAATGTATAAACAAAAACTTAAGAATGCTAGCCACACCCTGGAAATTAGGTTCTAGTACACTGCTGACTTATTATTATCATTATTATTATTAACAAAGCTGGCTTGAAGGTATGTAAGGAATTGCACATTCTCTGAACAGGCTGCATTTGAATGATGAACGCATTGTTCATTAAACCATTAAAATGTTAAGTATAAGACAGTGAGTTAGCTCCATTTCTATTGAGCATGTGCTAGTATTCTTGTCTGAGCTGGAGTAGCCCAAGCATTGAAAAAAACAAACAAAAAACTTCTGAATGTTTTTTCTCCAGAGTTTTAAGTTTTTCTTTCCATTAAGTTGGACACTTAAATTTGCTATGACACAGCTGAATTGAAAAGATTTTGGTACCTCCTGGCTAAGAGGCAACAAGCCTAGTAACTAAACTCAGGAAATTTGGAATAAATACATGTGACTTCAAAATCCATTTCTAGGGGAGTGGATGGAGGTGGCAGAGGGCAGAGAGGGGATAAATAGTGATGGAAAAAATAAAAGTAAATGACATTTAAAAATCCATTTCTGACAGTGAAGAGCTCTCAAATCTTTGGCAAGGTACTTATTCATAAAATGAGAATAATTAGATAATTCCATTTATAGAGATGTTAGCATTTTAAAATAACACATGTAATCTCAGAATATGAGATAATAAGTACTCAGATGTCAATCGCTGTTTTCCCTTTGGCCACCCTCATGGGCTAACATACTGCTGAGGGCTCCCACAGGTTCTGGGGCGGCTCATGAGTTGGGGGTGGGGAGATACACTCTATTTCATTACATCTGACAGCAGCCACTGTAAATGCACCATTATTTAATATACCACTAAAAACAACAATGAAACAATAAAAAATACCACAATTAAATTGTGGCACATGTTATCACTTGGAACTATTTTGAATTTGTCTAAGAATTATTTCACATTTATCAAAACAAATGTTTTCATTACATAATCATTTTTATGTGTGCTCTATAGTGTTAAAAAACATGAAAGAGTTGTCTGGCTGGTGTTGCTCAGTGGTTGAGCTTCAACCTATAAACCAGGAGGTCAGGGTTCAATTCCTGGTCAGGGCCCTTGTCCTGGTTGCAGGCTCAGTCCCTGGTGTGTGTGTCGGGGGGGGGGGGGGGGAGGGGTAGAGGACGCAACTGATCAATGATTCTCTCTCATCATTGATGTTTCTCTCTCTCTCCCTCTCCCTTCCTCTATGAAATATTTTTTTAAGTGTAAAGTATTCATAAATTCATAAATAGTCAGGATAAGTACAACTCTTCTCAATCACTTCCCTTCCCCACCCCCTTCCCATCCCCAGGAACCATCAAGATCCGCCCTTATTATTTCCTGCAGAATTTCCTTCCAAGCTCATTTTGAAGTGTTGATAACAGCACTCTCTTGCCTGATCACACCTGGTTTGGTCTCTTCCTCCACCGAGTCCCAGGCCCATGGAGGTGAAGGATGAATCCCTCCCATCCATTCCTGGTGACCAACGTTTCTTCCTTCCTTGTAAGGAATGAGGCAAGTGCTCCTGCCTTGGGTGTTGGCACTGCTCAGCATGTGGCAGCAACACGTGTAGCACCAGCAATGCACATAATAACTCAGCGGGGGCGATGTCGGCCACCGTTTAGACCAAGTGCAAGTGTCAGGTCAAAGGCGTCTGAGAGCTGCCACATACCAGGCTGATAGTGGCTGTAACTCAGCATCCTTTGTACTATTTATCTCAATGTCAGAGTTAGAATAATGTGAAAGATACACGTTTAAAAATGATAAAATATGAAATCTCAATTGCAAGCTATTAAAGAGTAACATATCCTTCCATTAAAATGACTAACCAGGTCCCTTCTGTTTTCGAATCATGAATTAACTGCAGAAGCCTCAATTTTTGGGGGGGAGATGTTCTTTACTGAGTACAGTATGAATAGCATTAATAACTCTCTCGCCTTTTGCACTCCTGCCAACTTAAATTTCAACTTCATCCATTTCTGCCCCTTGCCAAAAACGCAGGGTAGCTGGATAAATGTAATTCTTACAGAAAGCTGGTCTCAGGTTTAACTTTTAAACACCCTTAAATGGGGCTTTTGGGGGTGTGGGCTAGGAATATGTATTTTTTCTTGATCCAAGGGGTTGTTTCCATGAGTGTGTTCACTCTGGGGGAAAAAAATAAAGCTGTGTATCGATGAATTTTTTGCAAAGTGAAAACAACTATTTATTTAACTATAATATGTATACTTTTCTGCATGCATATTATTATTTAATTGGAAGTTAAAAATAGAACAGAATGCTCTTTAAAAGGCCTTGACATATTATAAGGAAAATATAGGTAAAAATACATGGCAATAATCTATCAGTAAGTTTATCTTATTATACTATTTTTTCAAATATGTTTTTTATTGATTTTAGAGAGAAAGGATAGGAGAGGGATACAGAGATAGAAACACTGATGAGAGAGAATCATTGATTGGCAGCCTCCTGCACGACCCCTACTGGGGATCGGGCCTACAACTCAGGCATGTGCTCTGACTGGGAATCGAACTGGCAACCTCCTGGTACATCGGTCAATGCTCAACCACTGAGCCACACTAGCCTGGGATGCCATAAGTTAATCATAGACACAGTCACAACTAAAGTGATCAATGTTTACACTGACTCTCTGCTCCTCTGAATCTATCAGTTAGAGAGAAGGTCATCACTTAGCCACTTAGGTTAGAAATGGGTTACTTCTTTCATTTTCCCTCCCTTCCCTATCTTGAATCAAATATGAAGTACTGCTGATTTCACTTCATAAATGCATCTTGACTTGGTCCCCTCTACATCTAGTCCTAGTTTCAGGCCCTCACAACTTGCTGCCTGCATGCACTTCTATCATTTGAAAACATTCAGAGCAACTCTGGCCTCTAGTTTTACCTACTTTCAAATCCATTTTGTCACCATGTATCCTGAAGTGACCAATTCAAATGCGTGTCAGGCCCTGTGTCTTCCCTGATTAAAATGCTAGTGACCTATCCTGAGGCAGGCTCAGCACCTGAGCATAAGGTACAGGTCCTTCCATGAGGTGGCTATGATCAACCACACAGCCTATCTCAATGTCACCCCAAATCCTCTCTCCTCACCTCTCCCCACACCCCAGCCCCTTTTCTCAGGGCTCACTACTTGTACTTCAACTTGTAGCTCAGACATCATTTTCTGGAAGATTCTTTCCAGGACTCCTCCCATGCACACCGTGCTGAATGTTCCTCATCTGTGCTCACTTGCACAGTATAGACACTTCTCCTGTCAGTCCTGTCGTATTTATGCATCCTTCTCCCCTCCAGACTATGCAACAAATATTTCTACACATCTCATTCATTCTGGCATTCTCAGCCTAGCATCTGGCACTTAGTAGGTGACCTGTTAATGTTTTATGAACTAAAATGAACACCAAATGACTCACTGAAATGGGAGGGTGCCTCTAGCAAGAATCTAATTGTAGTAATTAACCTGAGGCTAAGTAAGCTAATATAATTAACTCTATGCATTTGTGAAAATTTTGGCATGTCTCTTACTCATTTCTATAAATCACTGTTATAGGTTCCCATAAGGAGTAATACATAATCAATACTTATATAGTATGAATTGCTTAAGCATCTGGCACTAAAGTCTTTAAAAAGTTTTCACCACATTTAAAACCTATTGGAGATCTAGGTAGTGTGTTAAATTACTTAGCCACTAAATGATTTTCTACAGTCAACACATTTAAGTTTCATAGCTTCAGTGTTTTAAAATAAATAATGAGAATTAGTCTCCGGAGTGGAAAAACTTCATGTCCCATATAATTTCTTTAAATGCATGTGTGTATATGTATATGTATGTACATATATATTGATTGTTATTTACAGTCAGAAAAGCATTGAAGTATATCTGGATATAGAACAGTTTGGCTTTGATTTTTGTTCATCTAATTTAAGGGAAGCTAAATGGATTTAATTTAAAAGTGGGAGCTAAAAACATAAAGAAAAAGAAAAATCAATTCTAGATGAGAAGATTGCATTTATAATGGAACCATGGGCATGCTCTTCAGGACAGTGGGTAGAATGGGGACATTCTAATAATTGCTTGCAATGGCATTGCTTTCCTCTAAATTGGTATTACCTGCATTACTTCCAAAAAAGAGAAATATGCAGATGGGAGTTTCCTTTCACGGGCAAGTGAATTGATTCGTTGGTATGCCAGCCTTTATTTTTAGCCTGCAAAGCTGAATATGGACGAAATGGGAGAGGGTCCCACCTCTCCCCTGCGGAGCTGGAACCGCAGATGTGAATGTGAGAGGATCCTCCAGCTAAGCGGCACCGCCCGTATGCAGGCCACTGTTTGCCATTCCTGAGCGGTAGGTTTATTGGCAGTAATTCTTTTTCCTATAGATAATCACAAAATAGCTAACAAAAGAGTTAAACATAACAATTTGTAAGATTTTATTTACACCCATACCGTAGGCCATAGTTTAGGAGAGTAGAGGGCGGGGCATAAAACATTCATCAGAGGTGGCACAAAATTTGGTAAAATCAACAAACTTTTTTGCAACATTAACACCTCATAAATTGTGCAAAGTTAAAACAAAGAAAATAGTTAGCTTCTGATTTCGTTTTATATTTATTTCTCCTCAGAGCTTTTCTGGCTTCAAGTTACAAAGTGACAACTTTTTTGAATTCAATCTGTCTGCTGAGTTCCGATTCAAGTTGGACATGCTCAACCAAAAGTGAACACAGCTGCATCTCCGCAAAAGGGAAAGGTAAGGGAGACAGGAAGACAGGACTGTAGCTTCCATCTCATTCCCTATCAGCCTCCCTTGTGTTCAGTGCTCAGCCGGAGACATTTGTCTGTCTACTCAGACCTTCATCACTTACTCAGTCCCTGAGCAAATTTCCTAACGTAAGAAAACTGGACATCACCCTTGGGACAAGAAGACGCTGCAAAATCTCCAAGTGCATGCTACCGCCGAGGCAAATCTGCTTACGAATTCTTCTACTATGTGAAACCTTATTATGCTATGGAAACTTGGGAAACTTTATCGGCATTGAAATCAAGTACCTAACATGACTGCAGCCTCTTTCTGAGAAAAACAACCCTAGATGGTCCTTCCATAGAAGGAGCCGTTTTTGTATGGCCTTGTGGTGCTATTATTTTGGCCCCACTGGGTTGGACTGGGAAGCTCCTTCCTTGCCCAAAGCGGCTTTTAGGGCCCAGTCGTCTCTAACCTGGCCTGGCACAAAAAATCAAATGGCTCAGTGGCTGAGCATCGGCCCATGAACCAGGAGGTCAGGGTTTGATTCCTGGTCAACGCACATGCCTGGCTTTCAGGCTCAATCCCCAGTAAGGGGCATGCAGGAGGCGGCCGATCAATATTTCTCTCTCATCAACCTTTCTAGCTCTCTATCCCTCTCCCTTCCTCTCTCTTAAATCAATAAAAAAATATTTTTAAAAAATATCAAATAGGGATCACCCACAATAGGGGGGACCGATTGCACCAATTTTCCCTCTTGCATTATCTTGAACATGAGACACAGAGAAAAGGCAGTGCAATAATAGGGGAGCAGAGATCTCAAGGGGGCATGAAACTTAAAAAAAGCAGAACATAAGAATGACTGGATCCAAGTGGCAGCAAAATCACAGTAGAAGCCAACAACTGCTTGTAAGAGAAAGCAAGATCCCTGGCTCCTAAGAGCCACATTAGCGGGTCTCCGTTCAATAACAAATCAGTAATGTTCCAGGTCTCTGCAGAGCCTGGCCACACATGCCCTGACTCCTCCGTAACCCCCTCACCTGCGGCCACCTGACCTTATCACTTCTTTTTGTAACCAGACAGAGCCCAATAGAGTTCCCTTTCGTGGTTACTGACAGTCCATTTTCACTCTGAAATAGATTGTAGAAGATTGTATGCTCTGCTGAACCCTAAATCAAGCAGCACTTATTAAAAAGTTAAACCAGCTCCAATCATATCACAAACACAATTTCTGCTAAAAATGGCACGACGCAGGCAGACAACCCTGCTGCTTGGTGCAGTGAATCACAACTGGAGAATCTCTCTCCCTGGAAGGCTTGCACGTGTCCCCTTTCCACCTGCACTCAAATTGTAGTTCTCTCTGTCCACCCCACTTTCACAATATCCATAAACCTCTTATAAATACTCAACCACCTACCCCTTCTCCTTCCTTGTCTTTTATTCCAGCTCTTTGAAATTGAGTCTTTGACAATATCTTGTCACTTAAACGGCTGTAGCAAAAGGCCAAGTAACTCCTAATTCGCCAAATCTAGCTTTTATCTCTGTAGTTCCCGTTTTACCTGACCTTTCTGTAGCAGGGTAAGAATGATTACCCTTCCTTCTTTGAAATGCTCCAAAGAACTGTTAACTTCTTCCCTACCTATTGCAATTACGTACATTATGAACTAAACTTCATTAACATCTGATTTTACTGGTGTCTCTTGTTAAAATATAAAACCTCAAAGCCACTCTACTACTGGAGCCCAGCATCTGTTTCATTATATGTGCTAGTATGTGTGACCAGTGCTATTTTATAGGATGCTTTTTTTCCAGGGTTGGGCTCTGCTATGGCGAATGTCCCGTCAGGTACTCATTTTTGTTGCAATCACTCATGACAAAGTACATGCTAACTGTCATGTCCGTTATCCTTGAGAAGATCACCTTTAAAGGATGTGCCTCTGCCCTGGCTTGTGTGACTCGGCTGGAGCATCATTCTGTGCACTGAAGGTTCTTAGATTCGATTCCTGGTCAGGGCACATATCCAGGTTTCGGGTTTTATCCCCAGTCAGGGCATATGTGGGAGGCAACCATGGATGGTGGATGTTTCTCTTTCACATTGATGCTTCTCTCTCTCTCAAATCAATTGGGGGGGGGGGAAGAACATTCATAGCATATAGCATAGATTTATGGCAGAGACTTTGCTATAGAATCTATTACATGAATATTCCCTCAGCAAACATACACCAATCTCCTACTGGGCACCAGGCACCTATCTAACTGGGCGGAGAACTCGATTGTGTACTTCAGGAGTGAATAGGAACCATGCATCTCTTTTGCTGTCTGCCGGAAGCTGATTCCAGCATGTCATAAATGCAAGAAGTTTCATCAAAAGGTTGATGGAACTTGGGGATTCAGCAGGGCTGAATACATATTACCCGCTGCTGGAATAGCTAAGGACATTTCCCCAAACCTGAAAATCTACATGTTACTGCCTGCTACTGAGACAGCCAAAGGCAGTTTCCCCCAATCTGACCATGCCTACTGTATACCAAACCTTAACCTTTGATATGTACATCTGCTTTGCCTTAGGACAATTTGTGTTAATAAAGAGTTAGGGGTCCGGAGATTCAGAGAACTTGGTTACTGAAGCTAGGTCTCCTCGGGCTCCCCCATGGAATACAAATTTATATTACATTTCTAGTCTCTTTATTAATTTACATGCAGCACCTTCTCCAGATTCCTGAACCCTTCCAGGTGCTGGGAAAGACCCCCGGCATTGCTCTCTACTATTTGCTCAGTGCCTGGGAGAGTATCTCTATTCTAATGGGGCTCACTAATAGTTTGTTATGTGAAACAAAAGGCCACATGATCTGAGCCTGTCTTATCCCACCAGTCTCAACTCACACTGTCTTGTTCCTCACTCTATATGTCATAGCCCCACGGGTCTCATGCAAGTTTAAAAGAGGAGCTCTTTTCTAGCTTTGTGCCTCAACAATGGTTTGCTTAAGTTATCATTACATCCCTAGCATGCCACCGGACACTGCACTAGACACTCCATCATTTGTCCAGTAAATGGAGTGATCTTCTCTTGTCATTTGCTGAAGGTTGTCTAAGGAAGGAAATACTGGGCAGGACTTCCTCACCTACAGGGAGATATACTATCTGTCTCCCCATAGCCATTTAGTAAAGGCATCAATGGAAAACATGTGCTTGCTTTAGTCCAGATCAGCATTCCAACCCCATCCCACAAAGAGTTTGTCAATTGTCTGAAAGCAGCAGTGACAAATGCAGGTGGAACTAGGTCACTAGCAAAATCAAATGTGGTCCAAATGCCAAACTAAACTGGACCTAGTGCCAAATTAATCCCATTGTAGCCCTGCTTTCAGCTGGATCATCCCGTTTTGTGTTTTTTTTCCAACTCAGCTGTTGCCATTATTCATTTGTTGATTGCTGCCCCATTCTTGGAAATGCACAGGCATTCCATTCATTTGGAGCTTTGTTTTCTTGGAAATTGTCATCCACATTTGCATTTTTTGGTAGCTTCCTCACATAGCGATGTCCAAGAAGTTTGAAAACTTGGCATTTGATTAAAAAAGAATTAGACCATGAGTGGGGTAAATTAGGAAGCAAAATGGCTCCCCTCCCATCCCCCCAAAAAAGAAGAAAAATTCTTAACTACTTTATTAAAGTTGTTACTGGCCTGCTCCAGTATCTGCTCTAATTTAATTTTCTTAGAAATTTGAATTTTGAAGGAAATATCTAATAGTTTATTTTAGATCTAAATTACCACTTTCAGTTTAAAAGCATGTCACTTGGTAAACATTAGTTGAGCAAATGAATGAACAGAGAAGCAAACAACTGAACTGAGTAGGAATTCGTTGCATGGGCAACTTAAAGCCTATGTACATTTTCCAAATAGAGTTTTGAGAAATGAATCTCCAATAGGATTATGTTATACAATTTAAATTGTGAGGAAAAGTACCAATAAATACCACTATAAAGTCCAAATTCGGCATTTGGAAGCAAATTCAAGTTATTCCAATGTTATCATTGGATATAAAAATATTTATAATTAGCCCTGGCAAGTGTGCTCAGAGGTCAGAGTGTGGGCTGCACATCAAAGGGTGTTGGGTTCCATTCCTGGTCAAGAGCACATACCTGGGTTGCAGGTTTGATCCCGGCCCTGATCTGGGTGCGTGTGGGAGGCAACTGATTAATGTGTCTCTTTCACATCAATGTTTTTTTTCTCTCTTACCCCTACTCTCTCCCTCCCTTACACTCTCTCTAAAAATCAACAGGAAAAATATCCTCAGATGAAGATACACACACACACACACACACACACACACACATTTATAATGACACTTTTACATATTGTTGTACAATTTAATAACAACCAAAATTCTCTATTTCAAAAACCTCAAATACTATATACAGAGAAAATAATTTTTTTATTTCTCTACTCCATTCTAATTTCTTGTCCTAATTTTATAATTCCACCCATCTCACAAAATATTTGAAAAAATTCAAAGCAAACAAAAACAAGAAAGTAGATGTGGTAGCGAATGGAATTAATGAATGAAATAATCAGCATTTCCAAGATATATATATATAGATGATATAGATATATAGATATAGATATAGATGATATAGATATAGATATAGATATAGATATAGATATAGATATAGATATAGATATAGATAGATATAGATATAGATATAGATATAGATATAGATATAGATATATGGAAGATAATAATTTCTACACTAGAAATCTTTGAAGGTTTAAGAGAGGTTGCTCACTCCTACAACTGTACATATCTGATTATGTCTATTAAAGTAGGTAGGAAAAACCACTGAAAACCATAAAAAAAGATCTAACACTTGACAAAAAAACTCCTATGGAAGGGACTTATATAACCTTTGCTAAAATGTGACTTGTACCAGGTCTCTTATCTTTGTAGCTGGATTCCTGGGTAGATGGTTACTGATGTGGAATATCAGTGATTTTCATTCATTGTGGAAAACCAAAACCTTGGGACAAATTTGCCAACTTGTTCTAGGCCGACAGCACAATTCTTGACCATTACAACTAAGGAAGTGTTCACTTTCTAAACACATTAAGCATTTTATTTTCATTACTACACTATGATGAAAAATATTAAGATGAATTAAACAATACGTAAGGATCTGAAGTCTGGATACTTCTAAAGTATGGGCCTAAATAAAATGAAATTGGTAAGTATTTATTGGGAACCTGTTATGTCTAATCTGGGAAAATAAAATAATGTCTTCATGCTCAGTGAGCCAATAATGAAACCATACATTAGTAAATAAAAATATGTTAAGTACAGTGTCTGGAACATAAGAAATATCACTTAATTATATATTATATTAATTATATTATATTATATTATATTAATTATATTATATTGATTAAAGTTTTGGACTCTGGCCCAGACAGATATGGCTTTGAATCTTAGATATGCCACATTTTACTTTATTTAACTTTGTAAAAGTAGCTTCATTTTGGGAGTCTAAGAGGCTCTATCTATAACAAAGGGGAAACAACAGTTTTTACCTCACAGGGCCTGATGAGTAATGATGGACATGATGTTGGTAGCAGCTTACAATATGGAGTGCTTGCTAAATGCCCAGCATGATACAAAACAAACATTCAAAAATGTTTAGCCAAGAAACAGTCTAGCGATCATTATAAAATAAGTAAATAATAAAGCCCTAATATGCAAATAGACTGAATGTTGGAACGACCCATCACTATGACGTGCACTGACCACCAGGGGGCAGATGCTCAATGCAGAAACTGATCCCTGGTGGTCAGTGCGCTCCCTCTCAGGCAGAAGCCAGGCTCACTCCCCAGCTTAGGGGAGCTGGCTTAAGCCGGCAGGCAGACATCCCTCAAGGGGTCCCAGACTGTGAGATGGTGCAGGCTGAGCTGAGGGACCCCTCCCCCCACCCCAGTGCACAAATGTCATGCACCAGGCCTCTAGTTTATTATAATAAGATGATAGAATATTTAGTTAATAATAAGTACATGCAAGGAAATGTTAAATGAGGCAATATAACGATTGATGATGTTTTGCAGAGCTACCAATAGAGTTTAAGTCTGCAGTGTGTCTATATGTCTGTTATGTCTCTGTTAGATAGAAGGTAATGCTGGAATAATCCATCATCAGAAAAAATAACAATTCCTTGGTAATTGTCAGCAAACGCTCTAAGAACTCAAAGGATGGTAAAATATTTTTGTCTTTCTGCTTCCCTTCTAGAAGCCTTTAAATCCAATTTACATGAATTAGATTGACAAGAAATAAATCATGTAGCATTGTGATGTTAAGTCACCAAGATTTGGGAGTTATTTCTGCAGCACTGATCAATGGGAAAAGATGGACAGATCAATGTTTTATAAAAATAAAAAGATAATAAGCAACCAGATTACAGAAGTAGAATGTAGTAGTAAGCACAGGCTGCTGCAACAAAATACCACAGACTGGGCGGCTGAACCAACAGAACTTTATTTTTGCACAGTTCCAGATCTGAGAGTCAGGAAATCACAGATCTAGTGTCAACCTATTTGGGTTGTGGTGGGAGCTCTCTTCCTGGATTGGAGACAGTGACCTTCTCACATGGCAGAAAGAAAGGGAGAACAAATTCTCTGGTGTCCCCTCTTATAACGGCACTTATTCCATCATGAAATTAGATGATGGAATAAAATTTTATAAATAATATATATATATATATATATATATATATATATATATATATATATACACATATATATGGAAGAGAATAATTTCTACACTAGAAATCTTTGAAGGTTTAAGAGAGGTAGCTCACTCCTACAACTGTACATATCTGATTATGTCTATTAAAGTAGGTAGGAAAAACCACTAGAAACCATAAAGAAAGACAGGAAGAACCATAGTGACCCAATGGGACAATAGAAAAGAGTCAAATGTGTGTAATGAGAGCATCAGAAAAAAGTAGAGAGAGAATGGCATATTGAAAACTTACTGGCAGGATATTCCCCAATTCAATGAAAACACCTTAACTTATAGATCCAGAAAGGTAAACAAATTCCACATAAGGAGAAATATAAAGAAAGCTACACCTAGACTTATTAAGGTAAAAATTCTGAAAACCATAGATAAAAGTATAATTTTGAAAGCAGCCAGAGAAAAACAGTACATTATCTACAAATGAACACTGATTTGAAGAAACACTGACTTATCTTCAAAAGCAATGGTTGCCAGAGTAGAATGGAACAATATAATAAAATTCTGAAAAAAAATACACTTTTAACTAAAATTCTACATTCAGAAATCAAATCTATATAAAGGCAAAAAAAATACACAGACAACAGCAACAACAACCAAAATAAAACATTATTAGACTAATGAAAGCTAAAAACAGTTGGCAGCAGAACTTCATACAAAAAAAAATGTTAAAACAAGTTCTTTCAGTCAATAGAGCAAATTAAGTGAATTTGTAATTTTGCAAGTTTTTTACATGTTATGTAAAGTGGTACAATACTACCTCTAAATGGATTGTAATAAATTATGTTTGCAGATTGCCACTCACAGAAAAATCACTGAAAAACAAGTTCTAACCAAAAGCCATGAAATCAATTTATCAAAATGGAATAAAAATAAGCTAATAAATATTTAATTGCTTGACCCATAAGAAGGCATGAAAGAAGGATAGTAGAAATGATATATTCATATGTATTAAATCTATATAATACTAGGTGTACCGGTTAATAATGCAGATACTTTTCAATAGATGGAATTACACATATGTTTATATATATGCGATTTGATATATAGCCTATTTTGTTGTATTGGCAACAAGTTTCAAAACTTCATATGTCAAATTTGCTGAAGGTGTTAACATCATAGATACTTTTACACTTAAAAATGTCGAATTTCGTGCCAAAAAAGCATTTGTGGGAAGTTTTAATTCATTACTTTATTTTGAAGAAAAGTGCTGCTGAAAGTTATCATATACTTCGGGAAGCTTATGGTGAACATGCTCCATCTCAAGATACTTGTGAATGCTGGTTTAAACGCTTTAAAAGTAATGATTTCGATGTGAAAGACAAAGAACGTCGAGGTCAATTTGAACCATGTTTTGATCATAAAACGACCAGAATGGGCCAGAAGACCCAGCAAAGTAATTTTGCTTCATGATAACGCACCATCACACACTTCAAAACCAGTTAAAAACACGTTAAAAGATCTTTCCTGGGAAGTATTCACCCACCCGCCATATTCACCAGACCTTGCTCCCTCAGATTACCACTTGTTCTGATCGATGATGGCACATGTACTTTCTGAGCAGCACTTCAAAACGTACGAAGAAGTGAAAAATTTGGTCTTTGAATGGTTTCCCTCAAAGCAAGAAAAGTTCTATTGGGATGGTATCCACAAGTTACCTGAAAAATGGGGGAAATGTGTAGCTAGCAATGGACATTACTTTGAATAAAGCACTTTTGATGTTTCTCTTGAAATTACCATGTTTTCTTTTATTACAAAATCCGCATTATTAACTGTTACGCCTAGCAAAAGACTAAGTGACTTTTACAGCAGAACAACCAAAACGGCCAGTCACTATGGTGTGCACTGACCACAGCGGGTAGACGCTCAACGCAGGAGCTGCTTCCTGATGGTCAGTGCGCTCCCACAGGGAGAGTGCTGCTTGGCCAGAAGCCAGGCTCACTGCTGGCGAGCACAGTGGTGGTGGTGGGAGCCTTTCTTGCCTCCACAGCAGCGCTAAGGAGCAGCCAGCCAAGTGGTAAAAAAAACAGTGAGCAAGTGGGCGGTAAGGAGCGAGGGGTCCTGGACTGTGAGGGATGTCCGACTGCTGGCTTAGGTCCAATCCCTGAGGGGTCCTGAACTGTGAGAGGGCACAGGCCAGGCTGAGGGACCCCCCCCCCAACCAGTGCATGAATTTCATGCACTGGGTCTCTAGTACTAATAAGAAAATGATAGAGTCAACCTTATCAATGATTATATTACATGTAACTGTACTTAACACCCAAATGAACTGAGTACAAAATAAAGACACAATTACATGCTGTCTACAAGCTCTATACTTTAAATATAAAGATAGTAAAAAGAAGGAAAAAGAAATCATGCAAATAATAAGCATAAGAAAGCTAGTAGACTGAATTACTATCTGACAAGTCTTCAAACAGAGACATGCAAATTACAACCAAATGAGATACAAATATACACCCATCAGAAAAACTAAAATTTAAAAGATTGCCAATTTTAAAAGTAGAACTATGAAGCAACTAGGACTTTTATGCATTGTTTATTGGAAAGAAAAATGGTATAACTATTTTGGATAATAGTTTGTAAATTTTTAAAAATAAAGTTAAACATAAAGCTTACCCTATGGCCTAGAATTCCACTCCTAAGTATTTACCCCAAAGAAATGAAAATATTGTTAACAGAAAGATCTGTACAAGAACATTAATAATGTTATTTTTCACAATACAGTTGACTCTTGAACAATGTGGGGTTTATGGATGCCAACTCCTCAATGCATATGAGTAAATCCTCATATAACTTTTGATTCCCCCAAAACTTCACTACTAACAGCCTACTGTTGACCTGAAGCTTTACTGATAACCTAAACAGTTGATTAACACATATTTTTATGTTACGTATGTTATATGTATTATATATGTATTCTTACAATAAAGTAAGCTAGGGAAAAGTAAATGTTATTACGGCCTTAGCTGGTTTGGCTCAGTGGATAGAGAGTAGGCCTGCAGACTAAAGAGTCCCAGGTTCAATTCCGGTCAAGGGCATATGTCTGGGTTGCAGGCTTGGACTCCTGGACATGCAGGAGGCAGCCCATCAATGACTCTCTCTCATCATTGATGTTTCTATCTTTCTCCCTCTCCCTTCCTCTCTGAAATCAATACAAAATATATTTTTTTAAAAAGAAAATGTTATTAACAAAAGTCATGAGGAAGAGATACATTTACATTATTTATTTATTTTAATAAATTCATGTATAAGCAAGCAGTTCAAACCTGTGATGTTCAAGTGTCAACTGTAATAAAAAACTGGAAATAACATGCATGTTCATTAACTGAAGAGTGGATAAATAAATTATGGTACTAGTATATTTGTAAGATGAAATATGACTCAGCAAGGGAAAAGAACAAACTAATAATATACACAATGATATAGATGAATCTCAAAAACATATGTCAAGCAAAATAAGCCAGATGCAAAGAGTACATAGTGTATCATCATCTTATATCATTTCAAGAACAGGCAAAACAAATCTATTCTGATAAAAGTCAGAACACGACTTGCCTCTGGGGTGGGGATTGATCAGGAGAGAACACAAAGAACCCTTCTGTGTTTGATGGAGATGTCTACATCCTCATAGGAGTACTGGCTGGTTCTCCTCTATCTTAATAGGAGAAATGTTTAGGTGGGTGTATACCTTTATCAAAACTCACATAATTGAACTCTTAAGATCTGAGAACATCCCTGGATGAAAACTTTAAATCAATGAAAAAAAATTACATTTCTAAAGAATGACAGAGCTGGAATTTTATACCTCATCTAAATTCAAATCTCATGGTTTTTTCCCACACTATGCTCATTCACATTAAACTGTGCCAGGGATTTTAGGCTATGATTTAGGTTGGTATTTGGGGCTTATGAAAAACTACCCTATTTTTGTTTTCCTAATAGCCACATTTTCCCTTTGTACAATTTGATTTCTGGGGGAGAAAAAAGAAGAGATCCCCTTCTGAACTGCATCAAGCTCTTGAACACTGCGGGGATGCCAATTAACGCAGTTCCAGGAAGTGCCTGAGAAACATTCCCATATTACCGAGCACACAGTCAATGAAATACCATGCTGCTTTCTAAAGCTGATATTTCGACAATCATCTAAAAGAAATGAGAAGTACGCAAAAACATAAGAGCTCATGAGGTCAGCATGTTATAAAAGTTTAGGTTCTTTAACTCTGTCCCACTTTTCAATTGCATTTTTTAAATCTACATTGAAGATTTAAGTCAGTGCCTATGACCTTCTGTGAAGAAAGTAAAGAATTTTTTTTCTTTTGCAATGAAACCTGTGAACTTTGGGGGGCCCAATGTCTTTCTCCCATTCCTTGTTTATGCATTCAGTCATTCATTCAATCATAACAGTTACCAAATGATTACTATAAAAGCATATTAGTCTGGAAACAAGGTCAAGCACCTAAAAGACACAGGTCCTGGCCTTAAGAGACTCATAGTCTAATAGCTGTTAAGGATAATTTTTTAAAAAAATAATGCTAAAACTTATTAAGTTATAGAATAAAGAAAGGTCCATGAGCATCAAGAAGCATATTTCACAGCGACTTAAGTATGCTAGTGCTTGGGTGCTATTTCTCAGTGGAAGAAATAAAGCATCATTCACCTAACATGTATGCACACCATGTCTCATCTCTTCCTTAAATGGGCTATGCATATGATGCATTTTCCATCAGCCTGAGGAGCCTAAATAGACTGTGACACCTTCTTGCAGTATAAATAAAATGAAGTCCATTATATAGTTAGTTATTACCCATCTTGTATGTTTTATTTTTTAATGGCACCTAGAACGATTTCCTAACAGTTTTCTTTACCAGAGCTATAATTATAGTCTTACTAAAGAGTAAATCCAAGAGTTAAGGACATATATTTCCACCTGGAAGTTCTTCTTTAGCTAATTTCTTCCTTGGGGTTAACAGACTACATAAATATGCGAAACGTAAAATTAATTCACAGATGTGAAAAAAAATCTCATATCTGATTCTAAATTTTAGGGTTGGTTGACATTTCTTAATGACATCATGCTCATTTGTTTGATAGCACAAAAGTGACTGAAGAAACCACTAGTTGCCCTGTGGAATCGTGTTATATAACATGAAGGGCAAATTAGATTTTCAAAGTAATCAAATCCACCTTTATAGATGTAGATTTATAGATGTAGGTTTCACTAGTATGTTAACATAAAAATGGTCAAACAAATTAACTATCCACTAGATTTGAAATTAGTTCATTTATCCAGACATTGGCTGTTACCAGTAAAATAAGGGAACTCTGTAAAGAATTTAAAAATCATTTGGGTAATGTTTCAATATTGGAAATTAACAGCTGCTTTGAAGACAAAAATCCATACATTGCAGGCTTTATTTTACCTCTGTCCCTTTGCCATTTAATCTTGGCCACCAGATTCTAACAGCTGAAAATACACAATATATTGGGCTTTCATTAATTACCAACCTCTTCAAAGAGAGTCAATGGCGTCCTATTGACTTATACAAGTCATAGGTATGGAAAAATTCAAACAGTGCCGGGTAATAATTAAGAGAAAACATTTCAATAAGAAGGAGGTGATTGCAAATGTTAAATGAGGCAGAGGAGTCCATGATGTTGACATGTGAGACCAGGCCATGGAATTTGCCAATTGACAAGTTCTGGTGACCTCTCAGATATGTTTTTAGTAGAGTCAAGAGTATGGAGACTAAACTGGTAAATATAATGAGGAAAGGGAAGCAGTGAGGAGTATTCTGTTTGTTCATGACATTCAGTGGTGTGGGAAATTCTTCACTCATTTGAGCAATACCAATTCTTTTGTATTTCATACCGCTCTAATGACAATTATTAGGGGATGATTTCAAGCTTTCTTCAAGGTTTCATTGAGTGGAGGACACCTGGACACCTCTCCACAGGAGAAAGAAATGTTTGAGTGACAGTTTACAGTTCTCCACATAATTTCAGGCCAAGGTTGTAGGGCAGTGACTCTGATTAGACAAAGAGATTAGCAGGCCAAGATTCATGTTTTTCACCTAGGACCTAGGTGGATTGTTACTGCATTGAAAAACACAGCAGTAACCATTTTCTGATTGTTTCACATCTGAAAGTAACAATTTTCTAGTTGTTTCACATCTTGTCAGATACCAGTATGCCTATGTGTAGGCACAATGTTCACCTGGATTGTCCATCTAAGTAAGTGGCGAGGCCAACCAATCCTTGAGTAGATCTATTGCCATTTTCCTTTACCTGTTACTGGGTAGGTGATCAAGTTGGCTTTGTCCTGCATGCATGGGTGGCTTCCAAGTAAGAGGGAAGATGTGGCAACACTCAGTTAGAACCCAGATTCATATTGTATCTTCATTTGTTCCACATTTAGGCCTTTTGTGTTTCTTATGAATCAGTTACAGGAGGGGTAATAGGAGGATGCTTCACAGTCTGCTATTAATGCTCACTTGTTTTTTACTTCCTTTCCAAACTACATGATGATTTTGTATAATAAAGAATTCACCCTGGTTCCTAGGAAGAGTTTTTAAGTCCCCTCCCATTTTCTGAATGATAGGAGTGTAAATGTTATGCTAATGAGCTCACTGATAGTAGGCCCCTAGAAGTTTCAGGATGGAGTTTGGTCAGCCTACAGACCAACAATGTGATTAAAGAATCTGAACTTTGGACTATCATGTGGCCAATGATTTATTCAGTCAGACCTATGCAATGGAACCCCAGGAAAAGCTCTAAACATCAAGGCTCAGTGAGGCTTCCTGGTTGGTGAACACACCTGTGTACCTGGAAGGTGATGCACCCTGACTCTATGAGAAGAGAGTATGGAAGCTCTGCGTTCCCTTCTGGACTTCACCCTGTGTATCTTTCATAATAAAACTGTAATCTTAAGTACAGCATTGCCTTGAGTTCTGTGAATCATCTTAGCAAATTACTGAACCTGATAGGGTGATAGGAACCCTTAAATTTATAGCCAGGCTGTCAGAACTGTGAGTGACCTAGAGACACTCCATGTGCTGTTGGCATCTGAAATAAGGGCAGTCTTGCAGAAGACTGAGCCTTAAATTATGGGGTCTGTGCTAACCTGCCGGGGTTCTTGTTCCAGCATCTAGAAGGGTTCAGCAATCTGGAGAAGGGGCTGTGTGTAACTTAATCAAGAGTCCAGAGACAAAACATAATTTTGAAAGGCATTTGGGGGTCAGAGGAGCCTAGCTTAGGAAACTAAGATCTCCTCGTCTCAGGACCCCATGCTTTTTTAAAAAATATATTTTACTGATTTTTTACAGAGAAGAAGGGAGAGGGATAAAGAGTTAGAAACATCGATGAGAGAGAAACATCGATCAGCTGCCTCCTGCACACCTCCTACTGGGGATCTGCCCCCAACCAAGGTACATGCCCTTGACTGGAATCGAACCTGGGACCTTTCAGTCCGCAGGCCGAGTCTTTATACACTGAGCCAAACAGGTTAGGGCAGGACCCCATGCTTTTTATTAACACAAATTGTCCTGAGGGGAGGTGGAGATACACACTTCAAAGGGTAGGGTTTCCTATACACAGTCCATCCTCAGAATGGAAGAATTAGCCTACACTGTTCATGTGTTTGGCCAGTAGGAGGCAATAACATGTAGATTAAGATGCCCTGAGCTGTCTGGCAGCAAACAATCAATTTAATGCATCCTTTTTCAGGTTTGGGGAAATGCCCTTCAGCCACCCCAGATGATTCAGCCCTGCTGAACATGCTGGAATTGGCTTCCGCACTAACCAGGTGGTTAACATCACAACTATACTGCTGTATCTCAGCTGAAGCTGGCCAGTTGGTATGGAATAGACTCTATTCAATAGAGCCTCAAGGAGCCCACTGGATGGAGGTACTGTTAGGATAAGGGAAATCAGAATATTTTTGTAGGTATAATAGAAGTTTATAGAGTAGATACTTGAAAGAGATCCATAAAGACAACTGATTTACATAACTATAAAGTTAATATATCATTTTAATAGTCTTAATTTCAAGCAATGGAAAAAATAAAGCACATGTGTGAAGTGGCCAGATTATTATGACCACCTGACGTTTGTAGGCAATTTAGCTATAATTTCACGCTGAAGTTGCTAGAGGGCCAGACCATTATAAATAGGGAAGCAGGTTGTTTACCACGACAGTAGAAGTGATTTTTTTTCTGAAGATATGGGTAAACAATGCGATTTAACAGCTTTTGAACGTGGGAAAGTATGTGTGTGTGTGTGTGTGTGTATGTGTGTGTATATATGTATATATATACACACACACATATATATACATATACATACACACACATATATATATATATATACACACACACATATATACATACACACACACACACACACACATACACACACACACTGAGTGGCCAGATTATTATGACCACCTGATGTTTGTAGGCAAATTAGCCGTACACTGCATCATATGGGATATGGAAGCCAAAGGCCTGTTCAAACACCTTTGCTGTCTGCAGTTACCAAGATAAAATGTCTCCAATTCGCACAGGAACACAAGGATTGGACAGTTGAGCATTGGAAAAAAGTCATGTGGCCCGATGAATCACGTTTCCAGTTGCATCATGCAGATGGCAGAGTGAGAATTTGGCAGAAACAGCATGAAAGCATGCACCCCACATGCATGAGTACAACCCTTCAAGCTGGTGGGGCAGTGTTATGGTTTGGGGCGTGTTTTCCTGGCATGATTTTGGCCCTTTAATTCATGTGGAACAACTTCTGAATAGCACAACATACCTAAGTATCGTTGCTGATCAAGCTCATCCTATCATGCTGATGCGTATCCCAACGGATATGGCTTCTTCCAACAAGACAATGCGCAATGCCACGGTGCTCGTATTGTGCAGGAGTGGTTTCAAGAACATGAGGGAGACTTTACCTTGCTTAGGAGGCCCCCACAATCACCAGATCTCAACCCAATTGAGCCTTTGTGGGACGAAGTTAAAAGAGTCATCAGGCAGCTAGTTCCACAACCATCAAATCTCACAGAGCTGGACAGTGCCATTCATCAGGCATGGTGTCAGATTCCTCGCATCACCTTTCAACATCTCGTGGAGTCAATACCAAGAAGAATCGCTGCAGTATTGAAGGCAAAAGGTGGCCCAACGAAGTACTGATGGGGTGGTCATAATAATCTGGCCACTCACGTTCAAAAATATCCCACGTTCAAAGGCTGTTAAATTGCATTGTTTACCCATATCTTCAGAAGAAAAAAAACACTTCTACTGTCGTGGTAAACAACCTGCTTCCCTATTTATAATGGTCTGGCCCTCTAGCAACTTCAGCGCGGAATTATAGCTAATGTGCCTACAAACGTCAGGTGGTCATAATAATCTGGCCACTCAGTATGTGTGTGTGTGTGTGTGTGTGTGTATGCTTTTTATATATGAAGTATGTATAATATATGTAATATATGTATATTTTACTCTACATTACTATATATACTATATATGTATTATATCTCTGTGTGTAAAATGTATGTATCTACATATACATTTACACAGACAGACCCCTACATGTGTATTCATGTAACTACATATATGCATGTGTATATACACATGCATACATATACATACATAGGACATTTATATTTTCACACACATTTTATCAAATGTTATAGAATATTGACTAAGTTTCAGGAATGGCAGGAAAACCAGAGAGCAGGTTTTAGAAAACACAGTCAGAATTATGTCAAAATTGGGATAAATCCATCCCATAAGAAAGACTACCAATATAATACCTTTGCAAAGACAACTGCAAATAATATCTTTTGCTAGTCTCACCACTAGCATAGAACATGGGTATCTATTACTATGATCACAACTGACCTTCAAAACTGGATGTTGCTGTTAAAAATGAAGTCTCACCAACAGTTTTTGATTCATGAGCCTTGCAATTCAAAAGCTACAATTGGATGAGTCTGACTGGCTGAGCCTGTACTCATGTCTAAAAACTGCAGGGTCTTCACCCAAATGCAAGAGAATCTCTTTTGGCTTCTTTTTCCTTTTATTTTTGAGAGAGAGAGAGAGAGAGAGAGAGAGAGAGAGAGAGAGAGAGAGAGAGAGAGAGAGGGGGGGGGAGAATATGAATATGAATCAAAAGAGAAGTTGGTAAAAAGAAAAAAATTAACCAGCAATCAGAAAAGAAGTATGGCTAAGTGGGCACAAAAGAGATAATTTGCTCTGAAACTAACATGCTGATGGCATTCTTCAAGACAACTGCATTTTTATCTCATCTTTGTATTCCGTGAAGATAATACAGGATATATTTCATGTGGAATATGAAAAATCTCCATCCCAGATGAAAACACTGACTTATTTGTAGGCAATCAGTGGGGAAGGCTGTTGTTTTGCTTTTCCCAAAGCCCCAGCCTCCCCAAGAGGTGTGCACTTAGTGTGACTGAGTTCCCATGTAAGAGAAATACCCAAAGCAATAGGAGAAAAAGCAAAATGACCAACAGTAAGTTGATCAATTCTTAAAGAAAAGGCATCAATTTGATGATGAATCCCTCACTGAGGAATGCTTTGAAAAAGGAAGTATTAAATTAATGAGTTTATAGATGAATCCAAGTAGCGTAGTAATCTGAATAAAAGAATAGAATCTGGAGACTCAAGCTTCCTTTACTTCATCTATTATATAGTTAAAGTTATTTACTTTTTCTGAGAGGTTTAGGGACAATAACTTCTTGGAGAATGTTTGAGGTGAACACTCCTTTTACTTTCATCAAGTCTTTTCCTTATATTTACTGGGTTGAGCATTACTGTCAATCAACAGTAAAGACCAAGAGATTCTACTAGGGCAACCCAAGAACATATTATGGGACACAGACAAGAAACTAAAGCAATAGGGATGAAGTGAAGTCCTAAGATTTAAAAAGAAAGTATTTTGGTCCCCAGTGAAGTACTACTTTTCTACCTTCATCACATATTAATAAATGTTCCCTGTATGCTAAATAATGCAATGTATTTACTAATTAGGGGTCCTTAATTAAATAAAGATCTAATAATTTTTAAACATTATTCTATATGAGGTTATGTGCAAGGTGACTTACATCTATAAACTCATTTAATTTCCAAAATATATAGCACATCTTATATAATACATTTTATTATCCCCACTTTACAAATCATGAAATGGAAGCTCAGCAAGTTTAATTATTTTGCCCCAACTTACACAGCTAAGAGGGGACGAGCCAAAATACAAACTCTGTAGTCTGAAGTTTTAATTACATTGCCTACAGAAGCTATTTAAAGTTTTCATGTGAACATTAAGTTCAGGCAAAAGTATACCCAGATGGGAGTCCATCTGGTGCAGGAAAAAGAGTATCATATCTGGGAGAGAGGTGGCATTGTTTGAGCACAGTTTCCCCATTACCTGCCTCAGAGGTCTTGACCAAGTTAATTCTTTGTTTTCTACCTGTCAACTAAGAAGGATGGCCTGAAAGACTTCTGAAATTTCTCCTTGTTCTGGGTTCGTTCTTTTTTAGGCAAAAGCCATTTCCTATGTGAAATGCTATTATATCATAATCTGGCACATCCTGGTATGCCTGACATTTCTACAGTCAGGTAGGTAGGTTGGATATAGAGAGTTGAACAAGATAATCAGCCATGCTTGTTCTGTTTTAAGGAATTGTGCTTTCTTAGCTGTGTCATTTGTCTACAGAGCCCTGTCCACTATCTGACATTAAATCAGTTATCTATTTGCTTATTGTCTATCTCTTTAACTGGAATAAAAGCTCTTTGAGGGCAACAAACTTATTTAGATTAGTCCCTGCTGTATCTCTAGCATCTAGAATAGTGCTCAGCAGACACTCAATGATTAGTTGTTGGATAAATAAATGAATAAAAGATAATCATTAAAGAATTCAGTAACAAGATGGTGAGATAAAAAGTCTTATTAGTATACTGCAAGAAAAAGATACATGAACAATTTCATCCCATAAATATAATTTTAACTCCTACATTTCAGCTAATTGCTTGTTTTCTGGTTGTCAGTCTCTAACTCCGTTACTTTAAATGGGATAACAAAGGTGACAACATCGATAACAGTTCCTGGTACACAGTAGGTGCTCACAAGGGGTCCCTTGAATTAATATAAAACTCTCTACCTGTAGAGATGTTGTATTATAGAATTACTAGTCACCCGATGCATGGATTCATGCACATTGAAAAGAAATTAATTAGAAGGTGGCCAGTGGGGCGGGACTGGGCCAGAGGGACCAACATGCCCTGGATCCAACCTCCCGCGGTCCCTCCCCAGCCGGCCACGGCTCGAAGGGCATCTGCGGAGGGACCTAGGGTCCCTCCAGCAGGTGGGGTCCCTTGGCCTGGCCTGTGGGGATGGGGCCAAAATTGGATCTCCAACATCCCCTGAGGAGTCCTGGAGTGCGAGAGGGCACTCTGCAAAGTTGCTGCATTAAGCATCTGCCCCCTGTGCGCATCATACCTACCAGCTGGTCAGATGGTTGCTTAGCCTTTTATATATATATAGATATCCCTGGAACTATATAATTTTATTAACCAATGTCACCCTAATAAATCCAATTTAAAAAAAAAAACACCTCTTCATCTAGTTCTAATATCTTACATTTTAAAAAGCAAAACAGCTACTTTAACAAAGAGTATAAGGATTCCCTCATTCTCCAAATAGACATGCACACACACACGCACATGCTCACTCACACCCATACCATCAATACAGTAATATTTAGTTTTTCTATCATTGTCTGTCTTCATGACTTTGGAAAGTCAATGAATCAAACTGGGCCTTAATTACCTTAAAAATATATATATTTAAATATTTATCGTTGCAAGTATTACATATGTCCCCTTTTTTCTCCCACTGACCCCTTATAGCACCCCTCTCTCCCTCCAGCCTTCACCACCCTATTGTTTGTGTCCATGTTTTATGCATATATGCAAGTTCTTTGGTTAATCTCTCCCCACTCACACTCTTCCCCCCACCTTTCCTCTGAGATTTGACAGTTTGTTCCATGTTTTATGTCTCTGGATCGATTTTGTTCATTAGTTTATTTTGTTCATTAGATACCACATGTGAGTGAGATCATATGATACTTGTCTTTCTCTTACTGCCTTATTTCCTATAGCATAATACTCTCCAGGTCCTTTGCTTAAACTCTGTGAGCAAAGGGCATGACTGGTAATGTTGTACATGTCCCTCCTAAGTCAGTTTTACAATTTAGTAATAGCTTTGCAGTTTACTATTGGGAGACAATAGAAGGGGCCCACCTTTCTAATCAACCCCAAATATTCCAGGGCCTTTTGTAAACATGACCGCCACCCTTCTCACAGATGTTTACAGTTCTTCAGACTTGAGCAGGATAGTCCCATGAGCCCCGGAAGCTACCAAGTGATTTATGAATGCACTAGACACCCACATTCAAAGAATATTGCAGCCAAAACCGGTTTGGCTCAGTGGATAGAGCGTAGGCTTGCGGACTGAAAGGTCCCAGGTTCGATTCCAGTCAAGGGCATGTACCTGAGGTTGCGGGCACATCCCTAGTAGGAGATGTGCAGGAGGGAGCTGATCAATGTTTCTCTCTCATCGACGTTTCTTTTTTTTTTTTTTTAATATATTTTATTGATTTTTTACAGAGAGGAAGGGAGAGAGATAGAGAGTTAGAAACATCAATGAGAGAGAAACATTGATCAGCTGCCTCCTGCACATCTCCTACTGGGGATATGCCCGCAACCCAGATACATGCCCTTGACCGGAATCGAACCTGGGACCTTTCAGTCTGCAGGCCGCCACTCTATCCACTGAGCCAAACCGGTTCCGGCATCATCGACATTTCTAACTCTCTATCTCTCTCCCTTCCTCTCTGTAAAAAATCAATAAAATATATTTAAAAAAATATTGCAATTAAAAACATCAACACAAAGGATAAGGAATATAAACTAACATTAGAATGCTCACTATCAATCAGTATTCAATATTTTCACATACATTATCTTATTTAAACCTTTAAATAAATCATTTTATAGAAAAAGAGGCACAAAATTACTATCAATCATCAAAGAACACAAAACTAGAAAGTAGTGGATCCAGATTAAACCAAGATGTATCTAAAACCTCGGCTTTCAACATTATGGGTAGAACAACAAAAGGGTCTACTTTGAGATCAAATAAGGAACCATACATGTTAAGATGGTTTGCCCTGATGGTAGATAATCAGCCATGAAAAGAGTTGATTCAGGGACTTGTAACTAGATTCTGATCTGATCTAGTTTCTTATCACCATTTCCTTTATCTTATGGCTTAAAAGAAATCCTTATTTTACGCAATACTTTCTTCCATTTTACAAATGAGGAAACTGAAGCTCCAAGTAGCAAAATGACACTATGTGTCTGCTTTGAGTTCGATAATTGCAAATTGGTCAGGAATGAGCAATTACTAGAGTGTAGTAATGCAAAAATTTGACAAAAAGTATAAAGTAACATAAAGTGGCCACTGCATCATTCAGAGCTTCTAAAGTTATTCTAAGTGTTTAACTCAGTCTGTACCATGTTGTCAAAACCACTCATTCTCGACATTAAATGCTTGACTTTGAGTTACTTATATACTTTAAGTTATTGTCAAAACCACTCATTCCCGACATTAAATGCTTGACTTTAAGTTACAAACGTGTTCTTGTCAACAGGGTAGAACATATCAAAAGCAAATTGTGAGAACCTGCTATTCCCCACTGCATTTCCCCTCCTGCACATAAATGATTTAATGAGCTAATGGGCCTCTGGCTGAGAGCACCAATCCCAAAGGGAGCCGACGCTGCCTAAAAGGTCATTTCTGGATGCCGGAAGCAAAGGGAAATTTTCAAAATGAACTGGCGTAAATGCACCAGGAGGCACTCCATAATGTGCTTTGCAGCCATTTATATGGTATTTTATGGCCTGTGTTTGATGAAAATAATAAACATCTAATGTCGAATGGTAGAAACAATGCTTTGTGGTTCTGCTACTTGCAGTGGTCTCTCTTTCTGTTACTGGAGAAACCTAGAGGAGGTTTAGTACAGTACCTTTAGTTAACGTTTAACAGATTCATTGGCTGCTCTACTATAAGTCCCTTTGGCAGGTCACTGCTGGACCCACAGAGAAATCTTTTTGGTACCTATTAACCTATAAAATCCCTCCACCCTCATGCAGAGCTGAAGAATTCACATCAATCAAACTGTACATAATGTAAATTCCAAAGAATGTTGCAAAATAGGAAACATGCAATGTCAATTTCTTGAGACTAACCAATCATTTAATATATTAGTCATCAATAATTAATATATTAATCATTTAGAGTCAGTTTAATCATTTAGAGTCCATTTTTTGTTGTTGACAGTATTACAGATGTCTCCCATTTCCCTCCCCTTTGTACCCCTCCACCCAGCCCTTGCCCCACCCCAGGCCTTCCCCACACTATCATCTGTGTCCATGGGCTATGCATATGGGCATATATGTTCTTTGGTTAAAGTTCATCTCAGCGTGTCTTCACTATTCAAATATATTTCTTAACCTCCATGTAATCTTCTTAAACAGTTGTTTGAAAAAGCTATGGAATGGGATCCCATAATAGTTTAAACAAGTTTTTTAAGGAGGAAAGGTATTTCTTAAGCACTTCAGAGACCATTGCTGACCTTGAGTTAGCAGCCCGTGTATGACAGGAATGCTTTCGCAATCTTAGAGTTTCTTCTTCCATTTTTGTTGTTGTTACCTATCATTATTCTAAGTCTGAGTTTCTTAAAGATATTAAATGGTAGAAATAAGAGTTCTCTGCATATAGGCTAATGAAATCTAATTTTAAAAAAACTTTTGCCTGGAATACTCTCAACTCTCTGTGGTCCTAATCATTAAAAGTTTTAATTGCCCACCAAGTTTGAATTGACATTAGAAGAATAATTAGGCAATATCAATGAATGAGGCAGTTATCAGAGCTGAATGGCAGTTGGTCAGAGTCTTCAATTGAGGAAAAGAAGGTTAAAGACTCTAGTAGCATCATTGCTGAGAACACTTTTACATTTTGAAAGAACAGCATGTTCTTGAAATTTTTCCATGTTTCATATATCTTCCCCTGGTCCCATTTCTAATGCCAGTTCACTCAAGCCAATATTACACGCTTACAGCTTCCCAACACATCTCTATCACCAGATGGTTCTTTCCGTAGTCCACGATTTCTCAGTCTAAACTTTCTCAGTGGCTAGTCACACATACACAACAACAAAATCCTCATTATGACATCAACATTCTCAAATTTTACTTATCACTTGTCTTTATAAAAAAGCAAAATTCTGCACACCCTAAAATCCATCTCTCTTTAATTCAATATTAGTATAAGCAATCAGCCTTATCTTTCATCATGACTCTACTCAGCCCTGTCTCTCAGCCCCCCTTGAAATGTAGTTATTTTCCAACTTCTATCCATCCATCCTTTTTTTTTGGGGGGGGGGGGGGAGGAGCGCACAGATCTTCCTTTTACTCTGACAACTCAAACACAAGGTCTTCAAAGATGCAGCTTAGATTATAAATTCTTGAGCAAAATTATAAGTCAATCTATATTGACACCTTCCTTCCTGAATGTCTATATTATTCACTGCTTATATCAACGCTCCTCATGCTCACTCACTACCTTCAGTGTTGTTTTGTCTATGCTTACGTTTACCCAGAACTCTGCTTGAAGAACAGAGATAATAAATACATTCTTCTGCTTCTCCCGTAACTCATAGTCACCTTTTTGGTTGAGTGAATATTATTTGAGAATAAATATATGTTTGGAGAATTATGGAAGCAATACAAACAGCTTTAAAAAGAACAGGGTTACAAAACACCCTATTACATGAAACCCACAGCTGATGCAAGAAAATTATAAAATATCAGAAGTCTATACTTCTATACCCTTTCTCATTGATTTTATGACTTGATGTTTTATTTTTAATATTTCTTTATCCTATTTTCTCTCCTATAGATTTTATGTTATCCCTTTCCCTAATGAATTCTGTGAGGTACTGGGTGAATGTTTTAAAATAAAGTAGCAAATGAAATTGGAATCACTAAAAGATATACTCTTGATCCAAACCATTAAAGAGTGAAAAGTTAAACCGAAAGTGATGAAAAGTATGTGCATACTTTCTATAATTGACATTTGCTTTTGGTTGGGGGAAAGATAGCCTGTTCTTTCTGAGCTAAAGCAATAACAAATTAACAACTGTATAGGTTGTTGCTTTAAAAAAAATAGCTGTATGTTCACACAAATACATCTTTTCAGCCTGTCATGTCCACAAAAATATTTTAGATCATTTAGAAAAGTGTTAATTTAACTAAGTTCTTTAAAAAAAATGCCATGTTCTACACATTATCCTAAGAAGTAGTTTCCAATCCTACAGTTTTCACATCACGTATACAGGATGATGGAAGGGATGTCACATGAACACCTGGTCTTGAAACTCCCCCAGGCAGCATGGGTACTCCTGTGGAATGGGGGAAGTCAGTAAACCTGCTGATCCACCATAGCTTTGGTGGACTTTTTTAGAGGTGGAAAGATAAACAAAGAGATGTATTCAATAACCCACATTTAGGCAGGCTGGTGTGGCGTGGCTAAGTACTTGAGTGTCAACCTGTGAACCAGGAGGTCACAGTCAATACCTGGTCAGGGCACATGCCTGGGTTGGGGCTTGATCCCCCATAGGGGGCGTGCAGGAGGCAGCCTAATGATTTCTTCTCATCATTGATGATTCTATCTCTCTCTCTCTCCCTTCCTCTCGGAAATCAATAAAAATGTGTTTATATATTTAAAGAAAACAACACACAGACCCAGTTTGTTTGTTTGTTTGTTTTTGTGTGTGTGTGTGTGTGTGTTTTAATCCTCACCCGAGGATATTTTTCCATTGATATTAGAGAGAGTGGAAGAGAGAAAGAAAGACAGAGAGAAACACATCGATTGGTTGCCTCCTGTAACACTCAAACCAGGGCCTGGGCCTGGAAGAGCCTGCAACTGAGGTACTTGCCCTTGACTGGAATTGAACCTGGGACCCTTCGGTCTGCAGGCCGATTCTCTATCCATTGAGCCAAACCGGCTAGGGCTTCACCTGGTTTTTAAATGTAAATAGTAACTATGAGATTTCCAAGGCCACACATTGAGAGGATCACTACTCCCTATCATCACTGACACAAATGTAGCCATTACAAAACAAAACACCCCATTCTGGGTAGACAACCATTTATGATCCATGTAGCATTTAGCCATTTTTACAATTCATTCAAATCTCAAACTCTTGACATCATAATGCACTTTAGTTTCCTACTTACAGATGTTTTGATTTGAAGTTTCTCTTAGCTTCTCCTTCAAGGTATCTTAGAGCAAAATGTCCCTCTTGGCAACCAGTTTCACACACACCCCAGGTTTTTGGCGACCATTAAAAAGAAGGACTGATTCTTCCTTTCAGCATGAGTCCCGCCCAGGGCAGCCCCAGCCCAGGGCCCAGGGTGGGCAAAGGGTGCTGAACCCTTGGAGACTGGACTGAGACATGGTGGTAACAGTTACCTGCTGGGAATCACCACAAGCTTATTGCTAGATACTCCACATTAATCTCTGCATTATGACTGTTAACTAGGTGGTGTCATGATTATTTTCATAGTTATGACGGTCAGGGTCAGCTATGTTGCCCAAGGACACACAGTTAAAAAGCACTACTGAGTCCAGGCTTGTCTGAGCACTGACCGTTCACTCGGTTGTTTTGCTCACTAATCATGCTGTCTTTCATGAGTATTATCCAAGGTTGGCCCACTAGTTGAGTGCTTTCATATCAACACCAATAAAGTAATTTTATTTATATAATTTAATTCCCACTATCTTAGAAGTAAGTAGGCAATGGATCATTTGCATGCTGCCGAAAAGGAATTAATTTTATAAACCCTAATGCTACAGAGTCCTTGTATTATGTCCACAAAACATCTTCCACAGAAAGCTTTCAGCTCTGAGATCACTCATTCATTCACTTGATCTCTTTCAGCTCTGTACTTGGGGCTTTAGAAAAGAGTATTGGTTTATAATAGTGTTTAACATTGTGGTTCTGTAGATCAACTTAGCAGGAAATAAACATACTGAAAAGTCCATGCCTTTCTTTTACCTCAACTATCGTTCTAAAGTCCCTAGACCTTGAAAGTTTTCTTCTCTCCACTGTAAGATTGTCTGAACTAGCTATCAACTGAGATAAGGTCATGATAGCCACGAATACAGTTTTAGTTAGGGTGAAAAAATTAAGTGTGTCCCAGCATGCAAGATATACACTCACTTAGCAGAGAGTGATCATCAGTTGCATCCAAAAGCTTCGTGAAATTAAGAGAACGGTTTCCTTGGAGGAAGGGAGAGATGTGTACAATAGGGCTTCATCTCCCAGGAAGGTTATGCCATCTAGCAAACGGAGACTAGCTCTCTTGATGAACTAATTATTAAATAGCTGTCTTCATCATAAGAAGAAAAGGCATGCCATCAGTTGGTAGTTGGGGGTTATTTTTTAATGGCCCCTAAACGTAGAAGTGAGTTTCCCACTTTCTTCTATGTGCTTGTATTCTGGCCCCTGTGATGTCTGCCTTTACTTAGCACGCAGTGCCTCCTCCGGGAAAGTGTCTACCTCATGCCCTTGTTTGCTGCTGGAAGGAAGTACCAGAATGCCAGGGAAACAGACTGAAATCTGGGTTAGCCACAAAAATAGTAGTGCGGGCTCCTACCTGACCAGCCACCCGCCAGAGAGCGACCTGTAGGGGAAGCAGAGTTTCCACGTCTGAGTTTTCGAGCTGGATCTGTCCTCTTCCTATGTTATCATTTCCGTGCACAGAGTAACCAGGAAGGGCAAAAATGAGAAAACCCTTCATTTCCTTCAGGTCAGTGACACATGCTAAGGCCTTGCAGCTTCCTGTTCTTCTAACTGGCTAGATTCCTTGGGAGCTTCTCTTTGGAAAAACGAACAAAATGTCGAACAGGAGAATACTATACAGTTGCCAACCTCAAGACCTTCATATCAAGTTATCTGCATAGAAGTCACCAGGCTTCTTTGGTAACTATCACAAAGTATTTGAAATATGTCTTTGGAAATATTTTCCTGTTTTTAATATCCCTTGCTTTTGCCTTCCAGAAACCCAATGTGCTCAGGTATTCCTCTACTTTTACAAAAACCTCCTGGCTGCTCGAATGCAGCCTAACTTGACCGACCTATGGCTAAAAAGAAGAATACTACTAACTTGTGTTCCTACAGGGCTTTTTAAAATTCTAAGATATACATTTATAAACATATAGATTTATATACAAACATACAGCTTCACATGAATATTTATCCTAATAAAGTGCCACCTGGGATGGTCATTGTGGATAAATTAAAAATCCTATCAGGTATAAACTGTAGGACATTTATTCTATCCAGTCAGTCTGGCTCAGATGAGTGTAACTGGGACCAATCAGTAAAGGAAAAAAGAAGGCTGCATCGGCTCAATGTAAAGGTCTGCCTAATAAATAGGAGGCTTAGGAAGTACATTCCCAATCATGGAAAGCAATGAGAAAGAATTCTTGCCAACTACAGATCAGGGATCTTGAAGAAAGTGTTTGAAGAGAATTAGCCAAGATTGTCTGGTAGGCTTTCTTATTCCTACGTTCCTAGGATTGTATGTCTATTTGGATTTTCCTAATAAAGAGCTGCAGTTTTCATTCCCATTTAACATTTAAAAAAAAGTTTAATAGCAATGATGACAAACCCAAACTCTATAGTGGCCAAGCTAATACTCAGGTCCAATTTTGTCTGTTTCTCCAAAAATATCATGTATCCCTTTATTGTTTTGCCCAGAAAAACTAATAAATTCATTATTCAACTGAAAGTTAAAAGGAAAACACATTGCTTTTAGGGATAACTTGTTCTCTGGTTGTCCTCCCAAGGGACACATGTATTTTTTTTAAAGGAATACAGCAGAGTAAACTACACATACTGACGATAAAAGTGGAGAGCAGTAAGGAAACGCCATCTGTGCCAAAAAGAAATCACCCAAATTTACACTGATCTCTTTTCCTTATGGCCTCTATTTTAATAAAACAAAATATGTTTATCCACCTCAACTATATACACTATGTGGGCTCACACATATATACACACACCTGTGTGTGTGTACATATATGAAACAGTCAGACTCTTATTTATAATACTTATTTAGCTATGGTTGTATATTCAAGATGTATATTATACAAACATATATATATGTATACTAGAGGCCCAGTGCACAAAAATTTGTGCATTCACGGGGAGGGGTGTCCCTCAGCCTGGCCTGTGCCCTCTCGCAGTATGGGACCCCTCAGGGGATGACCACCTGTTGGCTTAGGCCTGCTCCCCAGGGGATTGGGCCTAAGATGGCAATCAGACATCCCTCTGGCAGCCCAGCAGCCCTCAGGGGATGTCCACTTGCCAGCGGGGAGCAGGCCTAGCTGCAGTTGGACATCCTTAGCGCTGCTGAGGAAGCAGAAGAAGCTCCCACCACCACTGCTGTGCTGGCAGCCGTCAGCCTGGCTTGTGGCTGAGCAGAGCTCCCCCATGTGGGAGCGCACTGACCATAAGAGGGCAGCTCCTGCATTGAGCCTCTGCCCCCTGGTGGTCAGTGTGTGTCATAGTGATCAGTTATTCCCAGGCTTTCTGCTGTTAGGGTCAGTTGCATATTACCCTTTTACTATATAGG
The DNA here is from genome assembly GCF_963259705.1 of Myotis daubentonii. Taxonomy (NCBI): domain Eukaryota; kingdom Metazoa; phylum Chordata; class Mammalia; order Chiroptera; family Vespertilionidae; genus Myotis; species Myotis daubentonii. The sequence goes on along the minus strand of NC_081853.1, from coordinate 20,990,987 downwards.
ATAGAGGCCTGGTGCACGGGTGGGGGCTGGCTGGTTTGCCCTGAAGGGTGTCCCGGATCAGGGTGGGGGTCCCGATGGGGTGCCTGTCCAGCCTGGGTGAGGGGCTGATGGCTGTTTGCAGTTGGTCACACCCCCATCAGCATGGGGGTCCCCACTGGGGTGCCTGGCCAGCCTGGATGAGGGGCTCATGGCTGTTTTCAGGCTAGCCACACACCCTTTAGGGTGGGAGTCCACACTGGGGTGCCTGGCCAGTTTGGGTGAGGGGCCGAGGGCCGTTTTCAGGCTGGCCAGTGACTGAAGCTCCCAGCCTCTCCTTTTTTTTTTTTTTATTCTGGGATTTATTTACCTTCTATAATTGAAACATTGTTGCCGTCACTGGTGCTCCCAGCTCTGAGGCCGCAGCCCACTGAAAGCAGGTATCTGGGGTTTGTTTAGCTTCTATAATTAAAATTTAGTTGCTTTCGGGCTCAGAGCCGGGCTGCAGCAGGCCTGGAACCTTGGCTTCCTCCATCACTGGAGCAAGCAAGCCTCACATTTGCTTCAGATGCATGGCTGCCAGCCGCCATCTTTGTTTGCAGTTAATTTGCATATCACCCTGATTAGCCAATGGGAAGCATAGCGGAGGTATGGTTAATTACCCTTTTTGTCTTTTATTAGATAGGATATATATATATATCATATATCATATATACTTTTATAACATGTCTTTACATAATTTTATTTATAAATGTATTACTTTCCTGCCCAAGATTCATGGAACAATTTCACTTTACTTTAAAACTTACCGATGCCTCTCACACTAGCCTCTATGTCATCTCTAGAACATGTGTTGTGATACATATTTCTGAAGTAAATTATATTTCTTCCATGTTGTTGAGATATGACTTGTATTCCATTTGAATATACTACTATTCCTGAAAACTTTATCCCAAGCTGAAACATTCATATTAAAATACTTCATTTTTTATTCACTCCATAGGTATATAATCATGATTGTTACAAGATAACTATCTTACATTTTGTAAAATGAATTTGAAGACATGCTTAGAATGACACCAATGCCTATAATTGGGAGGTAATATTTTCATGAGTATATATGAAGTCTATCTTAATTTTTCTTTCTAACATTTCTTTGTTCTTCTTATATAACCTCCATAAGCATCCCAGATGAGCCTTGCTTCAGGTAATTTCAGGCTACAGTGCATTCTCTAAAGTGTGCTTCATTCCCCTAAATAAATCAAGGAAGAGACTTACATATTGAGAAAGTTTGTACAAAATCCAAGATACCATCATCTGTTTTTAAAGATTAATTATTAGTAGCATCACTATTATTCAAAAACTTCATCTGACATTTGGGTTATGATATTAATGAAGCAGCAGAACATTTCCACAGCCCATTATCTGGACCAGACCCCAGCTTCCAGCTAAAACACCAGGGGTTAACATCCCGACATCTCACTTCTCAAACAAAACACTCCCACCGTAGACTTTGTTCCCTTTCCAACTAAAGTTAAAACTGCCTCCTGTGTCCATGGGAGACCATGGAAGGGGTACACACAGAGTATCCATCACCTGAAGCATTTCCACAAACACCACTTCCATGTCTCACTGACATCTAACACAGTCAGCTAACAGAGCAGCTGATAGCAGGTTGAAGCAGCTCTGAGCTAAGCTGGATGTGAGTGGAGATGCTACAGGGCGCAGCACAACCCAGGTGAGGACCACATGGGGATAACTAGGAACTAGGAACACTCAGAAGCACTCACCTCTAACAACTATGAGACATATTGGGGTCGATGGATCTTTCTTCAAAGAAACAATTTTAGCAAATTTTTGACCCAGGAAGGAATTGTATCCCTGGCAACTGAAAGCCATGTCATTAGGGTTCAAAGTTTGCCATAACAATTTGTATCACATGCTTTATCTTATTATTAATATTATTTTATTTAGATATTTAAAATGTGTTCTTTATTGATGATTTGATATTTAATAATTAAATGCCACACATTTTTATGTCTGACTCATAAATCGGCATATGTAAAGTATGGTGACAGTTCTACTGGGTTTAAATAACCTTTAATGACTTTTAAGACTGAAGAAGATCCATGTTTAAAGTGAGCGGGTAGTTTGCACATCTAGATGAGAAGGTGCATATTTTGGCCAGCTCTATGTCTCTTCCGTTAGAGGCTTACAGGGGCCACTGAAGTCCCCCGATGATTTTTAACTTAATAGTTGCCACCTACTATGCCAACTGCTCAACTTGTACTTCCGTACTCAGCAAAAAAAAGTTAGTTGAACTGAACAAATCTTTGTTTAGTTTCCAAGACACATAGGATAATTAGCTCTCAAGTTCATTCAGTTTCCCACACTTTCTTCTAAGTTTGCCACTGTTGAAATTCTGGAGCATCCAAACATATTAAAACCATAATTCAGGAGAGAGCCCTGCAACTAGTCTTCCTTGCAATTAGAGAATAATGCCATTATTTTATATTATTAATTCCATAACAAGTCTAAGTATAACTCATTACCATTATAAATTCAGGCATAGCATTAGTTGTAAAATGACCGACATTTGATTCTTTAAATAGAAAGAAAATGTATTTCAGCCAATGGGGAAATTGGATAACATGATACATAATTAAAGTATCTGAATTTTATAAAATAAGAACTTGTGTAGCAGCAGCCAATATAACTTTGAGCCTGGGCTGTTCAAAACTAAATTGATTGGTGCAAATTAGGACTAGCAGATTCTGAAAAGGTCTAATGTGAAACAGATTTCACAGACTATTAGGATCCTTGACAGTTATCTCCATAAAAATGCCACTCTATGAACTTTTAAAGCGCCCAGCCCCTCGGCAAGCTATTACATCAGATACAGAGTACTGTTTGAGGCTCTGAAATGCTCATGACACCTTTGTCTTTCAAAGTAGTAGTAAAATGGTTTTAATTTCTGGCCTCATTAAAATATACTTAGTCATTTAAGAGATTCTATTAGGTGATTTACAGCGTATGACAAGTTGAAGGAATAGTCCTGGGGAAAATTTAAAGATTCACTTTTCTTTTTGAACTAATTTTAAAACCGCTGTCCCAGATAGTTCTTCTAAGTTTTACTCCTTGAATAAAAAATCCAGAATAGCAATATATCAGTTACCATATAACAACTTAAATAGATTTATTCAAGCGAAACACAAGAATTCCAGACTTAAAGATCCCACTGCCTACTCATCAGCCTGGCCTGGATGCCTGAGATGAATCATGCCCAGAACTAAAGTGATCCCCATTTTCAACCGCTCCTTCCAGGATCTCCTCGTAGCATGGGGTGACTTGATTCCACCAGTTTCTTAATTCAAAAAAACTCATTATTAATCTTTCCTCACACTTACCTCATATAGAATCATCAGTCAACCCAATTATCTCTCACTTCAGTATATAGCAGGAATGTGACCACGTCTTTACTGCTTTCAAAACTATTGGTGTCCAAGAGTGGTCAGACTCAGAGCATGGGGAGCATCCGTATTTCCTGGAAGTTACAACAGATGCCTGGACCCCATCTACCTTTAGAGGCTCTAATTCAGAAAGTTTGTAAGGGGAGAGGGGGCGGTGACTGATACTGATGTTGCTCTGAGAACCACCCTTGAGAAGATGACCCAGACGAAGTCTCCATTACATCTTGCCTACACTATTCCATAGGCTCCTCTCTGGTTTCCCTTTTCAGCCCTTGTTCCCCTGGGATTTTCCTCCAGAAGTAGCTCTGCTGGTCTGTTTTAAATCTAAGTCAAATTATGTTACTCCTCTGCTTAATGCCCACCCACAGCTTCCATCAGACACAGAAAGGGGTGTCTAGAGTCTCGATAAAGCCCTGAAAGACCTTACAGCACTGCTGTCCCTCCTTCCTCCCTGACCCACTAATTTTCCTCCAGCTGTACTGGAGGACACCCTGCCGACATCCAAATGCCTGCCCACCTCAGCGCTGCTTGGCTTGCTGTGGTTCTGCCTGCCTTTGTCACCCTCCACATTTTGGCATGCATAGTCCCTGGGCTTGCTCAGATGGCACCTTATCAGAACAGCCTTTGTTTTCCCTCTTAGCACTCACAGAGAATATATTTGAAGTTTAGTAAATGTGTTTACTGTCTCCCCCTATGAAAACATAACTAATCACAGAGTAGAGACATAGCCCATTTTGTTCAGAGCTGGATTCTCAGCACCTGAAACAGAACCTTGTACAAAGTGGCTGCTTACACATTATTGGAGCAATCAGTGAAAAAAAAATGAATATAGTTCTAGAAAAGAAGTGATGAATTAACATAAGATCATTTACTATACTTCTATATCAGACAGTGTGGTAGACACTTACTACGTGGCATCATTTATATCCTTACAAGGAATCTACTGTAGCTGATTTTGTAAACAGGACTAAGTTGACAAGAGGGACACTCAGAGAAGATACATAATTAATTACAATAGCACAGGTATGAGTGGAGCCTATGTATCCAAGTCTATTCTTTGTGACTCTGTAGCTTAACCTATGCTTGTTTCATGAATGTAAATGAATTCTTTTGCTAAATATTTTGAGTGGCAGTTGTAAGTCAGTGCTTATATAGGCACAGGGCACATAAGGACAATTAGAAATTAAGAAAAAAGTCTCCATTTATAGTTAGTTAGAGGGGAAAGGCAATATATGTTAAGGTCTAATTACAAGATGAGATAAAGCTAAAATGCAATAGTACAGTCATTGGAGATTACAGTATATAATGAAGAATATCGCACTATATTCAGTAATTTAGATTAGACTTGTTACATGTCAGTTGCCTATAAGACAGTTAAAAAGAAGATGCCAAGTGTACAGTACTACCTGTCAGTGTGAGGCTCGGAATGGGAACCTGGCTGAGAGGCCTACATTCCGGACTTGTCATAGAATAGCTGGTCAATAACTTCATGACTATGAATGGCACTTTCAAAGCAAAGAGTACACAGTAAGGAGACAGAGGATCAACATGACAAAGGGAAACGCATCTCAGAGTCCAAAGGAAAAGTGTTTTGTGAAGAGGAAAAGATTTTTAACAACATCAAAAAAGCTGAGTGACTTAACATGATTAAGTGTTAAAAATATCTTTTAACCTTGAAAACATTAAAGTGATGGGTGCCACATTATTTTTTAGAGCTTTGTGGAGAAAAAGGCAGTTTGGAGACGTTTGTGGAGTAAGTGGGAGGGGAAGAAATAGACACACTATAAAAATTAAGATAAAAGGACAGCTTAGGGATATTGCTGAGCAATTCTCTTTAGAAGCTTGGCTGTGATGGGCAGAAAGAATGAGGGTGGCTGTGTTAAGGAAATCCATAACTCTTCATTTCACATAAATGCCTTTCATGAAATGGACTCTAGCATCAGACTTTCCAACTATAAAAACAAATGGATAAACATTTTTTAAGCACTTGCTCCATATCAGGAATTATTCAAGGTTCTCTCCGGCCAATGACCACAGTACTCCAACACGGGCCGTTATCAAAACCTCAACATGTATCTCCAAACTCCCTATCAACCTCTCAGAACTGCCCCACAATCTCAGAGTGACGTATCTAAACCCAGCTCTCTATGGAAGTCAAATCCTCCTGCCCCTCACACCCCTCACCTTGGTACATTCACTCAAACATCGACTCAAAGCCTGCTGGGTGCAATGTTTAACCCCTGTCCTGAGTCTACTTGGGTTTGTTTTTTAAAGAAAAATTGTGAACTGTGTCAAACTCTCTAGTCATTTAGACAATTCTCCATTTTTGCTGCCTGCTTAAAAGGTTGAAATAAAATACTTCTGCTTAATGCTATGTTGGATTTATGGAGTGCCATTCCCTCAGAGAGCAGGTGACCTTTGTCACCTGTCTTCCCAATTCCTATAGAAGAATGGACATTATTCTCTTTTAACATCTCACCAAAGAGACACAGAAGACGAAGTGAATCTGTTAGACTACATTCCCTCGTACCTTGCTTAGCAGTGACCTAACAATATAACAGTTTTTATAGAATGTGTACCTCTGAGAGAAAAAAGAGGCATTCAAGCTATGGTCTGGACCATTACTTTATCTTAAACCAGAAGGTTAAACTGATATAGGAAAAATAATTTATGTTATTTCTACAATCCTTCATATAACAAATATTAAAAGAATATAGCATTCATGTTTACTTAAGTTTTAATTAAGAACTTTTTTAAGTCTTTCAAAAAGTGTTTCTCAAACATGGTGTCTGTATGTCTTCTTCATTTCATAGATAGACGTTATCTCATTTTGATAAAACCTATTAACTCTAATTACCACAACTAAGTATTTTAAAAAAGTCATGATTCTAAAAGGACTAAGAAAATGCCAACAGAAGGTAAGCCTATATTTCTCCCATTACTTGATTTCACAAAAACACTCACTAATTCATAACTGAGAGAACAACTACGACTTACTAGTTAAACTGTCTGCAATGACCCTAGTCCAGTGTATGACTAAATCCACTCATCATTCACGGGCAATGTCATATAGTACCTTTTTTAACCCCACTGGATTCTGAGCTCTCTGAGAAGTCCTAACACAGGTATTGGTGATCAAAAAAAAAAAAATATGAGAGAATGATTATTGTAGTCCTAACATCTTGGTAAGTACTTTAATAGCATCATCTCAATTAACCACACGACCAACCCTTATGTGGCAGACTCTATCAGCATCACCATTACCTCCCACAGTGCTTCCCCAACTATAATGTGCAAAATAAAATACCCTGAGGAGCCTGTTAAAATGCAGATTCCAAATCTACAGACCTTGGGTAGGGCCTGCGAGTCTGTATTTCTCACTAGTTCCTATCAGTGGTTGGCAAACTGCGGCTCGCGAGCCACATGCGGCTCTTTGGCCCCTTAAGTATGTGGCTCTTCCACAAAATACCGACTTCTGCGCGTGGGCCAAGAAGTTTCAATCGCACTGTACGTGCGCGCCCACATGTTGTATTTTGTGGAAGAGCCGCACTCAAGGGGCCACAGAGCCGCATGTGGCTCGCCAGCTACAGTTTGCCGACCACTGTCCTAGGTGATGCCTGCTGGGATCTCACTTGAGCAAACCGAGGCTCAGAGAGTTTATATACCTGGCACATTACCACCTACCTGGTACTTCACCAGAATTCATCCCCAGGTATGATTCCCAAAGCTGCACTCTTAATCAGGGTTCAGCAAGCTACCACCACAGGTGATACTTAGAGAGAGCCAGCCCCGGCTGTTTAAGTGGACTGCCTGTGGCTGGGTTCGCACATGATACTGTTGGCAGAGGTGAGTCGGCTGTAACCAAGGCAATAAGGCCTACAAAGCCAAACATATTCACTCTCAGGCCATTTTTAGAAAAGTCTGCTGACCTCTGCTCTTAAGCATCACAATATACTGTCATATTAATTTGTTTGTTTTTAATTTCCAGAGCTGGATGTATACAGTCCTGTGAAACAAACGCTTAGAATCCATTCCATTTAAAATAAAAGCTCCCACTGCCCTGCCCAGATGGTTCAGTTGGTGGGAATGGCATCCCATACACCAAATGGTTGCCAGTTTGATTCCCAGTCAGGGCACATACCTAGGATTCTGAGTCTGGACACATATGGGAGGCAACTGTTTCTCTCTCACATCTGTTTTTCTCTCTCTCTCCCTCTTCCTTCCTCTCTTCAAAAATCAATTTTAAAAAGCATATCCTCAGGTAAGGATTAAAATAATAATAATAGCTTCCATCAATCACTTCATATCATTTTATCTGCAACTTATATGATACATAATTTTTACTTTGTGATGCATTTACCTAATACCTGTATGACCTCACCTTTGAACAGGGGTCTTTACAGTGGGGTACACTTGCCTAATAGTATTCCAGAGGCCCATTAGGGTGCAAGAAAAAAAATAGAAGAACCTCTATTTGTATTTATTTTGTCTCATTCTATTGGAACTTGTATATTCACATATGCTTCAGGATTATTCCAAATGTGACCTTCTCAATAAATACTGAATGCGTAAGTGACTCATATTTATACTCTCTCTGTGCCCAGTAGAGCGCCTTGTTCATAACAGGCACACAGTTAATCTTTACAAAATGATCATTCGGCCCTAACTGGTTTGGCTCAATGGATAGAGAGTTGGCCTGCGGACTCAAGGGTCCCAGGTTCGATTCCGGTCAAGGGCATGTACCTTGGTTGCGGGCACATCCCCAGTGGGAAGTGTGCAGGAGGCAGCTGATCAATGTTTCTCTCTCATCAATGTTTCTAACTCTCTATCCCTCTCCCTTCCTCTCTGTAAAAAATCAATAAAATATATATTAAAAAAATGATCATTCATTTAGTCATTTTATTTTTATTTTTGCTACTTTAAAATCAGAGATGTGATTAGTTTCATTAGGGTTTCAGAATTTGGGATGAAGGGATATGGCCGGGAAAAGCACAGAAGGGGAAATTCTATCTGCCAGACCTGTGGCACAGAGGATTGCTGAAATAGGTTGGCATGGACCAGGATATTCTATGAAATACTCTTTCTAGAATAGTCTGGGAAAGATATGTGAAAATTCAAGTATCAGAAGCAGGGAGTTCTGTTGAGGAAAAAGAGGTCAAGAGGAAAGTAAGGAGGGAGAGAAGGGCCATCGAAGGCACAGAAGCTACAGAGAAGAAAGGCCTCCAAGACCCACCTGCACATCAGGCTGAAATCCCAGAGGCATCAGGCAATGCCGCCTCCTGGAAGCTCAGAATCCTCCCCAAAGACCTGTGGGCAAGTGCTGGGCACCGGGCCCCAGGGCCTTTCCTTGAACAGTGGTAACTCTCTGAGTGCCTGAGTCATCACGTGGTAGCAGCCATTCTCACTGTAAGCTACTGCAGAAGACCGATCTAGCCCCATCCAGACACCAATGTGCAAAAATTTTTTTTTGCATAAATCCCTGACATGGACGTTTATAAATCCCATTTGCCTCTCTCTCCTGGGATCAAAATACAAAAACAGAAGGGCTGAAGGCGGCTCTTCCCCTGACCAAAATGTTCGCTGGACAGCGAGATGCAATAAAAATGCTGGTAAGCAATTCCTGACTTATCCTTATGGTAACCTGTTTAGCTTGGTTTGATTGAAAATCTAGCATGTGCTAGACATAGTGCTAGATGCTGGTTAATAGGCTCCTGCTTTTACATCTGGAAGCAATCTTACTAGGTAGATATTGAACCCATTGAAAGAATAATAGAAATGAATAGAAATCAGGATGGTCTTTATTCTACATCAGTGATTCTCAACCAAGGTACAAATAATACCAGTTGGGTTGTTTTTTTTATGTTCCCATCTGTTATGAATTCTAGAACAACTAAAAATGAATTCCTAGAAATATGTCACTTACAAAGTGCAAAATAAAAGCCTACTTTTTCATTAGATTCGACAGACGTAAAATGACTGTGGGATCGGGAGAATTTTGAAGTGCTGAGTCTTCCGTTTTGTATTTATATCGCCACATGACATAACCAACACGGCTGGCAGAAACCACGCTGAGCCGTGCTCTTACATCACGCAGAGCGGAGCGCGGTGTTTTGCACACCACAGCCGCAGAGCATGCTGCCACTCTTACTCCTATCAGTAACTCTCCGAGGCTTACGATTCGGGCACAGTGAATGTAACTGCACGCTGACACTAGCAGGGTTTCCTGGGTTGAATGTGAGCTCTCTCATTCACCACTAGTGCAAATTCAGGCAAGGGTTTCAACCTCTAAGCCACGTTTTCCTTTGGCTACAAATCGGGAAACGACTTCACAGTGTTATTTTGAGGACTGATGGAGTCAATGCCTGTAAAATGCTTAGAATATATTTTAGCACATCAGAAACACTCAGATATGGGCTGCTAGTCCTAATAATAAATATAACAACTAACATATCTTTATCCTCATCCTTCTCCTCGAGCCATATGTATTGCCTGAATGGCTTACAGCCCTGTTTCACACATCAACACTATCTATGCTCTTCCTCTTTAACACCCACAATTTGTGTTCTTATTTGCATATCTTTGTGATTGAAAAATCCAATGATAACAGAACACTTATGAAATGTTTAATCTCCACAGCATCTCCTTCTCACCTCTCTCAGGGCTCTTAGCTAGCTCTTGTGTGAGACAGTGGGCAGCATCTACTTCTCCAGTCCTTTGCGAATGGGTGCAAGGCCAGGCCTGCATCTGCTTCACTTATCACAAGTGCCCAATATGTCCTAAACCCAGTTAGAACTCAATGGATACATATTGAAGTCAAGTCCCAATAACCAGTCAAACCTGGAAATTTCAGCATAACATGCAATGGATCAACATGTAAGTTTGACAGAACTCAAAACAGCAACCGGTGTTTTTATGTTAGATGAACTCAACCTGGGTTCTTTTCCTCCAATCAAATATTTCTTGAAATTTGACCTCCTAACAATCAACCATTAGGGCAGCGGTTCTCAACCTGTGGGTCATGACCCCTTTGGCAGTCAAACGACCCTTTCATGGGGGTCGCCTAAGACCATCCTGCATATCAGATATTTACATTATGATTCATAACAGTAGCAACATTACAGTTATGAAGTAGCAACGAAAATAATTTTATGGTTGGGTCACAACATGAGGAACTGTATTTAAAGGGCCAGAGGTTGATAACCACTGCATTAGGGGAAGATGACAACTGCTTTCTCCTTCAAATTGAAGAGACACAGAGCTGCCTTGAAACAAGGAGATTAATCAGATACTCTTCATGATCTGCTTCTAGCTCCAATGATTTAATAAAGTTGTGAACAGTTACTTTCCAACTGTATGACCATTAGCAAATCAGCATCCATTTTGACAAGGCAACAGGTGTGGCAAAAAGCAGAACAATTTTGAGATGTAAGAGGTAAAATATTTAAACTATTTTATTTATATCTTGGCTCCAATTCAACTATTTTAACATCAGATCAATCTGGAAAGATCCTGACCACATGGATCATGCATTTTGTGTATTTGTTATCTTATATAATAAAAGGTTAATATGCAAATTGACCAAACAGTAGAACAACCAGTCACTATGACATGCACTGACCACTATGGGGAGACACTCAATGCAGGAGCAGGCCTAAGCCATCAGTGGGACATCCCCTGAGGGTTCCTGGACTGTGATAGGGCACAGGCCGGGGTGAGGGACCACCACCCCCAGTGCACGATTTTCGTGCACTGGGCCTCTAGTTAAAGTATAAAATAGTAGCACTTGACCATGTGTTACATGGAAATAAACATATAAAATGGAAAGGTTTTCTGTAGCCTTGGTAATATATGAAAATATGTCTCATTCTCATTAACAACCTTAAAGAATCTATACTAATAAAAGAGAAACATACAAATTAACCATCACTCCATCACTCCGCTACACCCACCAGCCAATCAGAGTGACTATGCAAATTAACCCAACAAAGATGACGGTTAATTTGCATACGCAGGCACTGAGCAAAAACTGAAGATGACTGAAGATGGTAGTGGCCATGGAGCTGGAGCAAGCAGGAGGGGAGGCTTGGATTGCTCCCGGCGATGGAGGAAGCCAAGCTTCCCGCCAGCCCTGTACCCTGGCGACCAGCCCTGGCCTCCGCTCAAGGAGTTGGAAAAAAAAAAAAAAAGGAGGGGCTGGGAGCAGCCAGAGCTGAGAAGCCAAGCCTCGCTGCTGCGACCGAACCAAAGGCCTGGGTCCCAGGTGCCGGAGGAAAACCAGTGCTGGCAGCCAGGGGAAGGAAGGCCTATTGCCTTTATCCATGGAAGGGGAAGACAGACTTCTTCCTGTCCTTGCAGTTGTCATGGTAGCAGTGGGACTGAATTTAACATTTTACTCAAGTGGTTTTTGTTTTTTTGATAGACATACCGAGATTAAGAAATACTGGGTAAATATTAAATATTTTTATAAATCAATAGTAGTGCTGCTGTAGGTTAACATGATGGAATGGAATTTATTCCCATAGGGTTTTGACACAGACTTCACAAATCAGCTTTTTATAGAGAAAAATTCTTTTGTGACTAATTGATATCAAAAATGATAAAATAATCTTCAAGAAAGTATATTCAGTATGACTTTGAATCAATAAATATTTTACATACTTATTAAAAAGACCTGGCTTCATTAAAATACTCATTCTTGTTTTACAGTTCCTTTTATTGGTATTGATTTTTTAGAGAGAGGGAAAGACTGAGAGAGGGAGGGGAGGAGAGAAAGAGAGAAAAAGAGAGAGAGAGAGACATCAATCTGAGGGAGCCCACAGCCTGGGTATGTGCTCTGACCAGGAATCAAACCCACCACCTTTTGGTGCATGGAATGAGGCTCCAACCAAATGAAATGAGCCACGCTGGCCAAGGCTACAGTTCCGTTTGTGACACATCTTTTTATCCTCAGTGTAGGGAACAACAGTTGTTAATTTATTAATTGGACATTGATTACTCTAATGCAAGGACAGTAAATCATTAGAGCATCTCAATAATTGAAGGGCAAACATAAGGAAAGCTGAGTAAGAATGTTTGAAAAGTAGAAGACAGTGTTTCTTTATCTCTGGAATGGCTAGAGTATGTGTGTGTTTGTTTTTTAATTGAAAAAGTTTGATCTCACAAACATTTTATAAGTTTAAAATGAACAACATGTTATTCTGATACATTTATATATTATATTAGAGGCCTGATGCACAAAATTCGTGCAAGAGGCTCGGCCTTCGCAGCCCCGGCAGGCCCTCGCCGCCCCTCAAAGCCCCAGACAGCTCTCACAGCCCCTGGGAACCCCTGCTTCATCCAGAAAATGGTCCAGAAGGTTGTTTGGCTGTTCTAATTAGCATATTAGCTCTTTATTATATAGGATATTGTAACAAAATTGCCAATGTAGTGATACTTATCATATTACACACTTATAGTACAATATGTCTAAATTTATTATACTGTGTGCATATACTATGCACTATATTCATTATGCATAGGTCTCTATGGCTTTCAAGTTTGTACCCTTAAACACCATCACTCTTATTCCTCCCTCCCACTTTCTTACACAAATAGAAGAAAAATTCTAATAGTAAAGCAGTCCTGGGGGGGGGAGAAAAGAGCTGGAGGCATTGTACTTCCAGATTTCAAACTATATTGCGAAGCCATAGTAATATAAACAGTATGGTACTGGCACAAAAACAGACACATCAACCAATGGAACAGAATAGAAAGCCTGGAATTAAACTCCAGCATAAATGGTCAACTAATACTTGACAAGGGAGCCAAGAATACCCAATAGTCTCTTCAAAAAAAGGTGGTGGGAAAACTGAAGAAATACAGACAGAACAATAAAATTGAACTCCTATTGTATACCTCACAAAAATTAACTTGAAATGAACATAAAGTCTGAAATCATAAAACTCCTAGTAGAAAACTGGGAAGAAGCTCATCAATATGGGCCTTGGCAATAATATTTTTGAGTATGATGACCAAAGCATAATCAACAACAACAAAAATCAACAAGTGGGATTACATCAAACTCAAAAGCTTCTGCACAACTAAAGAAACAATTAACAAAATAAAAAGACCACCTACTGAATGAGAGCAAATGTACAGGAACCATATATAAAATAAGGGAGTAATATCCAAAATATATACAGAACTCGGTCCACTCAATAACAAAAACAAAACAATTTGATTTAAAAATGGGAAAAAGAACTGAAAATAGTTATTATCAAGAAGACAAGAAATAAATGATGCTGGTGGGGAATATGTTCTTTTTTAATATCAGAGACAGAGCCTGGAAGTCTTTTTCCAGATGAAACTAGTTAGATCTCTCAGTCTTGGAGAGGTTATAAGTTATTCTAAGAGTGCCTTAAAAAATGCTACCTATTTCATTCCTATCAACCTTTTTAGGGTCTTACTAAGACTGAAATGCTCTCCTCCAAAGTGGAAAGCATCTTAAAAACAAATACCCAGACAGATAAATTGTTGTAGGTAAGAATCAAACAGAAGAAAGCCACCATCCCCACTAAGCTTAACGCTAGAGGGACCCACTAAATGAGATTTGTTCACAGCAGAATGGGGGGCTGAGAGGTTCTGAAAGAATACATGGTGACTTTTCTTTTATGGAAAATGGACATTCTGTCTCACCCAAGGATCTAAATGAGCGGTTCTCAACCTGTGGATCGTGACCCCTTTGGGGGTTAAACGACCCTTTCACAGGGGTCACCTAAGACCATCGAAAAACACATATATAATTACATATTGTTTTTGTGATTAATCACTATGTTTTAATTATGTTTAATTTGTAACAATGAAATTGGGGGTCACCACAACATGAGGAACTGTATTAAAGGGTCACGGCATTAAGAAGGTTGAGAACCACTGATCTAAATGGAAAACCTGCAGCACTCTTGAAATAAGTCTTGAATGACAATTTTAAAAAGCAAATTAAAGGGGGAAAGAACAGTTATTTTAGAAGAAGTTGAACCAGTTGACCATTCATGAGGCAGTTTTCTAGGCTTCTATCTGGTATACCAAATTCTCCTTAGCTGTACCTTATTTCTCAGTTCTTCTGCCCCTCAATCATTTCAATTTGCATTTTTCACAATACTAAAAAGAAATTATGAGCAACTGACTGTACTGACATTCAAAAGCTCTCTCAAGGTACAAATTACTGTGAGAAAAGAGAAGGGATAGGGAGAGAAATGAGCTTTATGTCCATTTTATTCACATTTTAAAAGAAATTCTATTAGGTGACTATTTCTATCAAAGCACTAGATCCTACAGGAAAAACAGTTTAAGTACTTACATTAGAATTGTATTTACAAACAACTGCATTTTGTGCTTGCCATTAACTATTAAAGTAAAATATGATTATTAACAGCAAATCATTACCATGTTTAGTATTCATTTGGAATTAATACAAATCTTCATTCAATAAGGAGATAAGTTTTAAGTGTTTAGAGCTGGGATTTGGATACTATACAGTCAAAAGCAGGTTACTTATTTGTTCTTCAGCTACCTGGGGAATTGTAAACATAATACAGTTTGGAAACTGTATTTCTGATCATTAACCATTTCATAAAACATTTATTGACCTGCTATTATTTTCCAGATGTGGGGTTGCACTTTGAGACTATAAAACTTTTTTGAGTTCTGAGGAGATATTATTTTCCCCCACCTATCACGTATTTCCTTAAAGGAGACTTAGCTCATCTTCCCAAAGGAAAATACTATGGCTAATGCTGCTCTGCCCTCAGTATGTAGTCTTCTTCCTTCTCTGTGGAAAAGTGAATCATTTGATTAGTGATTAGGAGGAGGGGGAGGAGGAGGAGAAGAAGAAGAAAAAAAACAAAACCTGGAGCACTCCAATTCTATGATTTAATGAATTTCCATTTTCTTTGAGGTAGTTTGGACTGAGGTTTTGGCACTAGCAACTGAAAAGAAAGGTATATGTTCTATAATGGTACATATGCAGTGCTGAGAATTTCACATTCTGCAACATTCATAAAAAAATAGGGCTTATGGGAGGAAAAAAGAGCTGAGGGTAGAGCATTCAAAACCTATATAATCACAAACCTGTATCTCAATCAATAGCAAAAATAATCTTAAGAAAATACTATCTCAGTTTCTAAAAGAGACACACTACATTTCCAATATAAGTAAACCACAGTAAGCAATGTTGCACGAAAGATTTTCAAGAGAAAGTATATAGTCAAAACTGATCCTCATAGAAGATCATGAAATGCACAGATATCTTGGATACTAGAAAACTGATCCATGGTGTGCTGAAATTAGCTGTGTAAGTGTACTTCTGTTTAACTACTGTTACTTGATAGCAAAGAGACTTAATGGCCTGGGAAAAAAAATGTGTATAAATCAATGTCACTTCTATGTTATGCAGACATCATTACCCTATTTACAAGTAACATGTAAGTTAATTCACACTGTGGAAGCATGACATGCACCAGAATAGACTATAGTCTTATGCAGCTATCATTATTTCTTTGGTCCACTGGTGATCTAGAAAGATACACGTGTCATATTTATGTAATCATTAACTAACTCTAAGTGCTTAAAAACACAAATGTATCTGTATTTCATTTTCATACAATCTCCCTGTCTCAATCTATCATAAAAACTTCTTGTTTTAGCATCATAGATGCAATGCCTTTATATACTATTAATTTAAAAATATCTACAAGGAATCAAAAGATACCTTGAAACAAATAAAAATGAGAAAACAACAATACAAAACTCTTATGGGACACAGCAACAGCAGTCCTAAGAGGGAAATTAGTAGTATTACACACAGGCCCACTTCAAGAAATAAGGAAAATTTCACACAATCTAACTTCATACTTAAAGGAACTAAAAAAAGAACAACAAAGAAAGGCCAAAGAGAGTGGAAAAAGAAAATAATAAAAACCAGAGAAGAACTAAAGATAAACCTTTAACCAGACTCATCAAGAAAAAAAGAGAGAGGACCCAAATAAATAGAATCAGAAATGAAAGAGGAGAAGTAACAACTGACTACACAGAAATACAAGTGATTGTAAGAAAATACTGCGAACAACTGTATGCCAACAAATTGGAAAATCTGGACCAAATAGAAAAAGTCCTAGAAACATACAATCTTCCAAAGCTGAGTCAAGAAGTATCAGATAAACTGAATAGATTAATTATAATTAATTAAATTGAAGCATTAATAATAATAATAATAATAATAATAATAAAACCTCCCAGGAAACCATCAATGAAATTAAAAGAAAACCCACTCAATGGGAGACCATATTTGCCAATGATATATCTGAAAAAGAGTCAATATCCAAAATTTATAAAGAACTTATACAACTACTACCACAAACAAACAAACAATCCAACTAAAAAATGGGCCAAGGAACTGGATAGACATTTCTCCTAAAAGACCAACAGACATATGAAAAGATGCTAAATGTCACTAATCATCAGAGAAATGCAAATTAAAACCACAATAAGATATCACCTCACACCTGTGAGAATGGCTATCATCAATAAATCAATAAATAACAAGTGCTGTTGAGGATGTGGAGAAAAGGGGACCCAGTGCACTGCTGGTGGGACTGCAGACGGGTGCAGCCACTGTGGAAAGCAGTACGGAGTTGCCTCAAAACATTAAAAATGGAACTGCCTTATGACCCAGTAATTCCACTTCTGAGAATTTATCAGAAGAAACCCAAAAACACTAATTAGAAAGAACATACACACCTCTATGCTCATTACAGCATTATTTACAATAGCCAAGATTTGGAAGCAGCCCAGTGCCCATTAGTAGATGAGTGGATAAAAAAGCTGTGGTACATTTACACAGTGGAATACTACTCAGCCATAAAAAGAAGGAAATCTTATCTTTTTCAACAGCATGGATGGACCTAGAGAGTATTATGCTAAGTGAAATAAGCCAGTAAGAGAAAGACAAATACCATATGATTTCACTTATATGTGGAATCTAAGGAAAAACACAAACAAAAAAGAAATAGACTCATACAGAGAACAGACTGACAGCTGTTAGAGAAGAGTGTGTCGGGGTGGGGGTTGGGTAAAAAAGATGAAGGGATTAAAAAAGAAAAAGAAAAAAAAAAAACCTCACAAACACAGAGATAACAGTATGGTGATTACCAGAGGGAAAAGGGGTGGGAGAGGTAGGAGAAGATAAAGGGAGAATAAATGGTGACGGAAGGACTTGGGTGGTGAACACAATATATAGATGATGGATGTATTAGAGAATTGTACACCTAAAACCTGTATCATTGTCTTAACCAATGTCATCCTAATAAACCCAATAAAAATTTAAAAATATATCTAAAGTGTTCTATTTCTTGTAATAACTGCATCAGAGGATATTCTGAATAGGCTGGGATGTGGGTTAAGTTACTCCTTTATTTTAATTGAAAGATAATGTATTCATAACTTATTTACATAATCAGTATTATATTTCAGTTTAACAGAGAAGGTATTTTAAGATAGTCATGACACACACTGGCTGGTTGTTCACCAAACTGTGTTTTTCTAGCCTTGTAGGCACACAGCTAAATAGCGTTACAGTCCAGTGTGACCTTATAACTAAATTCTGGCCAGTGGACTTTAAATATAACTCATATATGATCTTTCCAGACTTGATCCATGGAGGTTTCTTTCTAGTCTCCCACTTCTCTCTCTCTGCCTTTTCTCTAGGCTGTCGGCCCACAATCAGCTCATTCTTGGGTGTCAGCATTTAAAGTGGCAGATCCTCTGTCAGCTGAGATTCGTGAATGATGGGTGAGTCAGAGGCTCCCACCCTACACACCCACCACTTTTTACTCTACAAGAATAGATGGGAACTTCCATTGTGTTAAGTCATAGATTCATCTATTCCAGCAGTTTGTGTTGTTTTAATTAATATAGAGAGCCTCTGTTGACCTTTACCTAGGTTCTTACTCAAAAATTGCAGACCCAGATGCGGGCGGGGGGTGGGGGTGGGTAATTTTTATTTCATCTTGTGTTACTTTGCAACTAATCCAGCACTTAAGTGAATAGGGAACATTCCTGGGGCTGCCCAGCAGGGAGTTTCACTTAGCCAACCAGTTTCCTTTTTCAGTTGATGTGTGTTAGCCAAGACACTTTGGGTTACAAGAATCATAAATCTATCCAAATTGTTTCACATAAAAATGAGTTATTTGGAGATATATTGAGTCTTACAGAATTCATGAATAAACTTTGTGCAAGGAAATTAGGATCTGTCAGGAACTGAGGAATCTACGGCCTCTGAGGTGAGCTAGTGTTCTGCTTCTGCTCGTTCTGCACGTCCAGCCGCTCTTGAACCATCAGCCTCACCTGCTTACTCATTAGGCTCATGGTCCAACATGGCCACCAACTCGATATTCACCAACATGGAACAGCAGTCTCTGAGATAAAATTGACAGAAAGAAAAATGATCGATATGAATGGATCTGATAAATTAACATGGTCTCTGATTCGGTGAGCCTTGTATATCAAACCTTAATTAGGTCTTAATTGCTCTTGGATTAGTGATGTGTTACTCTCCAGACCAATTCATCTTGACTGAGAGGGGTGAGCTGCAAGATCTATACTCCTGCATCAGGGACTATGTTTAAGACAGGCCACCGTGGACAATGGCAGTCAGCTGAGCTCACCTTTTGTGCTACACTTACTCTTAGTTTGCCAAGAAAGTTACCTAATTTCCCTGAGCTTCAGCTACCTTTCTTTGAAACCTAGTGATAAATACCATTTTGCTGGTTACTTTTATTGGTGGGAGAGGGGTACTAAATTAGGATATTTTTGCCAGGTACTCAATATTGTGGCTAACGTACCTCTCTTAATTACAAGCCCCAGTCGAAATTGGGAGGTATGCAGTGTAGTGGCTACAATGCTCAACTCCAAGACTGAATATCAGATTTACCACCTATGGAAACCTAGGCAAGTTACCTCATGTCTTTATCCCTTTTTACTCATGTGTAAGTGAGAGTAATGTTAATAACCTACCTCATTCATCTTCAATGAGGATTAAAGTAGTAAATATCATTAGGAGTTTAACAGTATCTAACATAGTAATGGCTCAAAAAATGCTGGCTATCATTGTTACTGTTAGTAATATTATTATAGGCATGTCTTATAACCAACAGTCATGCTGTAAGTACCTAAAAACCAATATAAGAGGAATGCATCCAAATTAGTTGAATTTTCATATACATGCACTCCAAATTCTAACATGAGGGATGTAGTTTAAAGAAGTCTGCTCCACATACAGATCTTAATATTTTTATGAAAGCACATCACAAGGTGCGAGTGCTAACACAACAGTGGACTCTAAATAAATCTTAAAGGGCACTATACTACATTCAGAGAAATAGCTTGGGAGGAGGCTAATAGAGCCAATGCCAATGTGTTCTGTGAATCAGTCACCCAGTACGACAGCAGGCGCGGTGAAAGGGGATGAGACAGCTCAGGTAAAATGGGAAAATCGCTTGAGAGATAAACAATGATATGCCTTATAAACATGTGCTTCAAAGACGGCACCTTTATCATTCCCCTTCATATATTTTTCTTTCCTACTTTTCACAATAAAAATAAGGCTATTACTTCATTTATAGACACAGGGAAACATATCTAGGCAGTAAAATAAATAAGCATGTTATTTTTATTTGACATGATTAATCCAAAATGCCACTCGAGTCACTGTTATATTAGTGGCTGTATCAAATAAACACCAATACTGGAGTGGCTTAACATGCAGAGGCTTATGTATCATTCTTGTAACAATTCATTACGGATGTTCCTGATTCATGGGCAGCTCTCTTCTCCAAAATAATTCTTTCTACTGTGTAGACTGGTGACTCCTATGGCCACAGATTCCTCTGTACAGAGTGAGGAAGGGAAGATGGAGAAGGTCATCTATTTCTCACCATCTTGTCCCTCCAATGACATATCCTCTCCACTCTTGCCTAGTTGACAGAAACTACTCCTGTAGCCTGTCACAAATGCAAGGGTGCTCTGACGCTGCTGGTAGCAGCTGTGAGGTTGGGACATTGTTAGACAGTCATTTCCAATGGCTTTATGAGATGTAGTCTCTTTCTGCCACAGCTTTATCAGCTAGACACATGGAAGGAGATACCTGTAATTATAAACCCAAGGGTCTTGCCAGTTATTTAAAGACATTAATTCTAAAAGATAGAAGTAGTTCAAGTGGAAAGAAAACCCTAAGAAACTTTAATCTATCTTCCTAAAAGCTTCTCTCCCTACTCCACTCTTCCTTTCAAATCATTACAGGATACAGGGAGGAAACTGAGGTTGAATTTCTCTAAACATATGTCTACTCTACTCCCTCTAAGAAAGAAAAAAATCTATTTTTAGGAAGATTTAGGTGACCTTTCCAGAACTCTAATAATCTTCTGGGGAAGATTTAGTACTAGTAATGATCAGCAGAATATAGACAAATCTTTTCATCACTGGGGATATCCTTTTCTTACCTAATAGTAAAAAGATTGAATTGAAATTTTCCTAAAGACCTTTCCAGTTATAATCACCCATGAATTAAACACTGGTGAGGAATGAAGGACATGGAGGGCTTGTGTAAATGTTAGTAGATATTGGATCTTTAGAACCAGTTCATTGATATGAACACTTTTACTTTGAAACATTCAAAAAACAGACCTTAGTCTCTCAATCCTGCATGGCTTTATTTTGTCCTACTTAGCATATGTATTACCAAAACATCAATAAATAAAGAGAAACTCTCACCCTATCAGTGATAGCACTGCCAACAATCAAAATGTCGGTGCCATCAGCACCTAGTCCTAGAAGCATAAAGACATGAAAACAAACAAACAAAACTCAGTGGAACAAATCTGAGCCAACTCTTTTCAAAACTAAATATTAAATAATAATCAATGTGATATTCCAAAATAACCAATTAACATAGAAGAAGAAGCTTTAATATAATGTTGGTATCACACACTCCCAAATGTAAAGCACATAGAACATAGATCTGTAAATAGAAAATTTAGCCTAAAGAAAGACAATTTGAGATGATCAATTATCTCACAAAGGCCAAAAATCTCAGCTTCTAGATTTCAATAGAAGGCCGTCTGAGTTTACAAAATGTAGAATGCCTTGTGCATTTACACTCACAGAAGTTAAGATCTGAGTGATTCACTCTAATTCAAATGAAGCTATTACAATATCCCCAGGAAATTTAATTAATTCACAGAGAGGGAACTGACCAAAGACTAAATGGAATGTTTAGGAACTAAAAGTCACGTATTATACAAAACATGCCCTCCCTGCATACCTGATGAATCAATGGCCTTACTATATGTTGCATTCATTTGCCTGAGCAAGTCATCTAATAGGAAATAAGCAATAAAGTGTGCAGTGGCGATGAAGGTCATCCTAACATGTCGAGGTGCTAAATAATGACATTGGGAAGTATCAAAGGACAAACCACACAGCCCATCCTAAAATCTTGTGGAGCCTCAATTCCCCCAGATAGAAAATTCAAATTGAAAAAGGTTTTAGAGACCAGTTCATCTAACTCAAACATTCTAGTATTCTGAAGCAGAGAAGCTGTAGGTCCTACATTCTCTACAAATATCACAATATCTTTTCTTCGGAAAATGCAAGGACTTGTCAATATTCGATTATGAAAAAAAAAGTTTGATTTGTTAGACAAGAAGCTCTTGGGTACTTTTATTTGCAACATGGATGGGAATTAATTGTTTAGAGAAAGGTTATAAAATGTAGAAAAAGATAGTAAAATAATATCTAAAGAAAAAAATTTAAATCACCCCTATCTCTATCTGCTACAGATAACCCCTGCATTACTTTTGTACTGTACTCATTTAGAAGATGTGACTTTAAATGAAGGTTCATCTATAAAATAAAGGATATGTATAAATACAGGAGTAAACAGCTTTGAGGTAATACCCACAACTATTGTAATTAAATTAACTTTTCAAACATTCCCTAAAGCGCTTGAGAAACCTTTATTTGCATAGAAACAGCCCATATGTTAATTGAAAATCATTCCAATCTCCTAACTCAAACAAGTTTCCTAGGGATCTATCACACACAGCACTCCCTTTGTCTGCCTGGCTTTTCACACCAAATGGTCTTGACTATAATTGAATTTCCTTTAATATTTTCATTAATTCACACTGCATTTATACAGACTTCCCTACAAAGTCCACATTAAAGTTTAATTGTACTGCAGAATGATTTGGAAAATTATATCAGATAGAAAAAGAAAATGACATTTTCAAAACTTTACATCTAATAAGAACATCTATGAGGTCTACAGTAAAATCAAGTCTAAGTTATAATGTTAATGTAATCTAAGAATTCAGGTTCATGATGTGATGAAATATTACACTAATTTTAGGAGGAACATAAAGATTTTTGTCTCTTTGTTATCCCACTATTTGAAAACAGGTGCAAGATTTTAAGCAAATTTGGATGATAAACCTAATAAATGTAAGTAATGTGAGGCACACAAAGTTTTTTTGGAGACCCCATAATGATGGGGCGAGGGCAGTAAATAGATTTCAAAGAAATAAGCAATCACCTTCCAGAGTAGCTTCAAAAGCTGATCTACTCCGGAGCTGCTTCTCAGCTGACCAACTGCACGTATTTATTCCAAGATGCACAGAAGTGGAGCTTTATCTACCAACGTCTACTGATTCTCCTACGGTCAATGAGAACTGCACGAATGTGCATAAATACAAAATATAGACAAGTTTAAGCTCCTAATTTTAATACATAAAACAGATGGCCATTAGCATAAATTCAACCAAGTGGCCCTCCACTATAAAGAGATTTTTAAAATAAAGACCCACCCAGTTTGTCTGGCAACCTAAGGGTAGTTGTTGGTACTGCTAATAGCTCTGAGGAGTAGCTAATAACAAGCAACGATCTTTTTTGTTTGGATGCCGGACACT
Source organism: Myotis daubentonii (assembly GCF_963259705.1). Lineage (NCBI taxonomy): Eukaryota > Metazoa > Chordata > Mammalia > Chiroptera > Vespertilionidae > Myotis > Myotis daubentonii. The sequence goes on along the minus strand of NC_081853.1, from coordinate 20,967,544 downwards.
GCATTTTGCATTGCTCGTTACTGGGTTTGCTGTGCTCCTTTCAGCAGGGTAGGATTTTGTCCTGGTGAACACTTGAGTTACTTGAAAGCAGTTCGATTCTTTGGAGGTTTGCCTTTAGGCTTTATGAGCTCAGGTTCTGAGTAGCCTTTCCTCTAGGGTTAATTTAGCAACTCTAGTAAAGCAGGTCATTTCTGTGGATGCAACTCCAAGCCCTTCAAGGGGGAACACAGTCTGTTATAAGTTTTGAATAGTTTCCCATCTCCTTCTTCCCTGAGGTATTTCCATGGCCTGGCTAGTTTCCACACATACATGTAGATCATTATTTGAGGGAGGAGGGAGGAGAGAGAAGGGAGGAGGGAAAGAAGAAGAAGAAAGAAGAAGAAGAAAGAAGGAAGAAGAAAGTAGAAAGAAGAAAGAAGAAAGAAAGAAGAAAAAGATCAAATAGCCCTGGCCAGATAGCTCAGTCGGTTAGAGCAGCAGTCGGCAAACTCATTAGTCAACAGAGCCAAATATCAACAGTACAATGACTGAAATTTCTTTTGAGAGCCAAATTTTTTAAACTTAAACTATATAGGTAGGTACATTGTTATTAACTTAATTAGGGTACTCCTAAGCAGGCCTTTGTTAAAAATGTCCTCAATCTGTGCCATAAATGGTTTGGCTCAGTGGATAGAGCGTCAGCCTACAGACTGAAAGGTCCCAGGTTCGATTCCGGTCAAGGGTATGTACCTTGGTTGAGGGCACATCCCCAGTGGGAGGTGTGCAGGAGGCAGCTGATCAATGTTTCTCTCTCATCAATGTTTCTAACTCTCTATCTCTCTCTCTCCCTTCCTCTCTGTAAAAAATCAATAAAATATTTTTTTTTTTTTAAAAATGTCCTCAATCTGATTGAGGAACGTTCGCTGAGGTCGACCCCTTCCAACTCTCCCATCTGGTATACTTGTTTCGTCTATCTCCTTTCGTTCATCCTCTCTATATGTCCAAACCATCTCAACATACCTTTCTCAATCCTAGACACTACATCTTCTTTCACTTCACAACGTTCCCTGTATGTGCGTGCCCGCACGTGGTATTTTGTGGAAGAGCCACGCTCAAGGGGCCAAAGAGCCACATGTGGCTCGCGAGCCATGGTTTGCCAACCACTGGGTTAAAGCATCACCCTGATAAGTCAAGGTTTCGGCCTCGATTCCTGATGGGGTCACATAAAAGCTCTCATTCCCTTCCTCTCTCTCTAAAATAGATAATTTTTTTAAAAAAGTGTGATGGTCAAATAACTTTTAAGTTTTATATAAACTATAAAATAGAGATCCAATAAACTCAATGCATACAAGCAGAATAAACAAACAAAAAAGGCTTGTCATCAGCATATTCCTGAAAAATACTGATAAAGAGAAAAAATTTTTAAGCAGCAATAGGAAGTGAAAACATACATTACATACAGAAAAACAAAAATAAGAATAACAGTAGACTGCTCTTCAGAAACATTGCAAACCAGATGGTTGCTGAGTTAAAATCTTTAAAACACAACTATGGTGAAACAACAAAGACAGTAAATTTGAGAGATTTCATTCTCCAGGCCTGAACTTCAACAACTATTAAAGTCAGTCCTCCCTCCTGACAGAAGGAAAATGATACCAAATGCAAATGAGGATTCAAGAGCACTAGAAGTGTTAAATGTGAGAGGAAATATAAGACTTGTTTTCATTACTTAAACTTTCCAAAGGTAATTAGGTGTTTAATGCAAAATGATGTTTCAATATATTTGAAAAGATTGATTGAAAAGATTGAAGTCATACAATGTACTCTGAATATATAAGAATTAAATTAGAAAAACAACAACAAAACCACAGAGAAATATCTGTAAAATGCCCACGTATTTGGAAATTAAACAGCACACTTCTAAAAATATCCTGAGGCCAACCAAGGGTGATTTTAAAATCCCTTAAACTAAATAAAAGTGAAAACACAGTCCTTATGAATTTGTAGCATGCATGTAAGTACATTAAAGTTTAGAGGGAAAATTTATAGCATTCAACACTAGTGGTGAAACAAAGACAGTACATTTATTAGAAAAGAAGAAACATCAATTTCAGCATCTAAGTTTCCACCTGCAGAAACTAGAAAACAAAATTAACCCTTCTTCCCCCCCAAAAAAGAAGAGGGGAAATAATAAAATAAGTAGAAATCAATGAATTTAAGTGGAGAATCAATGAAACTAAATGCTTGTTTCTTGAGAAGGCCTGCAAAATTGATAAACGCCAGACTGAACAGGGAAAAAAGAGAGCTGACAGAATTCCCAATATGAGGAATAAAACAGAGAATGTCAGTACAGATTCAACAGAAAAGAGTAGTGAAGCATACAAAAAAAAAAAAGATCCACTAAATCATAAACTTTAAAAGAGTGAATTTTATGTTTTATGAATATATCTCAATAAAATAATTGTAAAAAGGAACAATATGCAACTTCATGCCAATAGGTCAGAAAACTTCGATGAAATGGAAAAAATTTCTTAAAGAATCCAAAACGCACTCAGGAAGAAACAGACAATAGGAATATCCCTATCACTAAAAAAGAAAATGCGCTTACCTCAGCCAGGTTCCCCTTCCACGTGGAGGGAACGTGGAGGTCACCACTCCGCCTAATAAATAAAAATCGACCATTCTTCTTGGATCCATAAGAGAGGGGAGGACACAGGTAATCGCACTGCACCCAAGAGTGGAGACAGACAGGCAAACACAGGGAGTCATGACTTACCGGAGCAGAGACTGGAGAAGGAAATGCCCCCAAACCACTGTGGGGGCCAGAAAACCTAAACTGTGCTTGAGGAATTGCAGGAGGATCGCCTCAAAGACCTTTGAGAGTTAAAAACTCTAGGCCCCCAGGGACAGGATGGGAGGAGCACATACTATTGTGAGCTTTATCTCCAGGGGCTTCCCCAGGTCTCCACAGTAAATATCAGAGAAAACCCTCTGATGTAGTGTGGAGAGCGGCTGCAGTGTTTGGACAGGTTCAAGCCTTGGTCTAAGGAGAGGCCACAGTCCTCTCATGGCCACGTGCAAGTCCCCGCTTGGAGGGCAGAGCCCTCCCAGCACAATTATAGCCAAAAGCCATAGCTGTAAGCTTGAACCTATGGTCCGAACACGTGGCCCCACGTGTCTGAGTGATGTGGGCTTGATAGAGTTCAGGTGCATGTAATTGAGGAGATTAGAAGAGTGTAATCATCTTGACCACGCCCTTACTTTGCCTGGTGGAATCTGGCTCTAAAATAAAGATATGGCTTGTAGTCCCTGGCGCTGTTGCTAGCTCTCCATCAGAGAGTCTCTCTGTCAGAGAGGACAGCGTCCCACCCAGACCCAGCTTTTCTTCTCTTGTCTGTCTTCTCTCAATCCTTCACCTCCCCATCTCAGGGTCACCGGACCTGGCTGAGCTGGCGCAGCACATAAGGCACCCAGTGTGGGGCGGAGTATGCCATGGCCGTGCTGGCTCGCCACAGGATGAGGGGGAAAGAACCATTCCGAAATGCACCAGAGCACTCTGTTCTTAACAACCCTCCACTCAGGGGAAACCAATTAACCAGACCCTAACAGTGATGCGAACCTTTTGAGCTCGGCGTGTCAGCATTTTGAAAAACCCTAACTTAACTCTGGTGCCATGTCACATATACAAATTTTTTGATATTTGCAACCATAGTAAAACAAAGACTTTTTTGATATTTATTTTATATATTTAAATGCCATTTAACAAAGAAAAATCAACCAAAAAAATGAGTTCGAGTGTCACCTCTGACACTTGTATCTTAGGTTCGCCATCACTGCTAACCTGAGGAGGAATGATCAGAACCGGGGAAGAGGAGTAACCCAATCCAGCCATGCTACCCATCCTAGGCCACTTCAGGGGCAAGAAGACCCTTGAGAAATTCTTGCGATGTTCACAGCCCCCAAGCATAGGTTCACTGAGAGAATGAGATCTAGTCTCAGGACTGTGGATGCTCCCCTCCCTCCTCACCTCGCCCCCACGTCACTCAGGGCCTCTTTACAGCAGTTCTGACAGGGGTGAGGTGGTAGCTCATTGTGGTGGCAATTTGCATTTTCCTGGTGATTGGTGGTGTTGAGCACCTATTCATATAGTTGGTGGCCATTTGGATGTCTTTTTTGGAAAACTGTCTGCCCATTTTTTAAAATTTGCCCATTTGTTAAAATTTGGATTGTTTGGGCTTTTTTTATTAGAATGTCAATTGGTGCAGCAACCATAAAAAACAACATGGAGGTTCTTCATAAAGTTAAAAATAAAACTGCCATATGATCCAGCAATCCCAGTTCCAGGAATATATCCAAAGGAAATGAAAACAGGATATTGAAGAGATGTCTGCATTCCCATGTTCATTGCAGCATTATTCACAAAAGCCAATATATAGAAACAACCTAAATGTCCATCAATGGATGAATAGATAAAGAAGATATGAAATGGTAACACACACACACACACACACAGAAATACTCGTTATCCATGAGAAAGAAGGAAATCCTGCCATTTGCTACAAAATGTTAAATATCTTACAATTTTATGTGCCAATTAAGAAAAAAAGAAAAAGAAGAAAAAACAATTAAGAAATGGACCAAAGATGTTAAGTGGGCTACCTAAAGATATGTAGATGGCAAATAAGCATATGAAAACATATTCTACATCAGATGTCATCAGGGAAATGCACATTGAAACAACAACAAGATATCACTACACTACTGTTAGTGTGTGACCAAAATCTGGAACACTGACATCAAATGCTGGTGAGGATGTGGAGCAGTAGGAACTCTCACTCATTGCTAGTGGAAATGCAAAACAGTAGGGGTACTTTGGAAAGCAGCTTGCCAATTCCTTACGAAACTAAACCTACTCTCACCATATGATACTACACTTGCACTCCTTGGTATTTACCCAAAGTGGTTGAAAATTTATGTCCACAAAAAAACCTGCACAAAGATGTTTATAGCAACTTTATTCATAATTGCCAATTTTTGAAAACAACCAAGATGGCCCCAGCCATTTTGGTTCAGTGGTTAGAGTGTCGGCCTGAGGACTGTAGGGTCCCAGATTCAATTCTGCTCAAGGGCACCTGCCTGGGTTGCAGGCTAGATTCCCAGTGTGGGCTGTGCAGGAGGCAGCTGATCAGTGATTCTCTCTCATCATTGATGTTTCTATCTTTCTCTCCCTCTTCCTTCCTCTCTGAAATCAATAAAAATATATTTTTTGAAAAAGAATAAGGTATAATAGAAACTGTAGTCATCACATTAAATTTTAAAAAAAGAAAACTACCAAAATGTCCTTCAGTAGGTGGATAAGTAAGTTTTGGTACATCAAGACAATAGAGTATTATTCAGAGTTAAAGCTAAATGAGCTATCAGACCATGATAAAATATGGAGGTAACATAAATGCATATTACTAAGTGAAAGAAGTAATCTCAAAAGACTTCTTACTGCATAATTCAAAGCATTAGACACTCTGGAAAAAGTAACAATACGGAGACAGTATAAAAGGTATATGAATGGCAAACAGGCACATGAAAAGATTCTGAACATCATTAAACTTTGGGGAAATGAAAATTAAAACCACAATGAAATACCAGTACAAACCAACTAGAATAACTAAAATTAAACAGAAAAATCAAGTATCATTGAGGATATGGAGCAATTGGTATTCTTATATAATAATGTTGGTTGAAATACTTGAAAATGATACAGCCACTTTGGAAACAGTTTAGCAATTTCATATAAAGTTAAACATACACTAACCCAGCAATACAATAAAACCCAGCAATACAATAGTAGGTATTTACCCAAGAGAAATTAAGACATATGTCAACTGAAATACTTGTTCAAAAATGTTTATAACAGCTTTATCTTAATGGCCCCAAACTAGAATGAACCCAAATACTATCAGCTGGGGAATACACAAACTAGTATATCAAAAAGATGTAACAATTTTCAGCAATAGAAAAGCAAAAGAATCAATGTTCTGATATTTGAAATACCGTGGATGAATACTCAAAGCATGAATGGAAGAAGTCAGACATAAAGATTACATACTGTTGAGTTTCATGTATGGAGAAGGCAAAACTCTAGCAATAGCCCTAGCCGGTTTGGCTCAGTGGATAGAGTGTTGGACCCCAGACTGAAGAGTCCTGGGTTTGATTCTGATCAAGGGCACATAGCTCGGTTGCATGGTTGATCTCCAACCCTGGTCAGGTGTGTACAGAGGCAACCAACTGATGTGTGTCTCTCTCACATCAATGTGTCTCTTTCTCTCTCCTTTCCACTCAATGGAAAAATGCCGTCCGGTGAGGATTAACAAAAAACAAACAAACAAACAAAAAACAACTGTAGCAATAGAGAGCAGACCAGTGGTTGCTTGGGTCTATGGACAGGTGCAGGGAGACTGAATTCAAAGGAAGTACAACACAAAGAAATTCGGGGGATGATGGGAAAGTTCTATATTTCCATGTGGTGGTGATTTGGACTTTCAAACTTACTTAAATTGGTGAATTTTGTATGTAAATTATTCTTCAACTTACCTAATAAAAATAGAACAAAAATATCAATGTCTGAAAGTTAATTGTTCATAAATGCTTAGATTCGGACAATTCTCAAAGGATCTAATGAATAAATTATTAGATGAAACCTTTTTTTGGTACTATTGTTAAGCAGAGTATGATAGATGAGTAGTTTTGACCAGCATAGTAGATAATGAAGTTTCCAGATTAAAAATATAGCAATCAACTCATAGGCTAACCATCATTCAATCACACACACATTTTCAGTCCAAATATTGTATTACTTCTTTGTAATTTCTAATTGCCAAAAGTAGACACTTGGAACAAAGTATAAGAAAAAAGAGGTCCCTGTCCAGGTGGCTCAGATGTTTGGAGTGTTGTCCCATATACCAAACGGTTACAGGTTCGATTCTCAGTAGGGAAGGCAACTGATCCATGTTTCTCTCTCACACATCAATGTTTCTCTCTTGCCCCCACCCCGTCTCTCCCTAAAATCAATAAAAACATCTCCTGGGGTAAGGATTTAAAAAAATTAACTATTTTTAAAATGCCATGGGCAGGACCAGAGAAAAAGGATATGTTTTACTCCTCATGAACATTGCAAAACTTTGAATAAAATAGTAAATAACCAGTTCACATATTCACAAAAGCCAGCTGACCACGAAAGATTAGTAACCTCAGATCAAATTCATAGTCAATGGAACATAGTCCAGTTTATCTAGGAATTCTGAGTTTTTTTCTCAGTTAACCTGCCAGAATAGTACAAGAATGACATTTCTCCTCAACTGAATTTCAACTTTGTATTGATTGGCACTTCCTAGTTGAAAGTATGTGTCTTAGGCTTTCTCCGATCATGGCATATCCAATATTACACATGTAACATGCGCTTGCTATATTGTCATCTTTGCAAGCAAAACGATGCCACTGTAAGTTATTAGCATATGAATTGCTCTAATCCCTTGAAAGGGAATAAACTGTCACAAATGCTCAGGATAAGGGAGGTTACTCCTTACTTCAGTGCACTTCATTAGAGAAATAAAGACATAAATGGAATTTCTTAATCCATAGAACACCTGTCACAAAACATAAAAAAGCCACTTTCTCAATTAAGACTAAACTAATTTTCTCCACGTCTTCTGTCTTCCTATATAGTTAGCATCATAAGTAGGTACTACAGCATGATAGTATTGGGAAAATTTGGAAGTCTTAGGTTTTCCCCAAGTTTTTCTTCACAACTTGTTCTTTCTTCAAAGGAACCATGCAAATTTCACAATCACAGGCTTATAAGAAACCCAGCAAGTTTAGCTGGATTTATGAAGCCATTTTTCTGATACTTGAACTAAGGGAGGAAGGGGGTGAGATAGATAGATAGATAGATAGATAGATAGATAGATAGATAGATAGAGATAGACAGATATTAACATGAGGCAGTGTAGCATCAAGCAGTGGTCCTCAAACTTTAGCCTGCACCAGAATTACCTGGACAACTTGTTGAACACAGATGGCTAGGCCCTACTCCAGTTTCTAATTCAGTATATCTGGGATGGAGCCTGAAATATTGCATTTCTAATTCCCAAGAGATGCCATTACAGGTTCTGGGGACCCATTTTGAGAGCAACTGGCATAAAAGTTAAGAACATGGGTGTTGGTATAAAAAAAAAAAAAAGGCTATGGGTCTGAACTAATTATGATCAGTCTACCATCCCTTTGAGTAAATTTTCTAAGCCTAGCTTCCTCATCAATAAAATAATAATAGTTTCATGTCTTTTTACTGATGAGAGGATTATATAAAGTGCTTATAACAAATTTATCATTGCATGGCAGACTCTAGACATCAATAAGCATTACCAACTCATAATCACCAATAATAGTTAACCACGTAGGCTGGTGGCATTTTGGAAAGGGTATCCTAGAGTTTGTAACCAGGTGAGTATTTTCCTAGCTCCTCACTCTATAAAGCTCCAGACTTTCTATCCATGAGCTCTGACCCTCAAAGCTAAGGATTTTCTTAGCAACTAAGTTGATGAGCTTTGCTTTTTCTTTCTCTCATCTATTGATAGAATCTAACTTCAGTGCTAAAAGAAAGGGAGAGTTAAGCAAATCCTTGCTATCCTGTCAATAGTTTTCAGAATAGCAATGATCTGAGGTAGAGAGGAGATCCAGATTATTATTAGTTTTAAAATATATTTTTATTGACTTCAGAGAGGAAGGGAGAGGGAGAGATAGAAACATCAAAGATGAGAATCCTTGATAGACTGCCTCTTGCACATCCCCTACTGGGGATCAAGCTTGAAACCCAGGCATGTGCCCTGACTCAGAATCAAGCCATGACCTCCAGGTTCATAGGGAGATGCTCAACCACTGAGCAACACTGGCTGGGCAGATCCAGATTCTTAAGAAGCCAGACCTGTTAGGCTGTGCTAACGCATACACCTTGGAGCTTCTCTTGTGGGCTGGCTATTGAATGGAAGCTGGTCAAGCAAAGATCTTTCCTAAATATGATCCAAGAGTGTTTATGAGTTAAATGAATTAATAAATAAATATCCTCAACACGTTGTAGGGGTACCACACAGAGCAATGGATCAACTCATCGTTAGTGAAGAGAGGGACTTCTAGATGTAAAAAGAAAACTTTTATAGCTTAATAACGTTTTGTTGACTAAGATGATAACATTTATTATAATTCATCAGAGGAAAAAAGGAGTGGCAAGCTAATAAAAAATGGCTATCTCTTTACTCTAGAAAGCAATTAGACTTCAGTTAAATTAGTATGGTAGGACTTGAGCACTTTATGTTTAGAATATATTTGCATGTTTATTAGGCCTCAGTTTATTATTTAAATAACTAGAGATTTGAAAATCTGCTTAGAGTATAATTTCCCCTCTGTGGTTTCTATGACTACTCTCCTCTTGATTTTATGAACTCGTCCTAGTCAGACGTGTGGCTGTTACTGCAGTAATAGGTTTCAGTTCTTGAGGAAATTACAATATTTGTAACAAATATATTTTTCCTGCCCCTACAGGGCATTTAGCACAATATCAAATACACCGCATGCTTATTGATTCCTTTGTTTAATCAGATGTACTATGTTTAAAGTTCTTTGCAGTTCTCCAAGAGGTGTGGGAAATATTTTATGTCTCTGTAGAAAGGCATCTCAGTACCAATTAAGGTGAGAAAACTGTACTTCCTGCCAGGCACTGTTCCAAACCCTTATGTACTTTATTTTTTATTTTAATTTTTTGTACTATCAAGTAAATTACAGTTTCATTTTTTTATCTTCACAAGATGACATGTTTTATTGATTTTAGAGAGAGAGAGAAAGGGAGAGAGAGAGAGAGAGAGAGAGAGAGAGAGAGAGAGAGAGAGAGAGAGAGATTGGTAACCTCCCATACATGCCCTGACCAGGGATTGAACCCGCATCTTAAGTATGTGCCCTGACTGGGAATCAAACCCGCCACCTTTTGAGCCACAGAACCAGGGCAACCCTTTTCATACTTCAATTTTACTTAATCTTTACAACAAGTCCAGGATTTAGTATCATTGTTCCTATTTTTAAGATTAGACAACAGAGATTCAAGCAGGTTAAAAACTTTGCCCAAATATTTTTTTTTTTATTTTGCTAGTAAATGACAAAAACAGGTTCTAAACCCATGCAGTCTGGTATCCTGATTCCTTCATAACTTTGCTATGTAGAGAGTATGTTTCTTTCAACCTGAGGCATATAACTTGGTTCTACATGAAGGTAATGAATAGCCCATTAGCTGCCATGAATTGAATCAGCTAGTGAACTAGGTATAATGTACATTGATATGTTTCTCTCTGGTTTGAAACAAACATATACAGTTATTTAAATATTTCTAGGAATTCACCCATGGCCAGAGGTGTTCCAAGGTACTTGGCAAAGCATCACTAGAAACATGAAGAAATATTCCAACACCCTAAGACACTCATCTACTGATTCCCTTGCTGGCATGACATCTTTATTTCAGAAAATTCAGGGGGCCTGGTTCTTAGACTGTTTCGTAGATGGAGAAATCTAAGACCCAAAACAGACCACTTATTCTGTGACACCCTCTTCATTTCTTACATTTCAGGAACCCCTGTGGTCAGACCCATTACGTAGGTAGATGGAGCAATTTGAAACACAAACAGTTCATGATTTGCCTAAATTTCACTCAAAACTTGTGACTTAACCTATAACTGCTATTCAGTGTGTTAAAAAGCAATAAAGGTGTTCTAAAGTCTTTAGAAGAACAGTAATTTAAACTACAAAAGAAAATGAAGTTTGATCACATATCCTTAATAAGGACATTATTTAATAAATAAGAAACCCTTTCTAGTTATTCCATGAAATTAAACGATATAAGATTTTTATAGAAAAAAATCACTCCAATAAAATGTCTATTTCATAGTTCAATTAGCTCTTTATTGAACTCTAATTGGATTATACTCCATCTTCTCACCTCTCCCAGATGATATTTTTAATGAATAAGATGGACAACTTAGAGATTACACACTTATCCCTACTCTCAGTTGTCTGGAAATCATTCTGAAGATTATGATCTCCAGGGCTCTTCCCATTTTCCCAAATTTTCATTCATGCTATGATCAAACAACATGAGGCACATTCTCACCTCCCAAAGCAAGTAAAACAAGTTCACTGCCATAAATAAAATTAGCCTTGGAAATTGCATTTCAATGCCATCATGCTGTAGTGTTTCTTCCTCTTTCTTTTTCTTCTCAACCCTCCTCCCAGCCAATGGCCACAACTCAGTTCTCAGCCTCTTCTTCATCGCCTGTTTTCAGAGATATTTACTACACAACCTATAAATCATAAAACAATGACCTCTGTAGCATGAGCTGGGTGAAAAATTGGCTTCGCGTTGGACAGACCTAGATTTATAGCCCAGTTCTGCCCTTCTCTGGCTCCCTGACCTTGGACACGTGAATTCATCTCTGCCTCCTCATCTGTAAAATGGAGTAATAAAATATAAACAATGGAGTAATAAAAGAATAAACAAAATGATGCAAGCTGAAGGGTAGCAGGACATGCCATCCAAAATATAACCGTAGGAGTTCAGGACACACCACCCTAAAATACGCTACTTTGGCCTAGTGACTATGTTGAGCTGCAGTCACTTGAAAAAGAGCAAATGCAGGGCAAGGCGTTCTTTGAACCCCCCTTGTCTGCCTAAGAGAAATCCTCCAACAGGGACTCAGCTGTCATAAACCTCCCCGGGAGCTCCATCACTGCAGGAGAGGGGACTGGAAGTAGACACCACAATCTGACAACTGTGTCACAAACTCTCATACCCCCCATCTATTCTCCTAAGGGCTGCTTCACCTTTCTAGGAGTTACTTACCATCCCTCACGAGGCCCGCATCCATCATCCCCTCTCCCTATTAAGATGGTATTTCATCCTGAATCCTAAAGTCACCTCTTTGGGAGTTACTCACTTTTCCTGGGTATCACCCATGCATGTATGAGGTGTGCATGTTAACAAACTTCTGCTTACTCCCCCCACCACCCTTTTTTGACCTATCTTTTTTTTATAGGGATCTCAGCTAAAAACTCAGAGGGAGAAAGGGTTAAAATGTTTTTCCTTCCCTACAAAATTGTAACTTAGCAACAGAGCCAGGCATAAGTATATGCTCAGTAAAAGTTTAGGGAACCGGAAAAAAACAATGCATACTTAAGCCATATTTGTTTCTGAGATGGGCTACAAGAACCCATGACATTGCCAAGGCAAGGGGACAAAGAATGTCGCTCTGCGACTTGTCTCTGGAACGTCCCCACATCCTTGACACTTCCGCACTTTCACATGTCTGTAGGCTCATGAAAAGCCAGTCACTGTCTTGGTCTGACATATCCTTTTATGTTATATCTAAAATAAAAAATGTCATTGGGGCTGCTTCTTGCAGGTAGCAGCCTCCTTATGCAGCTCTTTGCATGGGCCTTAAAATGGTACTTCCTATTCCATATGTCTCTCTGTGCTTTTCCTATTTCCCTGCCTTTAATGTAATACATTTTAGTCCAGTAGGAATTCTTCCTAAGTTACTGAGTACCAGAAATGCCCTCTCTCCTAACTGGGCAGCAAGAAACCCTAACATGGCTTTTCCACTTCCAGTTTCTCTTCAGCCATTTCAGGCATCCAGGTCCTACAGATCTCTGATACCTAAGAGGAACCTTCTATCAACAAGTAGCCCTCCCCTGCCTGCCTCAGGGTAAACCTTAGGTCCCTCAGAGGCAGTTAGTGCTAAGACCCATCCCTCTACCTGCTATGCTAGTGCTGGCCACCCCCATATCACAGGCCTCACGAAGAACCCAGCCAAGACCAACCCCCATGAAGCCATGTTCTCCATACAAGCCTGACTCATCTGGCTTTTATCCTCTGCCTCCACGTCTCTTTTCCAGGGTCAGAGTCTTTCTGAAAGTTGAGATCTCCCTCCATACTGACACCCTGTCCCCCGCCAACCACAACAATTCCCCTCCTGAGCCAGGAGAGGGTAAGACATCAACACAGACTTCAACTGTGTCCAGCTGAAGTGGACTCTGCAGTCACCCCCTAATTGCTTTGGTACACAGATCATCTGCCTTTTTATTGCTCTTTGTCACATCTATTCCTGGATCCGGAGCTCATACTTGCTGAAGCTCAGAAAAGAGCATAATTTGTGACGAACTTACAGTTCTCAAATTCTGTGATGACAAAAGTCTGGAGGCAAGCCCTAATATTCAAGTTTTATTACTTTCATGCTTTTTTCTGAAGTCTGTGTAAATCAAGTAGTGATGCATCTATTGGCCAGAGCTATTTACCTAGTCAGTCAATGCCTTTTGAATCCTTCAAACGTAAGCCAAATATTTCAGTGGTTTAATTGCTCTCCCCAAACTTGGTTGATTATCAGCATCAGATGGGATAGCTATTCATAAATACAGATTTCTGATCCCCACAAGGGGCCTATTGAACTTCTGGAGTTGAGGTCATAGAATATTTGTCCCCACAAATGTTCCCCAAGTGCTGAGGGTAATGAGCCCAATGTGAAAACAAATGAGCAGTGATGGAATGAGATTATTCAAGGAACCTGATATAATCTTACCCAGAGGAAAATCTTTCCCTGAGCCTACCCTTGGCCAGTTCCTATATCTTATTGTATGGTTCCTCAGCTTAGTGGGGTGTAAGGTGCACATAATTAAATCCAACATGACGATTAGATGGAAGATTCAAATCACACATGCTATATGTGGTGCCTAGGTATGGGCACAACATATTTCTGGCAAATTTTCTCCTAAGCATAACAGTAACAATATTTATTGAACACTTATTAGGTTCTTACTCTCTTAAGTGCTTTGCATCTATTATCTCCTTTAGTCCTCATACCTTATGAAATTGAAATGAAATATTAAAGTTGCCTACCTCTACTACACATATCTATCCCAAAAGCTCACAGGATAAATCCCAGAGTAAATAAGGACAATTTGGGCTGAAAGCCACATTTTCCCACAGCTACTTAATCAGTCATGCGTTTGAGGCTAAAGTATCCATTCTACATTTCTCTCCAGCAGAAGGCCTACATACATTCTAGACAGCAAAATCATCATTTAAAGTATAAGAACATATTGTCCCACAAGCTGGCTTACCAAATTAACTCCCATAGCACAGACATCTATGTGAGATGTCTTTTGCACATTTCAGAAGATCAGACACTTCAAATGTAATATTCATCTGCAAAGCCTTCCCGTAGACATAAAAGCATTGATTATCATTTCCCTCCATGCTGGATCAATGTGAGAGGCTAGATAGGTTAATGGAGAGGACACAGGTCAAAAGCATGTGTTAGTAGTCTTAAGATGAGTTTCTCTGGCCAAGTCACTTACTTCTCTATGTTTCCGTTTGATTGATTTGCTTATTTTCAACATATTTACTAGATGCCTGTTTTTTGCTAGGCATTGTGCTACATACATACTTAGGGATAAATTTGTGAGCAAAATGGAAACAAAGCATATGGGCTACTGGGGAGGCAGAAATTAAACAAATAAAGTCACATCGCACATCGATGCATAATTTACACACAATGTTAGCAATGTATAAAGGGAAAGTATTGGGAGTAACATTCTAAAAGAGGATGTAGATTTCAATGTCACTCTGAGGACATGAAAGTAACATCCAAACTAAGTCAAGGGAAAAGCATCCTAGGAATATTAGGTGCAAAGGAACTTAGCATTTTGAAGAAAGCTAAAGAAGGCAAACATGCCAGACTATAAAAGGTGATGAAAGAGGCCCTGGATGAAGTAATTATGTTTATTTTAATCCTGAGTTTAACCGGCAAATACTGAAATATTTAAATCAATAAAAAGAGGACATCGCTATATATTTCACAGTTGTTTTCTAGCTAAAGAATAATGTGATTGCATTTATGGCTACACTTTATACCAGTGTCATAGAAAGTAAGGTAGCTTTTACTTTTACTACTAGCAATTTTTTTCAACATACACACTATAAAGCAGCGGTTCTCAACCTGTGGGTCGCGACCCCTTTGGCGGTCGAACGACCCTTTCACAGGCGTCGCCTAAGACCATCCTGCATATCAGATATTTACATTATGATTCATAACATTAGCAACATTACAGTTATGAAGTAGCAACGAAAATAATTTTATGGTTGGGTCACAACATGAGAACTGTATTTAAAGGGTCAGAAGGTTGAGAACCACTGCTATAGAGACTCTTTTTTTTTTTTTTTTCTTTTTTCCTTTTTTCTTTTTTTTTTTTTTTTTTTGGTTAATCCTCACCTGAGGATATTTTCCATTGATTTTTTAGAGAAAGTGGAAGGGAGAGGGAGAGACAGAGAGAGAAACATTGATTGGTTGCCTCCCACATGGGCCCTTGGTATGTATCCTTGACTAGAATCAAACCCAGGACCATTCAGTCTTCAGGCTGATGCTCTATCCACTGAGCAAAACTGGCTAGGGTGAGACTCTTCTTTATTGTGTCTCAAGAATTTTCCAAAGAGCACTGAGGAAGAAGGATGTGTAAACATTACACTTCCAGGAAGACAGAGTTCGGGGTAAACCTAATTCTGAATCATGAGCTTCTAAATAATAGATACTAGACAATTTTATGACAGGATATTAATTATTCATTTGGATAATTTAAATTGATTTCAAATTATACTATATCATTTTCTATTAAATTTCAATCAGACTGCAAGGAATCCATTAAATTCCAAATCATTATCATTAATTTTCATTAAGATGCATGGACACTAAATACATTCCATCTCTTAAACTCAATATTTCAAGGATCCATTTGATCAAATTACTGTGGCTCTGAGTCAGGTCTTGGCTTCTGCCCTTCATAAATAACAATGGTTTTGGATCAGAAGGCCAGTCTGCACGTGCTGATATTGTTGAATTACTATTGTGTTAGACTTACTATTTAACACCCTTTATTTTGGTATGATTGATATACAACAAACTACACATATTTAAAGTGTTTAATTTGATGAGTTTTGACATCAGAGTATATCTACTAGACAATCACCACAGTCAAGATAATGAGAATATCCATCATCTTCAAAAGTTTCCCAGCAGCTCTTTGGAGCCCCTCCACGCAATCTATCTTGCTGTCACCCCACTTCCCCCACCTCAACCTCACAAATCTGTAGGCCATCAATGATCTGTCATACAGATTAGATTGCATTTTCTAAAGTTTTCTGATTTTTTTTTTCACTCAGCAAAATTATTTCAATATTCATCAATGTTAATGTGTGCCTTAATGGTTCATTCATTTTTTATTGATAAACACTATATATATTTGAGAGGTGTATGTGTGTGTATATATATATGTGTGTGTGTGTGTGTGTGTGTGTGTGTGTGTGTGTGTGTGTGTGTGTATATATATCTACACTAATAAAAGAGAAAAATGGTAATTGGCATACGACGATACCCTTTTCAATGGCTAATCAGGGCGATATGCAAATTAACTGCCAACTAAGATTGGCAGTTAACTGCCAACAAGATGGCGGTTAATTTGCATATGTAGGCACAATGCAGGGAGGCGAAAGGGAAAGCAGGAAGAAGCCCCCTGCCACTGACAGTGATCGGAAACCCAGCGCGGGGAGCTAAGAGCTGGGGGGCAGGGCAAAGGCGGCCCTGGGGCCACCTTTGCCCTGCCCCCCAGCCATGATCAGAGAATCAGGCGCCTTTTCCACCCTGGCCACTGATAGCAGGAAGTAGGGGTGGAGCCAGCAATGGGAGCTGGGCACAGTCAAAGCTGGCAGTCCCAGGAGCTAGGGGCCCCTTGCCTGGGCCTAAAGCGGAGCCCACGATCGCGGGGCTGCTGCAGCTGTGGGTCCCCGCTGCCCGGGCCAAACGCCTAGGCCAGAGGCATCAGGCCTGGGCTGGGGGCAGAACCAGTGATGGGGGGAAATGAGGGTCCCCTGCCCAGGCCTGATGCCTCTATCAGAGGCAGGGGACCCTCATTTCCCCCCTCTATCAGAGGCGTCAGGCCTGGGCAAGGGGCCGATCCTGCGATTGGAGGGTGATGGGGGTCAACGCCTGAGGGTTCCCAGTATGTGAGAGGGGGCAGGCTGGGCTGAGGGACACTCCCCCCCGCCCCACACCCAGTGCACGAATTTCGTGCACCGGGCCCCTAGTATATATATATATATTTTAAAAGCATAATATGCTAATTAGACCAGACATCCTTCCAGACAACCTTCCAGACAAAGCCGGGGCTGCGAGGGAAGCCCAAGTCCTGGGTGTCAGATAAAAGCCAGTGTCGGCAGCTGTGGGGAAGGAAGGCCTACTCTTGCATGAATTTCATGCATTGGGTCTCTAGTGTGTGTGTGTGTGTGTGTGTATACATACATGCATACATGTAAACATATATATGTATACGTATATACATATACTAGAGGCCTGGTGCACAAAATTTGTGCACACAGTGGGGGGGAGTCCCTAAACCCAGCCTGCGCCCTCTCGCAGTCCAGGAGCCCTCAAGGGATGTCCAACTGATGGCTTAGACCCGCTCCCCGTGGGAGCCAGGAGTCGAACATCCTTAGCACTGCAGCAGAGGTGGAAGAGGCTCCCACCACTGCTGCTGCACTCACCAGCCATGAGCCCCGCTTCTGGCTGAGCGGTGCTCCCCTGTGGGAGTGCAGTGACCATCAAGGGGCAGCTCCTGTATTGAGCATCTGCTTCCTAGTAGTCAGTGCGCATCCTAGTGACCAGTCATTCCCTGGTTTGGTCAATTTGCATATTAGTCTTTTATTATATAGGATACATGTGTATATATATATATATATATATTTATATAATCACACTGTGTTTTTCCATTTACTTATTGACGGATATTTGGATTGTCTCAGTATTTGTCTATTACAAGTAAGACTGCCGTTAACATTAACGTGTAAGTCTTTGCATTGAGTGGAATGTCTAGATCATATTGTGACTGTCTAACTTTTTTGTGGTAAAATATATATGACATAAAATTGACCATTTTAATCATTTCTAAGTGTACAAAGTTCAGTGGCATTAAGAACACTATTGTTTTCCAACCATCACCGCCATCTATCTCCAGAACTTTTTCATATTCTCAAAATAAAACTCTATATTCATTAAAAATACCTCCTGTTCCTCCTCCCCCAGCCTCTGGCAGCTACCATTCTACTTCTTTCTCTATGAATTTGACTACCTTCAGTACATCGTATAAATAGAATTACACAATATTTGCCCTTTTGTATCTGGTTTATTTCACTTCACATGATGCGTCAAGGTTTATCCATATTGTAGCATGTGTCAGAATATCATATCCCACATTTTACTTATCCATTCATCTGTTTGATGGATATTTGGGCCATTCCACTTTGGGCTATTGTGAAGAGTACTGCTGTCAACATTGATGTACAAAGGTCTTGAGTCCAGGCTTCCAATTCTTGGGGTAGAAACCCAGAAATGCAATTGATAAATCATGTGATAACTCTATGTTCAGTTTTTTTGGGGGGAACTACCATATTGTTTTCCATAGAGGTTGTACCATTTTATATTCCCACCAGCAATATACAAGAGTTCCAATTTCTCCTGCATGTCTAACATTTAAAAAAAATTGCCAAACTGCTCTTTTATAAAAAACTGAATTTATTCGGGTGACATTTGTTAATAAAATTATATAGGTTTTAGGTGTATAATTTTATAATATTTCATATGTATATTGTATTGTGTGTTCACCACCCCAAGCCATATTTCAAAACATATCATTATATGTTCCAACTAGTATTCCCTGTTTCTCTGTATCAATGCAAACACTTGGTATGATAATTTTGTTTCTCATTTAAATGACTCTAATAGATTCTAATAGCTGTGTAGTGATATTTCATACTTGTTTCAATTCTCATTAGCCTAATGACTAATTGAGTATCTTTTCATGCATTTGTTTGTGCCATAAGCTGACACAATCATGCCCTGTTTCCCATCTTTCAGGAATTTGTCCTTAGTTGCCTGATTTTCAGTAGCTTAAAATAATAATGTTTTTATAATGTTTTTTCTTTCAAGCAAGAGAATGAATCTAGTACCTGTAAATTCATCTTGGTCAAAATTGGAAGCCTAGATTTACTATTCATGAGTCAAGGTCTTTTTTATTATCTTAAAACTTTAAAATTAATATAATTAACATATTTCCTTATCCTGGCCTTTTGCTTCTACTCTCAAATCAATCTATAAACATATTGCTAAATATCTACTAAATGTCTATAAAGAGCTAACTGTTTTGTACTGTTTGTGCTTTCAAAAAATTAGCAAAGAGGTGCTTGGCCGGTGTGGCTCAGTGGTTGAGCATGGACCTATGAACCAGGATATCATGGTTCCATTCCAGGCCAGGGCACATGCCCAGGTTGTGGGCTCCATCCCCAGTAGTAGGCATGCAGGAGGCAACCAATCAATGATTCTCACTCATCACTGATGTTTCTATCTCTCTCTCCCTCTCCTTTCCTCTCGTTCAATAAAAGTATATATTTTTTAAACTAGCAGATAGGTATTCACTTATTAGATGTTTATAAACTCACTGGGCAGAAAAGCAAAAATACCTATAATATGACATTATACGCCAGGAGTGAGACAGGCACACATATTTAGTAAGCTGGCTTTGTAATTGTTCTTCACCTAGGTCTGCTTTGCTCTGTGCTTTGCACTGGGAAAACAAATGTGGAAAAGACAGAGGAGGTTTTTGCCCTCTTGGAGCTTACATTTTAGTAGAAGGAAATAGGGAAATAAGTGTGCAGATACATAAATAGGATCATGTTAGCAAATAGAAGAGCATAAGGTAAGAAGAAAATAAGACAGGATAATGGGGCAAATGCAGCTTTGTTTACAATGGCCAATACATAAAAATAACCTAAGTGTTCATCAAGAGGTGAATGAATAAAGAAAATATAGGGATGGATATATAGATAGATAGATAGATAGATAGATAGATAGATGATAGATAGATAAATAGATGATAGATAGATAGATAGATAGATAGATAGATAGATAGATAGATATCCTGGAGTACCATTTTGCCATAAAAAAGAAAATCCTGTCATTTTCAACAACATGGATGGACCTTGAGGGCATTATGTTAAGTGAAAGAAGTAAGACAGAGAAAGACAAATGCCATATGATCTCATTTATATGTAGAATCTAAAATCAATCTAAAATCAAACAAAAAACTCAAAGAAAAGAGATCATATTCCTGGTTACCAGACTGGAGGCAGAGGGTAGGAGGAGGACTTGGGGGAAGGTGGTCAAAAGGTACAATTTCTAGTTTTGAGATAAATAAGTACGAGAGTATAATTTACAATGTGATCAACATAGTTAACACTGTTGTATACTATTTTTAAAGGTTACCAAGAGTAAATTCTAAAAGTTTTAATAACAAGAAAATAATATACTTTTTTCTTTTTTACATATGAAGTCATGGATGCTAACTAAACTTATTGTGGTGATAATTTCACAGTATATGGAAGACATTATTCTGTACTCCTTAAACTTATACAGTGCTTATTAATTATATCTCAAAACTGAAAAAAAACACACGATTTGGAATAAAAGCAACTGTGTAAGAGGCGAATGACTTGGTGTGTTCAAGGGAGAGAAGAAACAATGTGATTGACACATAATGAGCAACTGGGAGGAGGGTCTCAGGTGAGGGAGGCTGTCATACAAATATGCCATTTCTCTGAATCCAATGAAAAATCATCACGGGGCGGGGGACAAAAGGAGTGACAACAACCTCTTATTTCTGTCATTCTTTTTGTTTTCCTTTTTACAAGATTATCCCAGCTTCTATGTGGACACTGAATAGTAGGAAGACAAAATAATGAAGGCGGAGGAGGAGGAGGAAGAAAGGCCAGTTTGTGGGCTATAGCAGAGTCTTTGCAGAGATAATAACAAAAGAACACACATGAGTAAAGCCTGCTGGGTATCATTCCAAGGAACAGGTGTGGCCCTTAGCCAACTAAAGAATCTATTTCTATGTCCAGTTCTAGCCCATTGTTGCCACTTTAAATATAGGCCCAATTTCGCCAGCTGTTATCATTTTTCAAGGGTCCAGACATCAGATTTTTAAGTCATCCTAATTTTAAATACTGAATGGATGCCACAAAATGTGGGAAAGGTTAATAATGAGGACTGACAGTTGTAGTCCCAGATATCCACAGGATGTGGGTGAGGACCTGAGAAAAGAGACACTGAATGTTATGTGTTGTGATTTTGGATGAATAAAAACTCACAGGAGTTACATGATGGGGTCAGGAATGGCTTCATTGAAGAGATTTGTTTTGATTTTGAAGGCTGTGTGTTCTAAGGGGGAAAAAAACATAATGAGGAGGGGGTTTTAAAGAGAAGGTATGATATGAGCTGATGCAATGAGTTTTGAAAGCTCAAGAGATGTTGGGAGATGAGTCAACTTGCCAGCACCAGGAGTTTGGTAATGGAGCAGAAGTAAATCCAGCTGGAAAGGTAGTTTGAGGTCAGACGCATTCATTTGGGCAGCTTTGGAATCCAATCCAGAGAAGCTGAAATCAAACCCCATATTTTGTAAGATATAGTCAGGGAGCCGTGACTCAACAATTTTGTTTTATTAGAGATCATTGCATTAGGTATCTAGCTTAACTGAAAGAAGGGCAAAAGAGAACTTATTGGAGAAACATCTAGTTGTTATCAATGGTGATTATTCTTTTTTAAAAATATATATTTTATTGATTTTTTTTACAGAGAGAAAGGGAGAGGAATAGAGAGTTAGAAACATCGATGAGAGAGAAACATCAACCAGCTGCCTCCTGCACACTCCCTACTGGGGAAGTGCCTGCAACCAAGGTACATGTCCTTGACCAGAATCAAACCTGAAACCCTTGAGTCCACAGGCTGACGCTCTATCCACTGAGCCAAACAGGTTAGGGCTATGGTGATTATTCTTAATGGGCATAATTTCTGGGTATGCATTTTCATAAATGAATATTTTTCTCCCCTCTACTTAGTGTCAGGAGGATGTTTCCTTTTTATATAGGTGCCACCATGGTAATAAATAGTCCAAAGTACTTTATTAGAGGCAACTTTAATCCCTTTTTTTCAGAAAACATAGCAGGAAAAACTCCCAGGGTTAGAAAAGCCCGTGACCCTTCAATGCCGTGAATGAATGCTCTTGACCTAGTAGCATTTATAAGCAGGAGTAAGCGATGGGGACCTAAAGTAGGCCTGTTATTCAGGATTCAGTCACCCTCCTTCGACTGTGAAGACTAAAGCTATCCATGTCATAGTATTTCTTCTAAACAGGGAAGATCGGTCAGCACTGAGTCATCATACCTGGTCCTACTGGCCACAAGGTACCTGGCAACTTGGAGATGGCCCTGATAGGTAACAACTTCAGCTACTGTCTGCAGCACAACCCAGCTTGTCTCAGACAGTGAGGCTGCATGAGTCACGTTCCCCAAATCACCCTGTTTTGTCAGGTCCCCTAGGCCCTCTGACATGACTGATTGGGCACTGCCATAATCAATTTATTTTTCCTCCACCTCCTTTGCTTGGGGTATACAGCAAGTGATCAGTCCTGAGAAGCTGCAATGTAATCATTGTCAGGGAATGGGAAGATGAGAAATAGTCACCTAGCTGCATTCTCCTAGCCATGTAAGGCTTTATAAAGTAGGTGACAAGAAATATAAGGGATATAAATACATTGATGCATTAATTCTGATGCTAGACACCACTACTACTTGAATCTAAATAGTAGCTTCCTGTGCAGAGTGGGATTTACCTCTTAAATGAAAATGACATTCTCTCAGTCATGGTCACTTGCTAATTCCCTCTAATTAGATCTTTTAATGAGGCTCCTAAAACAGTGCAGGATGCCGATGTTAAAATAACATGTAGGCAGATGAAGGCATTTCTCTCTCTCTCTCTCTCTCTCTCTCTCTCTCTCTCTCTCTCTCTCTTTCACATTCTCACCCCTTTCTCCACCCCCTTCTATCCCCACCTTGTGCTCTCTCTGAAGCACACCCAGCTTTTCTCCTCTCCTTTCCCCAGGCATGTATATCCTTGCTTTCTCCTAAATTCCAAGGGCCCTTCTTTTGCTGCTGTAACTTGTTTTCTGAGCCCCTGAAGCCCAACTGGCTCACTTCGTCCATGGGAAAAAAAAAGATGTAGACAGAATGAAACATGCACGCAAAAAGGTCGTAAACAGAAAACTCTGGGATGACAGAAGAGGGTGAGAGGGCAGAGGAGTGTACTAATAACTCTGTTCTTAAAACTTATACCCGTGTCAATAGGTGTGACTCAAGGAGTTGCTGTCCCAGCCTTTACAGAGATGATTGAGAGAAGGTATGGGGATGCCAGAACATCATATTTTAAGACACTTCCCATCTCTGTATTAACAAGAAATTCAACCTTCTCCCGTCTCTGCTATATATTAAAACCTAAAATGGAACTATGTTTTAACTTCTTCACATGACAGGAATGTGTTGTTAACCTAGAGTCTCTACTACCCTCCTTGGGATAGGAAAAATAATGTCCTGCCCCCAAAGGTGTCCACACCCTAATCCTGGAGCCCATGGATATGTCTATAGCATGGAGAGGGAGATTTGAGATTGTAGGTGGAATTAATATTGCTAATCAGCTGGCCTTGAGATGGAGAGATCATCTTGAATGATCTGGATGGACCAAAGGTCACAAGGACCC
This sequence comes from Myotis daubentonii, assembly GCF_963259705.1. Lineage (NCBI taxonomy): Eukaryota > Metazoa > Chordata > Mammalia > Chiroptera > Vespertilionidae > Myotis > Myotis daubentonii. Next base: position 20,943,794 of record NC_081853.1, on the reverse strand, counting down.
TCTTAAGTGGAAAATGGAGGCAGAAGAGAGAGTGTTAAAGTGATACAATGTGAGATTGTCTGGACCAGCCATTGCTAGCTTTGAAGATAAAAGAGGGGCTATGATCCAAGGAACCGGGGGAGAGGGGTAGTCTTTACAAGTTGGAAAAGGTGAAAAAACAATACTTCCCTAGAAGAATTCTTCCCTTTCATTCCCTTTAAGAAAGAAAGAAACACAGCTCTGCCCGCATCTTGATCTAGCCCAGTGGGATTCATTCATCTTCTGAGATACATACCATAAAATAATAACTTGATATTGTCCTAAGCCAATAATTTTGTGGTAGTTAGTTACACCAGCAATGGGAGATTCACACACTCCTACTTCTACTGGTGGGCACCTACATTATAGTGTCAGTTTTGTGGTAAGTTTCCTGGAGCAAAAGTACTTGTAAGGAGAGATTTTTAATAAATTCTCATATAGAGTTAGAGTAAAAGGATGTCTAACAGTTAGTGCCCTCTCTAGGCTCAACACACATTGTCCTGTAGGCACATTGGACTGTTATTTTGTGAACAGGTCATGTGTTGGCACATTCTGGGTCTCTGTTCACTGTCCTTATGCCTGGAATGTCTTCCCGCCCCCTTGTTCTGACGGTCACCTCTCTGTGCCCAGCAATCTTCAATTAGTCATTGAAGGTCCATGTCAAACACCATCTACTGCATTGGGGTAAAGATCAATACATCAATGTTATATGTCTAAATGTTTTCCTCAATGAGAAATTTAGTTTTTACCTTCTGATTTTAAAGGCAATTAAAACATTTTCCCGGGACCCTAAAAGTATGTGGACTCTGGGCCCCGCACTCATACCTATTGAATATGTTCGTTCTGGCTGCTGCAGAAGTCAACAAGACTAAGGCTCTTGGAGCTGGGACAGTGGTCAATGACATCTCCATGCAATACATGCTTTTGTATTTTTTTAAGTTTTCTTCTAGACTGTATTACGTTTGGTTAACTACATAGTTAGCAGCGTGTGTAATTTATTTCCATAAGGAAGCTTCTTAGTGTGGTAATGTATTGGGCAATGCCGCAATGCCGAGGTCACATGAAGTGCCAAGCCATGCTAAATGCTACAAAAAAAAATTTATCACAAATTTCAGACATTCCACAAATATTTGTCCACCATATAAACAAGCAAAAAAAAAACCTTAATAAAGTGAATTATATTTTGTCTTAAAACCTTTGAAGGTAAGTTTTGCTCCAAGATTTCCTAGACAGAGTCCCCCTCTTTTTTTAACATTTTTAAAAATATTTTTTATTGATTTTTTACAGAGAGGAAGGGAGAGGGGTAGAGAGTTAGAAACATTGATGAGAGAGAACCATTGATCAGCTGCCTCCTACATACTCCCTACTGGGTATGTGCCCACAACCAAGGTACATGTCCTTGACCAGAATCAAACCTGGGACCCTTGAGTCCACAGGCTGATGCTCTATCCACTGAGCCAAACCGGTTAGGGTCAGAGTCCCCCTCTTTAATTCATTCATCAGGAATGTTCTTCCTCCTGAGAGTCCTGTGTAGGACTTGGACTTGATAATGATGCCCCACAGTGTTTCTCGTTGCTCACCTTCTTCACTCTCTAGCAATTACCACCTAAGTGACCTTTACTTGGAAGGAAGGTACTTCAATCACTCAAAATCTAAGATAACGTAAAGTTCATTCACTTTAGCTTCTTTTTGATGTACTAGGTGGGCAATTAAGAGCAGGCTACATCTATCTCCACCCCAACGGGGATAAATCAGGTCAAATCAGTAGTTTCTCCTCCATTAATATGAAATTACTCTTCTGCATAGTATAAGGACATTCCTTGAGTCAGCTGGACAATGCAGGCATTTATGTACATTGCCTACGTTTCATTGAGAACATATAACAAAAAATAGAGCATTCATTAATTTAAGGACCATATGTTTGGGAAGGGGGAGAAAGTACATATATTTAATAGCTTGAAAAGAATGATTTGGTCATTATTTTCATAGTCATATTATCAATGAATCATTTAAAAATGGTGTCTAGGAAACACAATCTGGCAGAGTTTCTTAAGGTGATCTGATCTAATCACGTTGCATGTGTCCTTTTAAACACAGATCTGGTCTCCTACCTCCCTGACAGGTCCCATCCACAGTCATAGCTGGGATGTCCTCTTCTTGGCTCTCAGAACCTGTTTTTCATGATGTATCTTAAGCCTCATCAAGCCAAATGGTAATCTGTGTTCTGTCATCCAGACTGAGCATTTTTAGACAGGAGATAGTATTTAAGCAGAGTCTTGCACATAGAAGATACTAAAAAAATATTAGATAAGTAAATAAATGCATAAATGAAGCTGAATAAACTAAAATTCCACATTTACATACACGATCACCAGAATGATGCCTATAGGGTTGTATTCAGCCTATATAAGAGATTTTGCAGTTGCATCCCTTTCAATCATGGTTCTCAAATGTCAATAGGTTTATTAATTGCGTTGGTAGCTTATTTAAAATCCAGGCTCCTGAATTTCCTTAGCAATTACTATTTTGGTAGGTATGGGGTGGGGCCACAGGAATCTGCATTTGAACAATTAAGTCCAATGTCTGATAAATAACTTGAGAAACACTATTCTAATGTTCTAATTAGCAGGGTCACCCATGGTGCATCTGATCAAACATCCAGGTTATAATTCACTTTTTAGAAACAAACCTATCTTATACAGTGAGATAATGATCACAAGAGAGTCTTAAACAATTTAATTGAGTACGTCATGGTGCACTGCAGTGTTTTGGAAAATTTAGTGTGCTTATAAATCTCTGGGGATCTTGTTAAAAGCCAGATTCTCTCAGAGGGAAGACAGGGGAGGGTGGGTGGGAAGTGATCAACCAAAAACTTGTATATATAGACTAGAGCCCAGCCTGCACCTTCTCCCAGTCCAGAACCCTTCAGGGGATGTCCACCTGTCATGGAGGAGGAAGGAGGTGGGAGAGGCTCCTGCCACCATCACTATGCTCGCCAGCCATGAGCCCAGCTTCTGGCTGAGCAGTGCTCCCCCTGTGGGAGTGCACTGACCACCAGGGGCCAGCTCCTGCATCAGAGCAACTGGTTGTTCTGCCATTTGGTCGATTTGCATATTAGCCTTTTATTATATAGGATATAGAATGCATAACCCATGTACACAGACAATAGGGTGGTGAAGGCCTGGGGCCAAGGCGGGGGCAGGCTAGAAGGGGTCAATGGGAGAAAAAAGGGGCATATGTAATACTTTCAAAATAAAGATTAAAAAAAAACAAAAACAGATTCTCACTCAGCGAGTCTGAGGTGGGCCTGGGATTCTGCATTCTAAAAGATTGCCTGGTATGGCCTTAAGCTGACAAACTATCTCCCAGTGACATTTAGGTAATGCACATGAATGCATGCTGAGGTTTCTGGTCCATGGAACACACTCTGAGTAGCAAAGATGTACAGCAACTTTCTGTAAAATGTGATACCTGACACACTAGTCTTACAAGATGCAACTCATCAAAAGTGTTCCTTGGACAAGCATTTTGGATGCTTTGCTGTAACTCAATTTAAAATATTAAAATACACTGTAATATATATTAGAAGTTGTGACAAGTCATGGAACACATTTTTAAATTCACAAAAGTTACTTTTTAAGCAACACAATCCCAGGTGGTTGGCATTACCTAGTATGTATTACAAAGAATGTCCTACACACTCAGAGCTTCTCAGTCCCACCCCTCCTCCCACCACTGCTGTAGCCACTGTTTCCTCTTGGCCCCTCTTCCCTCGGATGCTCCCTGATGGCATCAAGTTGGGCCAACACCATATCTCGGCTCACTTCCTGCCCAGGGTTTGTGATGCAGACCCAAGATGCTGCTTCAGGAGACCCCAGTTAGAACCTCGTTGGCCCACCCAGCAGGGCAACCCAGATGAGAAGAGTAGTTAGTGTGGCAGGGCCACCCTGTCCAAAGAGTGATGGATGAAATGTCCTGCTTCCATCCCCAGGTGAGCTATTGTTAAGACATAGTTACTACGAGTCCTCAGAAGTTTCTATAGAGGCAAACACCAGACACCTGTACAAGTGGCCAACTTGGTAACACATCTTTGTCCCCTTCTCTGTAATTCTACCCTTTCCCTTATTCCAGCTCTTTGGATTCACTTCCCAAATAAACTGGCATGAAATGTGACTACTCTGAATTTAGTTGTGCTGTATATATAAAATACACACCTCACTTCAAAGACTTTGTATTTTCATAAATGTAAAACCTTCTCAATTAATTTACTATATTGATTATATGATGACATGTTCAAATAATAGTTTTAATATATTTAATTGTGATACTGTGATTTACAATAACAAAATGCATATTTGGTGTTCATCCCCATTCCTGACACAGAGCTCCTCAAACACAGAATTTCCTAAGTGATAGGAATGATAAAGGTGAAAGGTGTGTCTTTTATTGTTCATAACAAGCTCCTTCCAAATACACCTGAGTTTATGCTAATGAGGTGACTCCTATAGCTTTCAAGGGGGAACCAAGCATTAATTAAAGGGTTTGAAATTTCTGCCTCCCTGACTCCCAAGGGGCTGGAGATTGACTTCCATCACCAACAGCTAATGATTGGATCAATCGTGCCTCGGGAATGAAGCCTCCATGAAAACCCCTGAACTACAGGGTTTGGAGAGCTTCCGGGGTCGCCAAACACAGGGAGGTGCCAGGATAGCTCCATCCTCTTTCCCTCTACATCCCTCCCACCTGGCTGTTCCTGAGTGGTACTGTTTTATAATGAGCTGATAATCTAGTAAGAAAACTGTTTTCCCGAATTCTGTGAGACACTTTAGTAAATTATTAAACTTGAGGGGGTTTAGGAACATCCAATTTATGGCTGGCTGGTCAGAGGTACGGGCGACAACATGTACTCAATGTGGACATGCGATCGGTGTTTAGTGCATGGGTGGGGGCAGGCCTGTGGGACTGAGCACTTAACCTGTAGGGTCTGTGCTAATGCCAGGGAGTTAATGTGTGGGAGAACTGCTTGATGTGGAAAAAAGCCTACACACATCCCATATCAGAAGAACAGAGAGTAGAGTCCATGATGAAAAAGGTTTGTTTTTTTTCTTTCATCAGTTAAGTAAAATATTACTATCAAAATCTCACTTGTGTTTTTTTTTAACGTTTTTTTAAAATATTTTTTTATTGATTTTAGAGAGGAAAGGAGAGGGAGAGAGAGATAGAAACATCAATGATGAGAGAGAAACATTGATCAGCTGCCTCCTGCACGCCCCACACTGGAGATCAAACCTGCAACCTCAGTATATGGCCTGACCGGGAAGCGAACTGTGACCTCCTGGTCCCATAGATGGATGTTCAACCACTGAGCCATGCCGGTCAGCCTTCACTTCTTTTTTTATTTTTATTTTTCTTTTTTTTTAACATAGCTACTAGAAATTTAAAATTACACATGTGGATTGCATTTATGTTGGACAGCGCCATCATCAACTTCCTGAACCAGCCCACATCCTTCCAGAAAATCGCCCCCTCCCTTTTATTTAACTTGTGATTAGAATGCGTGGAATCAAAGGACTGGACTGGGATATCTGCTAGGACAGCAGATAAGAGCCGGTTATGTAACCTTTCATTTTATCCCCATTTATGCTCATTCAACTAGCTGACAAGAGAAAAATTCCCAGATGTCCTAAATTAAATTACAAAAGGCTGGAGGGTGGGAAGGAGAGTCAAGAGAGGTTAATCAGTTAACAGAGCCCATAGGCAAGGAAAGATGCTGACACTCCGGAATGTAGGTTAAAACTTGGAATTAAGTCCCAGGTGGCTATTTCTGAGATTGTCCAGAGAGAACAGTAGACCACCTAAAGTCAATGCCCCATCTTGCTTACACGTGAACTTCCAGATTGCCCACAACCAATCCAAAAGCAGCAAGTAATTCTTCCTTACGGAGCATAAACCTATCCCAGAACTTACCCCACCTCACCTTTTACCGCCCCTTTATCTGTACCAAATGTAAATTCTTCCAATACAACTTACATCTTTCCCCCCAAAACTCATTGTACAAAAGAGTCCCACCAGCCCCAAGGCATCGAGCAAGTCTGTCTTCTCCATGGAGCCCTGCTGCTGGTGCTTCACACTGCATGTCCCAGGACCTGGTCCTTTTTCTGGCTAGCATGTGGCTCAATAAACCCTGTCTTTCAGGAAAATTTCTGGCCTGGAAATTTTTGTTGAACACAGCATTAACTGAGTAATCAGGCGGTACCAAGTCAAATCATAGCTCACAGTCATTCTCTAAGTCAGTGGTTCTCAACTCTGGTTGCAAAATAGACCTATGTGTGCTGCTTTTCAAAAAATTCTGATAACGGCCCTGGTCAGTGTGGCTCAGTTGGTTGAGCTTCCACCCATGCACCAAAAGGTCGCAGGTTCAATGCCTAGCCAGGGCACACGCCTGGGTTGGGGGCTAGATCCTCAGTAGGGGGCGTGCAGGAGGTAGCTGATCCATATGTGTCTCTCTCTCCTTTTCCATTTCTCTCTCTAAAATCAATAAAAACGTATTTCTAAAAAAAAAAAAAAATAGTAAGAGATCAACCAAAGGACTTGTATGCATGCATATAAGCATAACCAATGGACATAAGACACTGGGGGATAGGGGAGGCTAGGGGACTGTCAAGGGCGCTGGGGGGGGGGGGGAAAGGACACATATGTAATACCCTTTGTAATACTTTAAGCAATAAAAAAAAATAATAATAATAAAATAAATCTGATAATGAAACTTCACAGAAGTCTAAGAGAGTCAGAATCTCTGGGGGTAGGGCCAGGCATCAGAATTTTTTAGACACTTCCCAGGTGACTGTAATCTGTAGCATGTGGAGAATCAGGAGAAATATGACTATTAATGACAGACTGTGGGAGTATCCTTATCGTCCACATAGTTCCTTCTGAGCATCTAAGGCTATGACATTTTGCTCAGTCCCCGCATGATGCTGTTCAATATTGGTTGGCAAAGTTGACTTGCTGCTCCTGGTGTTGATATTCAGCGAACTTAAACAATACATTTCATTCTCTCCTGGGTGTGGAGAGAACTCTCCCAAATCCCCGTCTTAGTTATTTATTATTAGAATTATTAAAAGTACAATATCAAATTGGTCCCTTTTTATCAACTTTGAATGGTTCTCCTTGATTTTGTTGAAAAATTGTCAGGAAAGGACAGATATTAAAACACCAATAATCTCACTATAGTAATAAGTCAAAAGTTTCATTTTCTTTTACGGACATGGTTATTAGGTGTATAGAATTTAGAATTATTTTTATGATGAGAAGTTTTCTGACAGATATCAGTGGCACAGTTTTTTAGAAAACGCTTCTCACATTTTAATGTGCATGTGAACCAGCTGGGAGTCGTGTGAAAGATGCTGATTCTGCTTCTGTGGGTCTGGAATGTGGCCTGAGATTCTGCCCCCAGTGAGGCTAATGTGCTACATCACAATCAACAAATTGAGGGGCAAGGTTGAGAGCCCAGGGTATAGATTGAAATGAAAACTGCCAAAATCTGAATGCTTCTCCACCAGTGAATGACCTGGAACAACTCCCTCAGTCTCCCCATTCCTCATTTCCTTATCTCTAAAACAAAACAGTAGTAGCTACCATGAGGGTTGAAGGTACTTTATGTATTGCAGTTATAATGTTGGTGCTATAGTATATACCCAATAAAAGTTACTTTTTGTTTGTTTATTTGAACTTAAAAAATTTGGGGGGGGTCTATTTTTTGTTGGTTTTAAGTTACTGTATTTTATTATTATTATCATTATAGTCTAGTTCAACTCCATACATTTTCAACTGTCAAATATGTGACCCAGACTGGCTGGCATGGCTCAGTGGCTGAGCACCAATTGAAGTTACAGTTCAATTCCCATCAAGGGCACATGCCCGGGTTGCTGGCTCGATCCCCAGTGTGGGGTGTGCAGGAAGCAGCCAATCAATGATTTTTCATCATAATGGTTCTATCTCTCTCTCCCTCTCCCTTCCTCTCTGAAATCAATAAAATATATATATATATATTTTTTAAAATGTGACCCCCAAGGAGGAAATAATATGCCTAGATTCACATGTTCAGCTTGTAATAGAAGTAGCCTGGATTTTAACCCAGACTTCCAAATCCTAACTCACTGCTTATTCCTCTATAGTGGCATTCCATTCACTTCTGGATCACTTTGGACATCTCTTTACTAGAGCCTTTGTTGTGCTTTATGTTAAAACTAGAGGCCTGGTGCACGAATTCATGCATGGGTGGCATCCCTCAGTCTGGCCAGTGATTGGGGCCGGCCGGCCAGGGGGAGCTACCATGGGAGGTTGGCTGCGGGAGTGCACTGACCACAAGGGGGAAGCTCCTGTGTTGAGTGTCTGCTCTCTGGTGGTCAGTGCGCATCATAGCGACTGGTTGCCCGGTCGTTCAGTTGTTCTGTCGTTCGGTGGCTTAGACTTTTATATATATGTAGATGTGTCCAAAAATCCTCTGACACTGTCTTCAAAAGGTGTAGCCTAATGGTTGAGTGTGAGCTGGAATTAGTGACTCATTTCTATTGAATAGAATAAGGCAGAAGTGATGGTGAGTAACATGTGAGACTAAGTCATAAAAATCACAGTGGCTTCTTTCTCAGTCTCTCTTCAATCATTCACACTGAGAGAAGTCAGCCACCATGTCTGGGGGACACCTAAACAGCTTTATGGAGATGCTCACATGTCAGGGAACTGAAGCCTCCTCCCAACAGCTGGCCGGGACCAACACTGAAACTGTAGATGTAAACTTGTATTTGAGGAAAACATTAACTGTCACCTCATGAGAGATTCTATGCCAAATCCACCCACTTAAGTTTCTCATGAATTCCTTACTCACAGAAACTATGAGATAATAAATGTTTGTTGTTTTAAGCCGCTAAGTTTTTGTGTTAATTTGTTGTGCAAAAAGAGATAACTAACACAGGCATGCTACCTTTACCTTTCTCTCTCCTAAGCTCCAAGGGCCTTCTTTTGCCTCTGTAACTTGTTTCCTGAGCCTACACAGTCCAGATGGCTCACTTCTACTACCTCTGTAACTTTCTAAATAAAGTTTCTCTTATAATTTGAGTTCCTGGGTCTGAATTCTTTTTTTGCCAAACTCAGGAACCGAGGTCTAATTTCACCTCCAACACCTCTGGTAACAAAACAACACCACAAACAGCAAAATCTAAATTATGGGAAAATACACAAGAAAAAACCATCCAGTTTCTTCCACAAGTTAATTATAAAATAAAGGAAGGAAAGAAGGAAGGAAGGGAGGAAGGAAGGAAGGAAGGAAGGAAGGAAGGAAGGAAGGAAGGAAGGAAGGAAGGAAGGAAAGAAGGAAGGAAGGAAGGAAGGGTAATAGATTAAAAAATAAAAAGATTTTCACCCTAGCTGATTTGGCTCATGGATAGAGCTTCGGCCTCTGGACTGAAGTGTGCCAGGTTCTGCAACCAATTGCAAAATATTGTTTTTATTTGGCTCTCAATTCAAACAAACTCTTAAAAGAGAGGAAAAAAAATAGATATGTATTTAAACCACAAGGAAAAATTATGAAAATATTAGGAAAATTTAACACTGACTATATATCTGATACTGATTAGGGATTATAATGCCTGGTTATATTTTTTTAGAGTGGCAGTTAGAGAAACCTACTAAAATTGTTACAGATGAATTAATATATCTGGAGTTTGCTTCAAAATAAGGCAAGGGAGGAGAGGGACAAAAAAAGAGTATAAATATTAATACATTTTGAAGTGGGGTGATGGGTATATGGGTTTCACTAATACTATATTCTGCTGTTATATGTAACTAGAGGCCCGGTGCACAGATTCATGCACTAGTGGGGTCCCTCAGCCTGACCTGTGGGTATTGGGCTGAAATCAGCAGTCCGACATCCCCATAGGGGACCTGGAGCATGAGAGGGCACTCTGCAAAGTTGCTGTCGCTTGGCAGCTCCTGCATTGAGCGTCTGCACCCTGGTGGTCAGTGCGTGTCATAGCAACTAGCCGGTCAGTCGGTTGGCCTGTAGTTTAGGCTTTTATATATATAGTTTGGAATAATAATAAACAGGTTTTTGTTTTTTTATAAATTGGGAGATTTCACATAAAACTCCAGGTTTTAAAACAAAGCATCAGAGTTGATGGCTGAGACCTCTCCTGTGGACTGACCACCCTGCCTCATGTTGACCATGACCAAACTGCTTTCTGTTACCTTTGCTTGACCATCTTTACTCATGTAATGAATTTTCTTGGGCACTCGATGCATTTGTTACTGAAAAGGGGACCTGGCCTTGAGCTGGCCTGCCTAGGGCCAGCTGGTAATGTGTAGGTTCTTAACTTTGCATTGACCTGTAGGAAAACTTTTTCCTACAGCACCAACTTGAAAAACAAGAGAGTCTACAGTACTCTAGTGGCTGGGAAAGAAAATACAGCTCAAGAAACTGAAGGAGTGGCAGGATTAATCTGATTCAGCAGTTTAGCCTCCTTCTGTGGTTAATTCAAAAGCTTCATTTTAAAGGAAAGCTCTCTTCTAGGGAGCTTCATTTGCAAGACAAAGGACAGGAAAAAAATCATTCACATATGCCCAAATGGCTGATTTGCTATTTCCTAAAGCTTTTACAGAAGCTCAAATAGGAAATAATACTTTTCCCACTGTTTTTTATTACAAATTCACTTAATATTTTACTATCTCCCTTTAATCCTTCAAGACTGAAGAAAGGAGACGCCCATTATCATACATGTGGCTCTCAGTACAGGTAACTGTCTTTTTCTGTTTCTAGGTTTGCATTCAATTGTTAGTCAATTACTGAAATAAGTTCATGGTGTTATTAAATGGATTTCATTTTGGATAAAACAGAGTTTAGCACTCTAAAACTATTGCCATTGAGTGAAAGATAGGAGATAATTACTCTAATTGTTCTCTGCATTAAATGTGGGCAAATACAGAGACTAAAAATGGCAAATAAATACATAAAGCGTATCATGGTGATCATATGCCACCAAAAGTATAACATGCTCATTTAAAAATTAAGATATTTAATGGAACAACTTATAAATGCTTTTAAAAAGAAAACTTGTCACCCTAGCTGGTTTGGCTCAGTGGATAGAGCATCAGCCTGCAGACTGAAGGGTCCCAGGTTCTGGTCAAGGGCACATGCCAGGGTTGCGAGCTTGATCCTTAGTAGGGGGTGTACAGGAGGCAGCCAATCAATGATTCTCTCTCATCATTGATGTTTCAATCTCTCTCTACCCTCTCCCTTCCTCTCTAAAATCAATACAAATATATTTTGAAAAAAAAGAAAGAAAACTTGTCACTAAGAACATTAAACCACAGATTTATCAATTAACTAATGGTGGTAAAAGTTATTTTCTTATATTATGGATAGTTATTTTATACTAGAGGCCTGGTGCACAAAAATTTGTGCACTCGGGGGGAAGGGATCCCTCAGCTTGGCCTGTGCCCTCTCGCAGCCTGGGACCCCTTGGGGGATGACCACCTACTGGCTTAGGCCCGCTCCCCGGGGGATTGGGCCTAAAATGGAAATCAGACATCCTTCTGGCAGTCCGGCAGCCCTCGGGGGATGTCCACTTGCCAGCGGGGAGCAGGCCTAAACTGCAGTCGGACATCCTTAGCACTGCTGAGGAGGCAGGAGAGGATCCCACCACCACTGCTATACTGGCAGCCATCAGCCTGGCTTGTGGCTGAGCAGAGCTCCTCCCATGTGAAAGCGCCCTGACCACCAGAGGGAAGCTCCTGCATTGAGCGTCTGCCCCCTGGTGGTTAGTGTGTGTCATAGTGACCAGTCATTCCCAGTCTTTCTGCTGTTAGGGTCAGTTTGCATATTAACCTTTTACTATATAGGATAGAGCCCTGGTGCATGGGTGGGGGCCGGCTGGTTTGCCCTGAAGGGTGTCCTGGATCAGGGTGGGGGTCCCGCTTGGGTGTCTGTCCAGCCTGGATGAGGGGATGATGGCTGTTTGCAGCTGGTCACACCCCCTTCACGGTGGGGGTCCCCACTGGGGTGCTGGGCTGAGGGCCGTTTTCAGGCTGGTGGGTGACTGAAGCTCCCAACCTCTCCTTTTTTTCTCTTTTTTTTAATTCTGGGATTTATTTACCTTCTATGGCTGTCACTGGAACTAAGAGCCGGCTTTAGCTCTGAGGCTCTGCTCCAGCTCTGAGACCTTGGCTGCTGAAAGCAGGTATCTGGGTTTGTTTGGCTTCTATAATTGAAACACTGTTGCAGCTCCAGCTCTGAGGCCCCGCTGGCTGAAAGCAGGTTTCTGGGGTTTGTTTAGCTTCTATAATTGCAACATTGTTTCTTAGAGTGCAGCTCAGAGGCCAGCAGCGGCAGGCGGGGAACCTTGGCTTCCTCCATCACTGGAGCAAGCAAGCCTCCTATTCACTTTAGCTGCCTGGCTGCCAGCTGCCATCTTGGTTGGCAGTTAATTTGCATATCGCCCTGATTAGCCAATGGGAAGCATGTTGGAGGTATGGTTAATTACCATGTTTGTCTATTATTAGATAGGATGTGGGATTTCAAATATACCCACATTAATAATATTATTCATTATTATTATTGATAAATAAATATATATATATACTGGTGGCCAGGTACACAAAATTTGTGCATATTAAAAGGGAATTAATTAGAGGAAGTATTTTAATATTACTATTTGCCTTTTCTCTATAATAGAAATGTCAGAGATGAAAGAAAATTAGTAAAATGTATATGAAAATCTCCCTCCTGTCAGAGTCTGGAGCACATCTCCGGACCCAGAGTCAACTCCCCACCCACCCACATGCACCTCAAAATTGCATGAGGCCAAGACCTGGCCGGCCCCACCCCCGTCAAGCCCTGCAGGGTGGGGGGCACAGCCTCAGGTCCCCTGGCTCTGCCGCAAGGGCACAAGGGTGTGATGACCATTTGCATATTAGCTCTTTATTATGTAGGAGAGATATATATATATGCCAGGCACCTTGGAGGCATGCATATTGATCATCTCATGTAATTCATATAAGAATCTTAGAAATTAGTTATGATTATTAGACCCTTCCCCCCAACATTTTTGTCAGATAAGAGAACCAAGGCTATCAGAAATTAACCTTCATAAACTGTCAAGTTAACCAGGAGGGTAAACCTAATTATTCCTACTCTAGAGTCTGCCTGCATCTACTGGATAGTTTCTCTTAAACTAGGTATCAACCAGGTGATTTGAGGGGCCTGAAGACCTTTCTCCCCGATTCTGCTTCTGAATTATTTTTCTTGACTGTCCAATGTCACGAGGGTGGGAAAAAAGCTTCTTGTTCATTTTTGTTGTTGTTGTTGCATTTTCTGTCATTTCTATTGTCCCCATGATGGGGAACATAAAAATACATTTTTGAGAGGGGGCTAGCAATCTGACTTTTTCCTAGTTAATCAGTAGCCCTAATGCACATTCTTGATAGCCGATAATTAACTCACTGCCCCTTCCTTAATTATCAGCTCTTGCAAGACCTGTTTACCTAAATATTCCCGTTTACAGAGGCTTTAACCATGAGCAATACACAGCCTCCGGAGGCGGTTATCAGCGCCAGGCCAGGCCTTTGGGTGTGGTCTCATGGCCCCCATCCCAACACCCGGGGCTTTCTGCAAAGCCCTCGAAAGGTCTGGAAGTCTCATCCGTATTTGGGGGACAAAGAAACCAAAGGTCATAGAGAGAAAGCTTACTCCATATTGGCTTGATCAGGATTTGGAAATAGGTTCCCCTGAGTCACAGTACTAGTAGATCTGGGAATAAATGTTTTTTTTTTTTCCTGTATCTCTGAGTATTCCTGTGTATTTTTCGGTTGCCTGGTAAATTCTGTAACACCAAGGTATCAATAATCTTGACCAATAAGTTCCCTGCAAAGAAAGGGACTCAGAAAATGAGCCTTGGGAAAATATTTTCTTCCCTTCTACTCTTCACCCCATGCTGCGAATCTGGGTATGCAGGTATAGCTGGAAAGCCAATTGTTTCTAATGCTGAGTCTAGGGAAGGAGATCCCTCTGACACAGATCAAAATTGCTAGATGTAATTTTAGAGTATCTTTTTGAGTCCTAGCATTTTAGAGTCTGATGTAAGAATCTGTAAAAGGGGGGGGGAGGTTGGGGGTTAATGGGGGGGGATGAGGACACATTTGTAATACCTTAACTAATAATAATAATAATAATAATAATAATAATAATAATAATAAAGAATCTGTAAATGACTCACCTACTATATGTTGCATTAAATTCCAGAGATTTCTCAGTTTCCCAAAGCCTATCAAAAGACTACTCCATATACATTTGTCCAAAAGATGACAACCATTTCTAACACCTGAGGGCAGGCAATGTTCACAGGATCAGGTTTATTGCTAGTTCTTGTGCCATAGTCTTTAGATAAATTAATTATATTATGTAGTTTAATGCTGAGCAGAAAGTGAATACCCAACACGATATTGCAATGACGAAGATATGGTGATACAGATATTATTATCACCATGGCATGATAAACGTTAATGAAACTGGGGAAAGGATGAGGAGGAGTTTAGGCACTAGTTGTTTTATTTCTAAGAACAGAAAGGTAGGAAACTGGCTTAGCTAAATAAAGAAGAATCCATTTGCCTTGGGATAAACAAAGGCCTTCAGGACAGCAAACATTAATGAATATTGAAATTATTTCTTTAAAGAAATCACTAGATCCCAGTAATAAAGACTTAAAATTTTGGACAAGGTCCTTTCACATTCATTATTTCACATAAATTTTCTGAGATTGTCATGGTCATCACCTGTATTTTAATTTAAACTCATGCTATTAATATGTTGCACAGGCAGAATCTGAATCTTATTCATTGGTTCTAAGCTCACGCAAAGGAAAGAAGGAAGGAGGAAGGGAGGGAGGACTAGATGAGATCAGAAGATAAGCCTACTCAAGCTCTGAAGGCCTCTTCTATCCTAAGATAAAGTCAAAACAACTGAGTACTTGATTTTAAATTGCAGATATAGACTTGGATTTGAGGGAAACACACAATCATCATCCAGTAGTGTTTTGCTTGTTTTTTTTTTTCTCTTTCTTTGCAAACTACTTTCCTTTAACAAGATGATATTTTCGTTTTGCTTTCTTTTTTTTTCTGTTGGAGGGATGCAAATTTCCAAACAATTGAGTTTCTTATTGAGCAAAGTTCTTCTAGTTAAAGAGAGTTTTCTTAATTAAATGTAAACACATTTGGCAAATCAGTGTAGTTAGTGTCTAAAGGGCTCCCAAGATGATGTGAGCTGTCATCTCAGTCCCCATCAGGTATGAGTGTTTACTTTGAATAACAAGTCATTTCCTTAAGGACCAGAATCCAAACAAAGGATTAGCTTGAATTCGCAACAAGATAAGTAGGCCATTCTTGTTAAAGACAATAGAAAGTTGGAAAGACAACTTCCAAAATTTGTGGAATATAATGAACAACATAAATTAATGAACAAAAATAGATCCAGAGACACATAAGCACTGAACAGACTGTCAAACCTCAGAGGGAAGGCAGGTGAGGGTGGGCGGGGAGGATGTTTAAAGAGCAACCAAAGAACTTGTATACATATAAGCATAACCAATGGACACAGACAATAAGGAGGTGAAGGCCTGGGCTAGGTGGGCTGGGAGAGGAAAATGGGGGGAAAGGAGACATATATGTAATACTTTCAACAACAAAGAATAATAATAATACTAATAATAAAAGACTGCCATAGGTGCTTCAGAGCCAATTAGCACTGTAACTACTTCTGGATCACAGAGGTATGTTGTCACAAGGAGAGAATCCATTCATTGTAAGTGACCCTGATAAAAAGACCAAAAGACAGCTTTAGATAGGTAGCATGCTTCTTTTTAAAATTTGCATTCTCATTGTTATTTACAGACATCATCCAAATGAACACTGCACCATCTTGCTACATGTAGCAAGTCTGCACCTTTTAAAAAATACATATGTTTTTATTAATTTTAGAGAGAGGGGATGGATGGGGTAGGGATAGAGAGAGGGAGAAATACCGATCAACTACCTCTTGCACATCCCCTATTGGGGACCGAGCCCATAACCCAGGCATGTATCCTGACTAGGGATCAAATCTGGGACCTCTTGGTTCATGGGTGTGATGAGGAAAATAAGATCTTTTTTTTTTTTCCTGCGGGTGTGTGTGTGTGTGTGTGTGTGTGTGTGTGTGTGTGTGTCTAGCAGCCTGACTGTGTACCTAATTAATCAATATCCTTAATGCACATTCTTGTTAGCCTACAATCAAGTTACTGCCCCTTCCATAATTATCTGGTCTTGCAAGACCTGCTTACTGAAATACTCCCATTTTACAGAGGCCATAAACCATGAACAATACACAACCTCCGGAGGGGCTTATCAGCGCTGGCGCTAGGCCAGGCCTTTAGGTGTGGTCTCCTGGCCCCCATCCCAACACCCGGGGCTTTTTGCAAAGCCCGCTAAAGGTCCAGAAGCCTGATCCATATATGGGGGACAAAGAAACCAAAGGTTATAAAGAGAAAGCTTACTCCATATTGGCTTGCTCAGGATTTGGAAATAGGCTCCCCTGAGTCACGGTACTAGTACATCTGGAAATAAATAGATTTTCCCTGTATCTCCAAGTACTACTGTGTGTATTTTCCAGTCGCCTGGTAAATTCTGTAACAGGTGGACACACAACCACTGAGCCACACTGGCTGGGAAAGTCGGCACTATTTTTCATCTCCTTGTTAGATGCTGGAACTTTTCACTTTGAAAAGATTATTATGACTTACCTTAATTTCAGTGCATGACAGAAAGAGAGAGAGTTCTGAACATTTTTTTTTCTACTCTTAGATCTACAGAGAGTTGGGCCAAGGACCAAATGTCCTTGGTGTAAACAGTCAGTTAATGGGTGAATGGCCTATTTTCTAATACTGAAATCTGTCAAACCTATGTGCAGTTTCAAGTGGATTTAATTTGGAGTTATTGCTAATTACTTATGTCACATATTTAGTGTTTGCTCCCTCAAGAAAAGAGCAACCTATGGTTGAACTTGAACTTTTTGTGGGGCATCAGATAATTTAAAACTCTTTCACTAATAATATCAAGATTCCTAATAAGAGGAAGCTGTGAGCCCAATTATGCAGGACAGAGAAATTGGTCATGCAGAACTCTTTATTTTATACCATGAGGCTACTTCCAGGGACAGGTACAGTGGGTGGGAATTGAGAAAGTAAAGAGAGCATGAAATAATTTGTGCCTAGTGACCTTGAACTATGTCAAATATTGAAAAATACTTGGGTCTTTAATTATCAAGATAACTGATGTTATCTCCATTTGGGGGACATGGTAGATATAATACCTGCTACAGAAGAGTTAAGAAAATCTCTAAGGCCGATACAATATCAATAACTAATATTTGTATTGATACTCCCTCTATTTACATAAACTGTACCATTTAACCTTTGCAGCCATCCTACAGGTTAGGTCCCATCTTTCCCATTTGATTGATGAGAAAACAGACGCTCAAAGGGCAAAGAAACCTGATGAGGGACACACAACAACTATTAAATGGCAGAACCATAAGTCAAAGAAGCTCACCTGCCCCAGTTTGGAGCTTTCTTTTCATAAGGGTCCCTAATTATTTGGGAAATCCAGTTTAAGCTGGAGACCTAAGTAAAAACACCTCTGACCAGTATATTCAATCTACCCAGGCGTAATAGTCAGGTTAACTCTATCAAGTTGTCTGGCAAGGCTTATTGTTATTCTTAATAAACAGACCCTCTTATACCCCATGAGATATTCTATTGTTTGAAGTTATTTACATATACCTTAATTATCAGTATTATTTGTCAACCCTTTGAAGGAGAGTCACCTCTTTATTGTCCTTACATTTCCTTCAGATCCTAACATATAGTAGGTACTAAATAAGTGTTTGTTTAGCTTAACTCATTAGAAATACTTCAAGTTTTTAAACTAAAATTAATGTCCCTTTTGTCTATATATACATATACACAGGTATATATATTCACACACACATATATGGCTATATGAAATGTTATATTTTTATAAAATATTTTTTGAATTATGAAAAGTAATTTAATAACAATTTTCTAATTTCTTCTTCCAATATGATTTAGTGAGGCTCACATTATTATTGTAAAATTAGACAATGAATAACAAAGTCATGAGGAAGGGAAAGAAAGATATAATAGCCATAAATACTATTATTATTACTTTTCTTAGAGCTTCATTGTATCCAGAGTAGAAAGGCAAAGATAATTAGATAAGCAATTTCTATGATCGGATAAAAAAGAAGCATATCAACTCATCAAGAAATGATCTTAATAGGAATTTATCCCATGGGCATTCATACTAAGTGACACTACGGATTTCTTAGACTGTAGTTCATGGCAAATACAGACATGTTCTTCACACACTTTCTGGTGATCTAATTGGTGTGACTTTGAAGCTTAGGATACCTACTGAGTTTCAGTAAGAATTAATGACCCAATTAATTTTCTATCTCTTATGCTATCTATGGAAAGGTTATGATATGCAGTAGGCCAGTGATTCCTAAATTCCTGGGGAACCCTCTCAAAACTAAAGATCCTAAACTCTACTCCAGTGATGGCGAACCTTTTGAGCTCGGCGTGTCAGCATTTTGAAAGCCCCTAACTTAACTCTGGTGCCGTGGCACATATAGAAATTTTTTGATATTTGCAACCATAGTAAAACAAAGATTTATATTTTTGATATTTACTTTATATATTTAAATGCCATTTAACAAAGAAAAATCAACCAAAAAAAATGAGTCCGCGTGTCACCTCTGACACGCGTGTCATAGGTTCGCCATCACTGCTCTACTCCTTTGAAATTTAGGTGAGCAGATATAATAGATTTGGAGGTGGGGAAAGCAGGAGGGTTGCCAAGTATCTATTTCCCTTCTGATTATTGTATCTCATTTTTCCTTTGAGAAACCAAGCTTCTCCTATATCTCAGCAATGCTGTTTAAATGGAATTGACCTTATATCCTTCATTGCATGAGTAGACACGGGATACAGTTCTGGCCAGTCAAAGCATCCCTCTCCACTGACCACACTGCCTAGCTCAGCAAAAGAGAAAGGACTCAACACTGAGGCTTTTGTTGGCGTTAGAAGGGAGGTACCCTCTCTATGCTAAGCGTAGTGTGAAGACAGGAAATAAGCCTGCTACTGCCTATAAACAGAATCAGCAGAGAGAAATGCAGAGAGACAGAAAATATCCTGGGGTCATTTTTGGGGCTCCTGGATTCTCCTCTGTCTGAAGCAATCCTGGATTTTTAAATTTAAAGTGAGTTACTGACACTTGCGATTGCAAGAGCTATAACTAACAATGCCTAGCTATCAGTATATTTACATAATAACAAACAAACTTTCCCAAATGAGTTTCATGATTAGCTGAGTTAGAAAAGTACTGCATAAAATATTCTCATGAAGCACATTTTAATCTATCTGCAAAATCCCAAATTAGGATACATAACCACTACACATAAATTTATTCATAAAATGCAATGTGTTCCTGAAAATTTGAGTTTTTGTTTTTTTTGTGTAAAATATTGTTTAATGATTTCAGAGAGGAAGGGAGAGGGAAAGAAAGAGAGAAACATCAATGATGAGAGAGAATCATTGATCGGCTGCCTCCTGCACAACTCCCACTGGGGATCGAGCCCACAACCCGGGCATGTGTCCTTGACCAGAATCGAACCCAAGACCCTTCAGCCCACAGGCTGACGCTCTAGCCACTGAGCCAAGCCAGCTAGGACTGAGATATTTTCTGAATGTTGAAGATGCCAAGTTTGGATTATAGCATGAAACTCATGTATCCGTCTCTTAAAGTGTGTTGTGTGCTATGAATGAGTTATACTGGTAAGTTTGGCAAGAGGCAGGGATTCCATGTCCTTGGGGGTAGAAGTGGAGCCCACCAATGCCTGGTTGGACAGAGGCACTGGCACGGTCACCTTCACCTGTGAGAAACATCTTTCGACTTCCACAGAAGGTAGTCCTGAAAGGAACTACCGAGGAAGGCTGTGCCGCCCTGGTCCTTACGGGCAGTGGAAATGAACAACACTGCGTTCAGCATCTGCTGCTCCACCATGACGTGCTGAGGGGGCCAAGGACATGAACCACCCGACACTGTCTCCGAGCTGCTGGCGGCAGGGTGCCGGCCTCCCAATGGGGACAAGGTGCACCATGAAGCTGGTATTTGTCAGAGATATTTGTCTGGCTATTTTAAAACAGGAATTCAAGCTCTTTGTAGGGTTCCTAATCCAACAACAAACACAGTGCATTTTGTAAATTAGTTTCGTCATTATTCTGAAACACTTGACATGGGAAGATTGATTAAATTTTAAATCTACTCACATTATCACAATAAATTAAAAAGGGAGAGCTGTTATAACCTTTAAACATAATTTGATATAATTTTAAAATGGTACAAAATGATTTTAATGTTTTATTCTCTCCTTATGTGAAAGTTTCTCGTTAAAGATGTTTACCAAGAATTTGAAGAGATTGTCATAAAAAGTATTGATCATAAATTTCATGTAATCATTGCAAGTTTAAAACTAGTTTTTAAAAATAGTTTTGTCCTCAAAGAAATGTTCAAGTTTCTAATTAATAACAGGCAGATTTTCTTTGAAAGTTTTACTCAATTTAATATTTCATATCTGTTGTACTACTTTTACAATTCTAACCAAAGTTATATAGTATTAAAAAGTTGATATTTTCTCTAAACCTCATTTGTATACTTTCAAATCCTTTCTATTTATCTCTGGGCAGTATGCACATGTAAATCTCATTTTTTTTTTTACTATGTAGCCAGCTCTAAGATGGGCCCCAATTATTCTCTCTTCTGTTATTCATTCTCCTATTTAGTTACCTTCTTCATTACAGATGACTGACTCATACAACTGTGAGGTATGGCATAACGATGGAGTGTGACTGCTAAGGTTAGGTCATAATAGTCTCTGTGGCTTCTGCACTGAGTCCTTTGGGCTCCCTTATTCTGGGGGAAGCCAGATGCCATGATGTGAAGATACCCAAGCTTCCCTACAGCATGGTCCACAAAGCAAGTAATTGAAGCCTCCTTCCTACAACCAGAGCTAACTTGGTGGACGTTAGATGCACCTGGTTCTCTCCTTTCCAGTCAAGCCTTCAGTCCTGGCTGGTGAATGACTAAAACTTCATCAGAGAAACTGATCCAGTTAAGCAGCTCTAATTATTCCTGACTCACAGAAACTATATAAAATACTGATAGTAATAATAAAAATGACGATAAATGTTTATTGTTGCTTTAACCCTTTATCCTAGGAACTATGCTAAAATTGCCAACCAATATCCAAGGAACTATGCTAAAATTGCCAAGGCATTTTTGCTGATTTTACAGCAGTTTAGGGAAAAAATTATGAATCGCAAGTAAATGAAGTTACATATTCAAAAACTTAAGGAAACCTTTACTACATTGACATATTTAGCAATATCATCATCACTTATAAAAGCAGACTTAGAACTGGATGCCATTTCAAAGCTTTGATAGCGCTCCCGGCACTTTTGGCAAAACACAGAGGGAGCGCGATTGTGCTCCCCTGAACTCAAGGGGTTGAGCTACTGAATTTAAAAAAATATATTTTTTATTGATTTCAGAGAGGAAGGGGGAGAGAGAGAGAGAGAGAAAAACCATCAATGGTGAGAATCATTGATCGGCTGTCTCCTGCACGCCCCCTACTGGGGATGGAGACTTAAGGATTGTTCATTAAAGCAGTTAATTGAAACAATCATTTTTCAACAGGACTGTTGGCCTGACCAGGCATCAAAATCGTGGCCTCCTGGTTCATAGGTACACACTTAACCACTGAGCAACACTGGCTGGGCTAAGCTGCTACATTGAAGGGGAAATTGTTACATACACCATGGCATTATATCACTATTATAGTACGACACTGCATTAATTACTACTCTAGTAGCAATCAGCCAGCACTCAGCTAACATTGCAAAATAAAACAAAATTGAAGCCAGTGCTTGACATAGACCTACCTAGACTCATTGACAGAGCTCAGTGACTCACTTCTACATATCACTCTCACAGTGAGCAAAACTCATAGTAGTTTGCCAGCAATATCTCAGAGGTGTGTAGTATGATCCTCTAAGGACCAGCCCAAAATGTTAAATCATTGTAACTGCAATGGTCTTTCTTAATGCCTCTCCCATTAGACGAGGAACCATTCCTGTTTTCGCACATCTCTATACCACTAGTGGCTAGCGGAAAGCTCAGGATAAAGTGGGTATTCAATAATATCCTTTCATTATGCATTCAAAATATAGTTAAGCATATTATATGCGTGTATTAGTAATTCTTTGTCAGCAATCTGCATGTTTAAATAATATGTAATCTGTTAAATGGTGCATAGTAAAAGCTATGCTTTAATGAGTAATGCTATTTGCTAGCCACATTAGTTCTAATTTAATTATCAGAGCAACTCTCTCATCATCCAATTTTTCAGATGAGGGACCTGAGTCTAACAAAGACAACGCACACTTCCTCAGGTACAAATCTGAAAAGTTGTGGAGTGAGACTGAAACGAGGCAGGTCTGTCAGGTTCAGGGCCTGTGCTCCTAACCACTATGCCCTCGAGATAATAATAGCCTCCCTTCATCGTTCTTAATGATTCAATCGTCAGATAGAATTATTTTCTTTTTCATACTTCTAATTTACAAATAAATAAATAAAACAATAGACATGTGAGGAAGTCTCAAATTGCCCAGAAATAAAATAGTGAGGTTCTCACTTCAGATTATTTCCACCATGAATCAAAGTTATATAATTAAAGATTAAAATAAGTAAATATCTCAAATAAGCAATTGGTTTGGAGGACGTAACGCATACTGCACTGAGAGTACATGCAACATGAATCAATGTGCAGCCGGGGCTCCACCTGCAAGTGGTGTATATTCCATGTTTATTGCAGAGGAAAGTTTGATGCAGAGCCATAAATACGAAAAACAAGTTTTAAAATAACTGTTTTTCATTCAAAAGAGTAAGTCCAAAGCCAAATTAATAAACAAAACTTACATTGAGCACATTTTGTTCAAAAATAAATTAATTTCTAAGGCCTTAATTCAGTTTTAAAAAGTGAAACCACTCTAGTAACTCAATTTATCCATAACATACTCTTTTATCAACTCAATTTAAAAGTTAATCTTATTATATTTTTAAACTCTGAAACAAGCTGTTCTCTATGTGTGGGAAGAGCCTATTTTCTAATTTACACATAGATACGTTTTTCATTTGGCCTTTGATCTACAAATAAGTTCATGATTGATTAGTTCATCTAATTAATTACACAGAAAGTTAATATGTATGCCCCCTCAACTATACCATTTTTCACATGCACACAAAAAAGCTTTGCATAAATATAAATCCTCTAATAATAATTATCATTATTATTTTGGATTGTGTTAGAAGGCTAGTTTACTAATTACCACTATCATCTGACTTTAGGACTTTCCAAAAAAGGGCCATCACTACACTGAATGTCTTCAAAGTGGTAATACCATTGAGGCAAATTACAGTATTTCCAATCACTGCTTCCCCTTTTCCTCTCCATTGTCATGCTGAAGTACTTGGAGGACTCCTGTCATCATACATATCCCTGCACCACCCTTAGGCTCTACCATGTGACTTGCTCTGGCCAATGAAATGTAAGCAGGATTGCACAGGCCTGTTCAAGCAGAAGCCTGGCTCTGTCTCTAGCTCTCCTCACTCCATGAGAATAGGTCCTGAATGGCTATCCCAACCAGCAGCCAGCCCTTGAGCTCAGAAAGAGACATGGAAATGCATGTGTCAGTCCGAGACAGCTGATTTATTTGGCATTTGCCTATGGTGGCCATCCAGGAGACTTAAGGATTGTTCCTTAAAGCAGTTGATTGAAACAATCATCTTCCAACAGGACTGTTGTGCAGCTTAAATGAGACTATCTTTGAAAACAAGAGACATGAACATTTATTGAAGGCCTACCATTTAATTCAGGCAATGAAATGCGAGGAAGGAATTTGTATTCATCGCACAGATAAAGAAACTGACAGGTTCATAGAAATTAAGTTGCTCCAAATCACAGAGCAAAAAAAGTGGTAGAGATGGAAACTAAACTTAATTCTAACAAAATCAACTTTTAGTTAATGCTTTTCCTATTCCACTCGGAAATCTCAGAACGTGCTTTGTAAAATGTCAAATCCTGTATCATTGTGGCAGCTACATTTATGTTGATGAAAAAAATGTTATAAAAATTTTTCACATAAGGGAGAACAAATTTGAAAACTATTATGTAATCCAACCTACTATATCCATATAGTATATAATGAATTCAATGCAGTTTATTATTAAAAGTACACATTATGTTCTGAAGTTTAATTTGAAAACAAAATTAATACATTTCTTTTATTTCAAAGAAAGTAATCACATTCACTTAGGCTATTAAGATATTAAGCCAATTAAAAGAAGATAAAAAAAAATTATCTTTTTGGAAGGCAACCTCAGTCATGGCACCTAACCAAGAAAATAATAATTGTCCAATATACTAGTAGCTAATAAAACCAGCTTTAATTTTATTTTATTTTATTTATTTATTTTTTAAAGATATATTTTATTGATTTTTTACAGAGAGGAAGAGAGAGAGATAGAGAGTTAGAAACATCGATGAGAGAGAAACATCGATCAGCTGCCTCCTGCACATCTCCTACTGGGGATGTGCCCGCAACCCAGGTACATGCCCTTGACCGAAATCGAACCTGGGACCTTTCAGTCCGCAGGCCGACGCTCTATCCACTGAGCCAAACCGGTTCCGGCCAGCTTTAATTTTAAAATGAAAACTAAAAACACAACAATAACACAAGAAAGCAAAGGAACTATGGAATAATGAATTAAGTATACTCATACTCAATTTTTACTCTCACATACAGTGAGCAAAAAATAATAACTAAAAATAGGATTCTGAAATTATTAACATAAATGGTTTTGCTTTTCAATCATAGTTCCTTCCTATGTTGAAGTGCAGATTCATTTTCCCTTCTGGAGCACAATACCCAGGGCAGGGGAGGAACATTAAAAGCAATTTTCTTTGACAAATGCCCATTTTCAAAATTATTACAGTGTGTCAGTCTGAGGCTGCACCCCTAGCCTTCACTTCTTTCTTCCCCTTCCACTGAGACTGCACCTTCTCTCTACCTTTGTTTCCTATCCCTTAAACGTCTTCCAGTTTCCTCTCAGGTGGCAAAATCATGAAAACCAAATATTTATTGGCATTTCTATGTTCCCCATGAGTAACTTTGGAAACGGATTCTGTAATCTGTAAAGGCCTTGGGTGCCTGGTGTTTCACTAAGGAAGAAAAAAATGAACAATCTTTTTATTGATAAGTAATTCCTAATTTCAGTCTCCCAATCCAGAATGAATGGTCCTTCAGAAGTAAGGCCAAATCTGTACATTTTGAACTCACTGAAAGAGTCAAAGAATTTGTACCACTAGATATTTGTGTTTGCTTGCTTTAAAAAAAAATGTAATTTCTTCTCATGGACATTTTCAATATTAAGGAAGCAACAGACTAAAATATATATCCAGAAGACCAGCATTTTTCCAAGATTTTGGCAGAATAACTATCAGAATCAGAACCCCATTACCTGTTCTCAGTTTTTATGGAATTTAAGATAAAAAGGAATATTGGGAAGGGCTGCCTATACCTAAGAGGCAGGAAGTCCACAGGGAAGCCCTGGTGGGCATAGTATATAAGCACTTTGTTAAACAGTCTTTTCGGAATGGATGAATATGGGTCATTCAGAGGGGATTCAGCTGGCATCCTGTGCTCTTAGAAGTCACAGACTCAGAGCATCTTAGGGAGGGGAGCTTGAAGATAAGTGGCAGAAACTGCTGTCCACATTTCTGAATGTTTTGACAATGTTCCAAAAGCCATTAATGCATATGAATCTTTCTCTTTTATTCTGGAAACTATATTTCTGTTCATGGATCCTGAGATAACATTGGTTCTTCTCACAGCTATGTGACACTGATAATTCATACTGAATGGATTCTCTCCTTGTGACCACTGCATCCTTCTAACCAGCAACACTCCTTAAGTCACGTGAGCTATCAACTTTTAAACACAAGGGCTGGAACTTTTCTTTAACACATTCAGTCTTGCCTTCTTCGGTTTGGTCAATTTCTCTCCTAACACTGCTTGGTTCTGGATTCAGATGTCTCATGTGTTTGTCATCATAGTTGTTCACAGTTGTAGAATCCAGAGTAAGAATTTGAAAACAGGAAGAGGGATCGTAGGAGGATAAAATAAATCTGAGATAAGAGAGGGCTTTCTAGTAATATCTGGTAGCCATGAACATAGAATTGAAAATATAGAATAAGAAAAAGAAATCTGGATCTCTCTCCTAACCATCTATGTTACATTAGGCAATTTACCTAACCCCAATGGCTCTGAGTTTTCTCATTTATTAGCTGAGAGTAGTCTTTAAAAAGTTCCAGATTTCATGGATTTACTAGTCAATGTTGATCTATGTAGTGCTAACAGCATTCACCAATGTGGTAAATATATGAAATATATAAAAACATAAAAGCATATTGTTTCTTTTGGACTGAAAAATTACCTTCCAAACTACTATTTGAACATAGAAATACATCCAAATAATCTTTCTTAATATGTATTCCACAAGCCACTACTTTTAGCAGCTTGATGTAAAAAAAAAAAGGGTCTCTTGTCAATTTGCGTTAAAAATGTGGTACAGTCTACCCAGCCCTATGCACTGAGAGAGCCTCACAGCACATTTGCATTTTTAAAGGATTTTAAGAAATCCCATCATAAGGAAAATGTACTTTGTTTAACTTACCATTAAAAAACTATAGAAAATCAGAAAATTTCTGGCAATGATACTTATTAATGTCTCAAGAATCAATGTGAACCTTTGGAAAACATTGCCTTAGGAACACTTATTTACATAACCTAAGAATAACCCTACCTCCAGTGTGTATGGAGTGAAGAAATAGCCAACTTTCACCATGGTTTGCAATTCAAAAATAGGAAATAGAAATAATTTGGAACTTATAGTCCAAATGAAAAACTTGGCACAGTATGTGTGAGTACATGCTGTTTGGAAGATTTGCAAATGAAAATTGAATTTTAAGACCTCAGCCTCTAGTGCTTCCATGTGAAATGGGAAATAGTGATATGAAATGTCATGAAGTTCTGGCATGGAAAAATAAAAGAGTAAAAAAAAGTAAGTATAGTTCATGGTGCATAGCTGAGCTAGAGTTGCAATAGTGATGCTCTAAGCTTTTGTATTTAGTAATTACAAGGGTAACATTAAGACCTGCCCTTGTGAGACTTAGTCAGTAGGAAGAGAAATACAATGCTTTAAGAAAGAGAATTCCCTTAGTGACTGAACAGCGTTCTTAGAGAACACTGGGTCCATCTGGTGCCTGCTGGAACTCCTGATGGCCACCCACGCGGTCCAGCTGTTCATTCCTGAAAGAATGAGCATGATGGCCTGTGAAAGCTGGAGTTGATGCAGCTTCCCCCAGCACCAGACTGACTCTCGGGGTCAATTCATACAGGGAGAGAGTCTCGCTCTGTGCACCAAGTTTCTCCTTTAAGGATACATTGCTCTTCTGGAATGACTGCAACACTCTCAAAGAGATGACCTCCACCTCCAACGCTACCAGCCTGGCCTGGACCACTCAGGTCTCCCTGGACCATGTCCATAGCCACCTCTGGTCTCCCTGCTTCCCAAATCTCCCAGCATTAGGCCCCAACGCTCCATATTTTATATAGCAGCCACTGGGATATTTAAGTATGGGAATCTGAGCATGTCACTTTCCTGTCAATATCTCTCTGCTGGCTTCCCATGGCACTTAGAAATAGTAGTCTCTGGATAATTAGCACGAGCTAGTCTGGAATAGTTCTCAGAATTCACCTCAGTGTCCCTCTGCTCCCCTTCTTTCTGCTCCTTGAGCACCTCAAGCTCACTCCTGAGTCAGAGCCTTTTGCACTTGCTGTTCCAGGCAACATTGTTTCCTCTCGTCACTCAAATCTCAACTCAGATGGCTCTTTCTTAGAGAAGTCTTCCCTGACCACCCTGTTTAAAATAGTGCCAGCAACTGTCCATAAATTTAGCACATTTTCTTTCTTTCTTTTTCTGTCTTTATTCACTGCTTGTTTGTTGGCTGTCTCCCCCACCACTAGAATGTTAGTGCCCTGAATACAGGAAAACTGTCTGCATTTTTCACCGTTTTGTTCTTGGAACTTGGATCTGTCCCTGACACATAGTAAGTGTTCAAGAAACACTTGTCAATAAGGCAGAATGGAAGGCTAGCCAAAAAGAGGAAGAAAGGCAAATAGGGAGGAATATAAAAAGGAAGGGAACTGAAGGGAAAGAAAAGAAGAAACAGAGGGGAAAATAAATGTGAAAAGAAAAGGTTTAAGAGAGAAGGGTAGTAGACAAAACTATTGCTTGTCGGTTAAGAATTAACCGATTCAGCAATAGAGGCCAGGATCAAATTTTTGAAAAATAGGTCATTTATTCATTATTTCATTTGTTCATTGATTCAGCAGTCAGGTGCTTACTAAGTCACAGGAAGTGTGCTGAGAACTGAAGGTATGGAGATGAAGGGCATAGTACCTCCAATGGAGGCGCTCACTCGCTGGGCTCATGGGAGAGAAGAAAAAGTGAATGATGGAGGGCCGATAAATGCCAAGATGGAAATATGCAAGGAACGACAGACCACAGAAGTTGGAAGAGGAGCCCCTCCTCTCATACAGGGTAAAGCCAGCAGGTTTTCTAGGACAGCCTCTAATGAACAAGCAGAGGTTAGCCAAGCGAAAAATGGCAAGAGTCTATTCCAGACAGTTCACTCAGAGGGGAGGAGGCAAAGAGGGCGTAGGAAATCATCATGATTAATTCCAAAACCATGAAATAACAAGTCATGGTGCAAAGTAGAAGCCAGGTTTGAACTTCAAGGAGGTGATCACAATAAGTTAGGAAACAAGGAATGCATTTCAGGAACTTAATTAATGCATATGGTGGAATTACTCAGAGTTTTGAATGCTCCCAAACAGGTGAATTTGAGTATTGATAACATTGTTGGGCAGGGTCTTCTTACACATTATTTTAGAAAAAATATTAAAGTGTGTCTTTGTAATTTGCTCCCTTTGTAGACAAGCCCATTCCCAGAGTTAATAACCTGCCCTTGCTATGTAAATGCCAAAATGCTTCTGCCAGCATCTGTATCCCTTTCTTTCCACTTAGGCACTAGCAGCTGTGGAATAGTGGAGAGATAAATGATGTTCAGTTGAAAAATAGAGTCACATCTAGGGTCCATTTCATAATTAGCCATGTGACATTGGGCCAGTCATTAAAGCCCTCTGAGCCTGTTTCCTCATCTATAAAATGGGTTCGATTAGGCATGCCTACAAGCACTTTGTGGTCATTAAACAACATAATGCTTATGAAAATGATACGAAAACAATGCTCTGAAAACATGATGAATGATAGAAATAGAGAGAGATGTAAGCCTTGCCTACACCATGGGCTGCAGCCGCTGTGATCTGTCTGAAGCTGAAGTAAAAGGCAAGGAGCTGAAATGGACTGCTTTTCTACGCTGAACACATACACAAACAGTGTTGGCATATGCATGCCCATCGTAATAGAGAACACGCACTCAGCAGCCTACTTTCTAGTTCTCAATGACCTTACCTTTCTTACACTTTATTTTCTGACAAACTCTGACCTCATGACTGTCATTGAGATGTGTCTAGGTAACAGAAGGATGGTCTAATAATTTCCCTCCATAAAGGCTAAAAGGAACATCAAGTGACAGCAATATCCAGAAGAACATGTGCTTCACCAAAAGTCAGATATGAATATAACTCATATTAAGACAAACTCTTCTACAATCTCACAAGGTCGGGGAAGGTGGGAGTTCATAAAGAAAAAATAATTTAGTAGCATAGATATGGAAAGTTTTGCTATAATTACTATTAAATACCTGACAATCAATCACTAATGGAAAAAAATAGATTACTAATGATTCCAATAAATTATTAAACTAAAATCGGGTTGACACTGGTTAACAAGATCATATAGGTTTCAAGTGTACATTTCAATGACACATGATCTATATATTGCATTGTGTGCCCACCACCCACAGTCAAATCGACTTCGGTTGCCATATACTTAGCCCTTTTTACTGTTTACTATCCCCAATCCCTTCCCTCTGTTGCCTGTGTCTATGAGTCTCAGCTTTATATCCCACATGTGAGTGATATCATATGGTTCTTAACTTTTTCTGACTGACTTATTTCGCTTAGCATAATATTCTCAAAGTCCCATCCATGTGGGCACAAATGGTGGTTATTTCATATTTTCTTATGGTTGAGGAGTATCCCACTGTCTATATGTACCACACATTCTTTATTCAACGTAATGAAATCTACATAATCCTTACTAGGACTGTCATTATTCTTTTTTAAAAATATATTTTTATTGATTTTAGAGAGGAAGGGAGGGGAGAGAGAGAGAAACACCAATGATGAGAGAGGATCATTGATTGGCTCCTCCTGCACGCCCCAAACTGTGGCTCGAGCCTGCAACCCGGGCATGTGCCCTAACCGGGAATCAAACCATGACCTCCTGGTTCACAGGTCAACATTCAACCACTGAGTCATACAGGCCGGCTACTAAGGACTGTCATTATAATACATCAGCTTTCAAAAGAGTTGGGGGATACATATTAGATAGCAGGATTATTAATGAAAAACACATTAACTGCACTGATGAAATATTATTCCTTCCAATTCTTTTGTGTTCTGCTTTTGTCATGAGATAGGTAAAATGATGATAATAAAAATACTAATCATAATATAGTTACATTCATTTAGCTCCTAACTTTGCAGCGCACCATCTTAGCATGAGGCTCTACTGTCTCCAAGATGATGCGTGAAGGGATTTTTGTATATTTTAGCAAGGGCTCACTGAACACAATGTCTTCATTCAAAGAATGTCCAAAAGCTC
The DNA here is from genome assembly GCF_963259705.1 of Myotis daubentonii. NCBI lineage: Eukaryota > Metazoa > Chordata > Mammalia > Chiroptera > Vespertilionidae > Myotis > Myotis daubentonii. The sequence goes on along the minus strand of NC_081853.1, from coordinate 20,912,645 downwards.
TCAAATACCGAACATGGCAGCGATGTGGGGTGTTCTTCAGCCGGTGAGCTTTGCTCTGTCCTTCAAATTATTCCATAGAAGTGGCCACCTGTCAGTGTCCTAGGCTTGGCATAAGCTCACTGCTTTATAATGACAGAAGAAAACAAACCGTTCCAGGGTCTTTTGGTTGTCTTATGGGTTACATGGGATTGTTTTTGTAGTGAAATTCTCTTATTTTCATTTCTTTGGGCACTCAAAATAAAAGAAAAAGAAACAAAAGGTCATTTGAGGGTAGGATTGTAGAAGAAGTTTCAAACACTTAAGTCTATAAATAGGTATTTTTTTAAAAACTGGAGTCTTTTCACATTTTTTAATTCATAGGTGAACTGCGTTGTTCAATGTCAAGCCATAAACAAAAAAAATCCCATAAAAATTTACAGACTTGTAATGCTTTGGTAGAACATTTATGTCAATAAACCCTGAGTTCATTTTATGTATGAGCATTCTGATAAACAATAAAGAGACCCTCAGTAAATTAACCCACACTAATGCATCCCTTTATTATTCTTTGTTAACATCAAGTTCCTGAAACTATTAAGTAGGGTAACCCTTCTTTCTACTCAGCACCTAGATATTCTTTATCACAGAAATTCCAGAAATTTTCCTACAGATTTATGACAGTTTCTTCTCTCCTCCAGGCTGAAAAATATCAGACCTATTTCTTACCTTGAAAATAAAACTACTCCCCATTTTCTTGAAGACAAACTACTATATAACACCAGTGTTTCCTTTTTATTGGCTCCCTTCTTATTGGTGAAATTTCTTAGGTAATCAGTGATATCTGTTATATTTAGTGGTTTGTGATTGGGCCTACATTTTCCAGCCTATCTTGCCATTGCAATCCTTTGTTTTGACATATTGAACACAAAGGTAAAAATTAACAAAAATAGAATTTCTAAAGGAAAAAAATGAGAGGATTTAATAATTAAAGAAAATGGAAGAAAATCTTCACCCATTATATCCCCCCCCCCCAAAAAAAAAACTCAAGGTGCATTTCTTGGTATTTGCTCCAGAAAAAGTGAAAATGTGCGTGCATACAAAATCCTGTACATGAGTGCTCCTAATAGTTTTCTTTGTCACATTCCAAAACAGGAAACCAACTGGATGCCCTTTACTAAGTGAACAAATAAATAAACTGTGGCATATCCTTACAGTGGGATACTAAGCATTAATAAAGAATGAGTTATAAATTCAAACTCAAATCCAAATTCAAAATTTGGATGACTCTCAAAGTCATGTGAGTAAAAAATGCCAGTTTCATACCATTTCATGCCAGTTCCACTTATTACAATTCTCAAAAAGACAAGACTACTGAGATGGAGAATAGAGCAGTGGCTGCCAGAGGTTAGCAGAATTTGATGGTAAAGAGATGGAATGAGGGAGGGTGTTTCTGGTGGGGTGGGGAGGGGAAGAGGAGCGTAATGGATGATTCCATATCCTGATTGTGGTGGTGTTTCCATGGATCTATGCATGTGTGTGTTAATATTCTCAGAATTGTACAACAAAGGCAGCATTATTGTGTGATAATTTTGAAAGTAAAATTAGGAAAAAAAAAAAGGTCCTAGGTATCCTAGAGTTGGTCTTTATAGTCTATATTCTGTTTTCTCTCCACTTTCCTGTACCATCCATTCTGACAGATCAAAATGTATGATTTCAATTGAAACTGAGAAGTCCTCCCCTGCAAGCTAGAAAACCCAGAGAATCAGAGGATATCAACATGAGGGAGATCAAGTGGCCAGAGAATCATCTGTGAGGGAGATAACGCACCGCCCACCGCCCGGCCTCCCGCCCTTTCCCTGGTTGATGAGGACAGGACACTGAGCAATTATCCTGCAAGGCAATGTTTACACCCACGATGGACGGGCCTGAGCCAACACCAGCCTCTAGATATGGGCAATTATGTATTAAAAGAACCAAGGACATTTTTGGAGTCTTATTTAAATCATTTGAGCACAGCTGGGGAGAGTCCATTGCCTTCTTCTAAGTTCCTTATTCACCTTTAATTACTGGAGAAAAATACCCACAGCAAAGAAAGCCCAGAGTGGTGGAAAATTACATATATGCTTAAATTTAGACCATGCATGTAACTATATCAGAGTTCTTAAAGCCGATATTTTCCCTTAAATGAACTCATCTGAATTATAGATGAATCAAACATTTGTAATTTAAAAATTAAAAATATGCACTCCAAAAGTCAATTGGATCCCAACATCCTTCAGAGTCTTGGTAAAACTTTAAAATATATATTTTTTTTATTGATTTCAGAGAGAAAAGGAGAGGGAGAGATAGAAACATCAATGATGAGAGAAAATCATTGATCTGCTGCCTCCTGCACACCCCACACTGGGGATCGAGCCTGCAACCCGGGCACATGCCCTGACTGGAAATTGAACCGTGACCTTCTGGTTCATGTTGACTCTCAACCACTGAGCCATGCTGGCCGGGCTTGGTAAAACTTTTTTTTTTTTAATGATACTGAAATGATTCTTCACAAGTTTTTTTTTTAATATATATTTTATTGATTTTTTACAGAGAGGAAGGGAGAGAGAGATAGAGAGTTAGAAACATCGATGAGAGAGAAACATCAATCAGCTGCCTCCTGCACATCTCCCACTGGGGATGTGCCGGCAACCCAGGCACATGCCCTTGACCAGAATCGAACCTGGGATCCTTCAGTCCGCAGGCGGACGCTCTATCCACTGAGCCAAACCGGTTTTGGCAGGTAAAACTTTTTAACTGAATTCCATTCCACGGCCCCCAGAAGTGTCTCTATAGTCTTGCCAAGACTCCCTGTTTTCGCCTCTGTATCCAATCTCTAACTTAGTTCTGCCTCAAGGCAGGTTAAAAATAAAGCCCGGCTTCTCAAGGTTTTGCATCAGAAGACAATTCCCTCTTAAGTTTGAATTTTGTAACTTTATAATTTTTCCAATTTACATTGGATGAATCATGAAGAGGGTCAAGTTTTATTTGCTCTTCCTTCCCAAGATGCCGTCTTCATTAAAACTCAAACAAACACAAACATATTATGAAGTTGAAGTTAGCAAAATATATTCCTTTTTAACATTTGGCCCTACAAAGCAGTAATTTTAAAATTCTAAAAGCTGTGTGGTAAAAAAAAAATGATTCGTTGACATTTAGGTTGTTTAATAAGAAGAAATAACGGTATGTCTTATTCCTATGTCTATGACCTGTAACATGCTACCTCTCACAGAGCCACACGCACATCACTGTATATAATTGGCCAGACCGATAATCACACATAACTTGATAAATAGGTTCTGGTACTAATTCCAATGTGGGGGTGGGGGTTCCCTAAACAAACAATTCTCAGGATGCCAGCTGGGTACTTAAAATTTAACTCAGTTTTGACACTCTCTACCCGGAGATACCATCAGATGTGACAGGTTGAGGACTCAGTCCTAACAAACTACCCGCCTCACTTCAGATTTCAGTCACAAGACCAGGCTGTTGGTACCTGCACTTCTGACTGACTGGTTATAAATCAGAGGTTCCCAGGACACCATCCTCAGGTTTGATTAACTTGCTAGAGTGGCCCACAATCTCAGAGAAATATTTTATTCACTAGATTACTGATTTACTATAAAAGAAAAAACTCAGAAACAGCCATAAGGAAGAGATGCATGGGGGAAGGTATAGGAAAAGGGCACAGAGCTTCCATGTTATCTCCAGCGCACCACTCTCAGTGCCTCTATTTGTTCACCAACACTATCCTTTTTGGGGTTTTATGGAGGTATCATTGCATAATGTTCATTGATTAAATCATTGGGCATTGGTGATTGATTTAACTTCCAGTCTCTCCTTCCTCCTGGAAGCTGATGGGGTTGGTACTGAAAGTTCCAACATTCTAATCACATAGGCTGGTTTATGTAGCAATTAGTCCAATATCTCAATAAGTACAGATCTTTGTAAGTTAAAAAAAATGGGTTGATTATTCTGTGATCTCAATAAGCAATTATTTAATTAATTTCTATGTCAGGATGTTAAGTTGTTTGACTTTTCAACTATTTTAAAATTTTACTTTTAAACTATAGTTGACATGCAATGTGATATTAGTTTCAGGAATACAGTGATTAGACACTTATATACCTTGTGAGGTGGTCATCATGATGCCTGGACCCTATTTGGCACCATACTTGTTATTGCAATATTACTGACTATGACTTTTCAGCTATTAATAGGTATCACTGAGATGAACAGCCTCATAGATGAATCTGCATGCATGACCATGATTACCATGGAAAGCCCTGGAAATGTGGTGGTTGAATCAGAAAGTTTGCAAAGCATATGGTCATTGATATGTCTGCCTCTCAGTTTCTGAGGTTCATGGTGAACATGGGAGATACCAAACATGCTCCTCTACCCTCTGGCAGGGAAACCTTGACTCTCAGGCTGTCCAGGCAGTTCTTCCCCTGAGTGTCTTATTGAACATAGTGTGGCTTGCCATCCTGACTATGGGCATTCCCAGCTGCCCTGCTAATGTTTATTTCAATTTATTTATTAGATTAATAGAAAACAGGAGACTTCCCATTAGAAAATCTTAAGTGGGTTTTTGGTTGATTTTACTGGGAGATATTTTAGCACAGGTACTTGCTAATCAATCCGGTGTTTTTCAAGGATGCAAAAGGTATATTGCAATAATCTGTTTTATCATCTCACTTCCTACTTGGCTGAGAAGCTACTCTGAAATATGTATGCACTCTCCCAGCAACTTCTAACTATAAGAACTTGGAGAGAGCAAAAATCAGATGTGTGGCCAATAGCCGGTTTGGCTCAGTGGATAGAGTGCTGGCCTGAGAACCAAAAGGTCTCAGGTTCATTTCTGGTCAAGGGTATGTACCTCAGCTGCAGGCTCCTTTTCCTCTCTATTCTACACTCCCTAAAAATCAATGGAAAAATATCCTCCGGTGAGGATTAACAAAACAAAACAAAAAAATCAGTTGTGTGAACTCTTCTCTCTAGGCCTCCTTTATTTTAAGCCCCTAACAAGGATGAATGATTACTCTGGAAGTGTTTGGAAGTCTGCCTTCCCAGCTTAAAAGAACAATGCTAAGCAAATGACAACAGACACAGGAACTCTGGGCTAATAAGTTTCCACTTGTGAACAGAGCCTGTCCCATTATTTTTAAGTAGAAGAAGTGTTCTAAGAGGTCGCTCCATCGTCTGCCATGCTATGCTATGCGCCCTCCTTTAATGGAAATAACGTAGATAAGTTATCCTCTCCCCCACTCACCCCAATCAAGGCAAGCAGCAGATAAAACATTCTGCTTCTGCAGTTTTACCTAACCCAACATTCATCTGACTAAACCACATCTCTGCTCTGCTGCTAGAAAATTATTCTGGAAAACAATGAAGCTTAGTGCCCAATAGCAATTTAATTGCTGGATCAAATGAGGGAGAAAGTACTAAAGCAACAACTCACATTGCCCTTGTTGTATTGTTGCAGCCATTCAAATGAAAAAAAAAAATTACCAAAAACTCAGTAGGTTAAGATAATAGAAGTGCATTTGATCCTAGTCCCGAAGGCCAGAAGTGCAAAATCAAGGTGTGGGCAGGGCCATACTCTCTCCAAAGCCTCTAAGGGAGAATCTTTCCTTGACTCTTCCAATTTCTGGTGGTTCGGGAGGTTCCTTGGCTAGTAGCTGCATCACCCCACCTCCGCATATGTCTTCACCTGGCCTTCTCTTCCCTGTGTGTCTCCCCTGCTGTCTGTGTCCAGTCTCCCTCTGCCTTTCTGTTATGAGATATTTTCCCTCATCTCTGCACTTAGGGCCCACCCAGATAATCTAGGATGATTTCATTTTGAGATCCTTCATTATGTCTGTAAAGACTCTTTCTCCAGGTAAATTCCAATCCTCAGGTCCTGCGGATAAGGACATTGATATATACTTCTGGGAGCCACCATTCAACCCACCACTCTTGCTTACCTGGAGCCTTTAAAATAAAACATATTGAGTTTATTAACATAGAATGAGAGAGAACTTTATCTTCCCAACTTATCTTTATGGAAAAGTATTTTATCTTCTCGGAGTCACTCAATTATTAGCAAAAATACTACCATGTAAGACTACTTTCAAAGATAATTTATCAAGAATTTATAACTCAACAAGTTGTGTCTGAGGCCAGAATTTGGCAATGTTCAAATATTTCAACCCAGTTTTCTCTGTCAGTCTGTACCTGGGCTCATTCTAGCAAAATCAACCAAGGAATTCATCCACAGTATAAAGATTGAACATTGGAATGATTTAAAAATTGTATTTGTGTTTAGTTTGTTGGTTCTCTTATTTGCTTTTGCTTTTGTTTGTGGATTTGGATGGTTCCCTCCACTTAATGGCAGATTGGTATTGCTGAATCTAAATTCAGAGGCCTCATTTTTCTGCAACCACTGACATTAAGGAGAAGAAAAGATTAGGGATGCATAATACAATAGAGTGATCTTAAAGACCAATTTTAATCATTCATCCTACATAAAATACACACACACACACACACACACACACACACACACACACCAGCTTAGTAGTGCCATTGTAGGTATGGAAGAAGTGTCAGCACAAAATAAAGAATAAGGATAAATTACAGACTAAAAGTGTTGTGGCAAATGGCCCAAGAGAACAACAGCCGGCACCCAGAGGAATCAGGAAAGTAAAACCTTCATTACACAGCACTGCTAGTTCAGGGGGCTTTGATGCAAAGCCTGAACTGACATGTGGGGAGGTTTTGATATATATATATCTTTTTGTGGCGGGCCCCTGGGGAGGGCTTCGCAGCTCCGCCCAAGTCAGTTAGAACAGGGAAGTAAGATTACTGTTTAACTAGATACTGAACTAGGCTGTAAGCCCCCAAAGTTGCCCCCTTATCTTCTTCTCAAAAGCACTGTTGCATTTAGTAAAGGTAACATCTAGTTTCCTTTGCTTACTTGTGATGCTAGCACAGCAGCAAATGGCAGCAACTAACTCCTGACCTTCCCTGTAGTCCTCTGCTCAGCCAGCAGTTGGCTTCACCACTCCTGTCTGGCTTGCCACCGTTGGAGAGATCAATGAATAAATGGCCCGGAGTCATTCCAAGTAGCAATTGCCCACTCAGTAACTATAAATTCATTCATAGTAACTTCATAGCATAGCCCAGCCTCTGCATGGAAATCTAGGGGTACAATCATCTCTTGGCTGCATTCTAGGGGCTGGATTATCTACCTTTGAAAGAGACAAAGAAGTAAGAGGGGAGAGGAACTTAGAACTCCAAAGTTTTAGCAATTTGGACATAAATGAAGAACTGATGATGAGCATGAGGAAATTTCGGTCCCCAACTGACCAACATGGGGACCAAACTCACAACTATTGATTTCAGAGTTGTTGACCCCCCAAAAATGAAATAAAAATATTAATCTATACGTACAATGGTCATATACATTTTTGTCCAAACAAGGACTTTTAGGATTGAAAGGGTGGTGTTGCTAACAATTACACTTGACCAACAGATGTGAATAGAGACTGTCCCCAGAAAAGTGAGTATTTTTTTTCCTGGCATCTGGCTTTCAATTGGGTGACTGATTTCTTGTTTATCTATGGGAAGTCTAGGCTCTTATTTAAATACTAGAAGCCTGTTGCATGAAGATTTGTGCAACAGGCCTTTCTTCCCCTGGCTGCTGGTACCGGTTTTCCTCTGGCACCCGGGACCCAGGCCTTTGGTCCAGCCACAGCGGAGAAGCCAAGCCTCTTCAGTCTTCAGTCTTCACTCTGGCTGGAGCCTTCAGTCTTCGCTCCGTGCCTGCATATGCAAATTAACCACCATCTTTGTTGGGTTAATTTGCATAGTCACTCTGATTGGCTGGTGGGCGTAGCGGAGTGACACCAACTTGCATGTGTCTCTTTTATTAGTGTAGATTTTAAGTGGATTGTAATATCTTGAAAGGAATTCACTTAATTGTTTTTTCTATACAACTTCTAGCACAATGTGGAGCACATTTTTATTGCTTAATAAACATTCACTTATTGAATTTAGTTAAGGAGAAGCCTCAGTTGGCAGTGTCCTTAGACCAGAGCAGGGGTTGCAAAAGTGTATGCCTGTGGTGTTAGGGGCAGTGGCCTCAATCAATAAAGTGAGTCAATGAATAGGAGAGAAAATAGACCAGAGAACTCAAGGTGGGACCAGGATAGGCTTGCCAAGTCTTCCATTTATTTTTTTCTAATTTAGATTTTATTACCCCATTTTAAAACCTTGGTAACTAACTTTTTTAAAAGAATAAATTGGCCTACGGCCCAGTTCCAGTTTCTGATCACATATTCGTAATATGCTTGCTGTGATGAATATTCCTTTATCCCTCGCCCTCTCTCTAACATTGCACAGAATCTCATCATTGGAGATTGGGAAGCATTTATTGGGGTGTCTTTTAAAATTGTGCTTTTCAAACTGGCCCATGACTCAATAGTGCGTTGTAAAGCCTATTTCACAGTCAGATTAGCCAGTTTAAAAGTAAATAAACAAACTAAAATACATTGGGACATAATAGATTAGCGCAGAATAGAAAACCTCACAGAACATCATATACAGTATAGAAAAGATAAATCCTGCTTTTTAAACTTTGGTTTTGCAAGTACATGTCTGTGTATCACCATGTCTTAAGTGGGTCAGATATAAAATGTCTTATGGAGGGTTGTGATCAAAGAAATGTGAAAGCCCAGATTTTGTCTAATTCCTACAGATTATAGACAAGGAAATGGAGGCCTATAAAAGTGAATTGATTTTCCAAATCTTACACAGCTAGAAAATGAGAAAATTGGAACTCAAGTTGAAATTCATGTCAGTCTCCTTGAAAATCTCCTGCTAGATCTTCTTTCAAAAAGGAACTGTAATCAGAGCCATTCCCTTGAGATCTTTCAGGCTAGGATTTGAGATCTTGTGAATTTTATTCCTTTTTCTCTTTTCTTCACAAATTTCAAGTACTTGCTCCACCACCCCATTCTCTGCTCATGAATGTTTACTGAGTAAACAAAAGAAATAAGGAATTCTCCGCACATTTTCCCAGTGCAGTTACTCATCTGCATGCATTTATACTCTCAAACTATATGTTCCAGTATATGTACTGACTTTTCCTCTAATGCCAACCCCTCGTTGTGCATTAAATCCTGCCTCCCTTGCTTGTTCAAGAATTCCTCCACTAAAACTGTCTCCATTTTTTCCTGCATCATGATATCTGCCTGTATTGGGTCAAACACATCAACAAAGAAGCATGCTCTAATATTTCCCAGTATGTCCCCAAAGCATAATCTATTCCACAAGTTCCTCTGCCACCACCTCAGTCCCTCCTCCCCTTTCCCGCAAAACTCCTCAAATGACTTCTCCACACAATTCCAAATTATTTTCCTCCAAAGAACAAGTAAACACCCCCAGTTAGTATACTACAACACACTTACATATCCAATATTATTTAACCAAGTATATTCCCATTATAATTTGTAAGCTATTATCATTATTTTTTATTTATTGGTGGGACACCTGAAGATGAAAGAGGTTAAGCCTCATGGCCAGGGGTCAGATAAATTATAAATGTCAAGGCCAAAATTTATACTTCCAGATCTCTTCTCCCAAACTCTCGCTCTCACTACACTACATCTAGGCTCCTACTACTTTGTTTATTAGCAATTACAGACTCTTGATTTATAGATCAGTTACTGCCATAGTTTCCATATCTGACTTCAAAAATGTCCCTCTTCTCTTTGTGGCATTTTCTACTATAGCAAAGGTTGGAACTTTCTAGTAGATGTACTGATATGTCACATATAGTGAGCGTAAACAGGGCTTTCAATTTTTAAAAGTGTCAGGCAGGATGAATGCAGGAAGACAAAGAAATGGTGTACAAGCTATTTACTGAATCAAATCTAATAAACAATCTTTAGAAAGTTCACCAATTGGTAAAATCTGGCTCTGCTCTCTAAGAATATGTATTCATTGCAAGAATTTCAAATTGCAAAAATATAGCTTCTCCATATAGCTGGAGCCCCCCCCCCCCCCGAAGTCCTCAACTTAGAGGTTCACTGTGTTGCTAGTCCAACTGTGCATCCTTATGTCTTTCTCTTCTTGTTTAAGGTTATTCTATTTTGATCTGCGAAACAGAGGAGCCAATTACGAAGGAAAATTATATTGCCACAATTCTTTCACCTCCTGCCTACTCTAATTATGTGGTCTGATAGAGAGGGAGATTAAAATGATGCTACTAAAATACATAAAATAAATTCTAGAAGTGCAAACAGTTCCCTGAATCTAGCTAGTCCTTGTGGAATCACAGTAAATTCTTCTTAACATCACAAGAACCTGGTCTGGGGGAGAACCTAAAGGGCATTTAATACAACCACCAATGGTATTTGCATAATCTCTAAAAGATTCCTGCAAAGTAATTCTCCCAGCTTTGAGAATCGTTGAGATCACCTTGATGCAATTGATAGGGGGTGGTAACAGGACTATTTCAAAGCACTATTTCTGTCCAGTATGAACGGTGTTTCTCAACTGAAGTGTGACCTGTTTGTAAATATGCTGAAAAGTTGCTTAACTTTCTCCTCCCTGTCCATTATCAGCAAACCCTTCCACTGATGCAAGCAAAACGGTGCTCATTTATTTCCCCAGAAAGCAATGAAAAGTGTTTGTTCCCAGGCAGAAATTGGGTTGAGGAGGATGAAGAGCAGGCTAACATTTTAAATTAAGGCCCAGCTGGTGTGGCTCAGTGGTTGAGTGTCGACCTATGAACCAGGATGTCACGGTCCAATGCCCAATCAGGGCACATGCCGGGTTGCAGGCCCAATTCCCAGTGTGGGGCATGAAGGAGGCAGCCAATCAATGATTCTATCTCATCATTGATGTTTCTATCTCTCTCTCCCTCTCCCATCCTCTCTGAAATCAATAAAAATATATATTTAAAAATGTAAGTTAAGGAATCTCCTTATAGCACATACTTGAGCTATTAGATGCAGACAGAAAGTGAAAGTAAAAGGTCTTGCTAATAAAATTAAGGGAGAGAAGGTGCCCTCTAGAAGCCAAAGTCATCAAAGAGAACCAGGATTCTTCTCAGGCATCTCAACCTCTCTGTGCTCCAGCCACATTGGTTTTCAATCAAGTCCTCTCAAAGTAGCAAGTGGCATGCTGCCTCCCACCTGTGTTTTGGGACATGGGTTCTCACTATTGGGAGCGTTCTTCATCTATCTCTCCATCAGCCAACACCTACTTGTATCCCTCTTATCTCAGACCAAATGCCACTTTGTCAATAAAGCCTTCTTTAAATGGATAATACATCTCACCCCCATGTTTCACAGCTATAAATACAAACTCTGCTACATTTCCCTTATAGCTCTTACTGTTGGTGCTTGTACCTGTAAATAATAATTTGATTTCTATTGATCTCCTCTATTAAACAATGGGGTGCAGAGAAATAGAAACAGGTTCTTTTTGTTCATCATTTATTTCCCTAGTTCCTAGGACAGGGCCCTAATATAGAAGATGCTCAATAAGTGACAGCTGAATAAATGAATAAATCATGAATATGTTATAATATATATTTCCCTCCAAATATTTCTTATGCTCTTCTGTCTTCATGTGTGACATCTTCCCCTCATGAGCAAAACATTCCTTTTTGATAATACATGACATTTAACATAATTCAATAATATGACGTTAATTATTACATGAAAATATCAAGATCCAGAAAAGAAAAATAATAATAACCCCAAATAATTTTGATGACTTTAAACAACAATAGTTAATACATGTATGCATACATTTAGGTAAACATACAAATACAGACAACACCAAGATCATATTATATAAACAACTTTATAATATTTTAGTGAATTGAATACCATTTACAAACACCTTTCCAAGTTAGTGTGGTTATATACCATAATTTCAAATGACTGGAGTGTATTCCATTATAAGGAATTCATTTAATCAATCCCCATTTTTGGACTCCTGAGTTTTATAAAATGAAATTAACTCCATATAATGCAATATGATGCAACAATTTTAAATGCCCCCATGTTTGATGTTTAGATTGTATATAATTTATCAATAATCCTGTTTAATATAGTACCTTTAAACAAAAAAAATGTTAAATGGGGGAACACAGTGGTAGTCATCTACTGACATTTGTTGATTTTGTGGGGAAGAGCAAAGTTGAAGACTGAATCTTAGGACGATATTATGGAAGTGTGTGGGGGAAGCGGATTCAGCACAGAAGGCACCAGATATGGTGGGAAATGGGACAAGTCACCTGGGAGGCAAGAGGAAGTCTGAAGAAAAGTTGAATGCTTAGTGTCAAAGGCTATCAAAAGGCTTTTAAATTTGGTGATTAAGAGACTATTTCTTCCACATTTCACAATATACCAAAACTTCAAATTATTATGCTGTACACTTAAAACTAATATATATTGTATGTCAATTATACCTTAAAAATAAATGTAAAAAATAGACTATTCTTGACCTTGAAAATACCAGCTTCACTTAAACCAGTGATTCTCAACCTTCTCGCCCTTTAAATACAGTTCCTCACGTTGTGACCCAACCATAAAATTATTTTCGTTGCTACTTCATAACTGTAATGTTGCTACTGTTATGAATCGTAATGTAAATATCTGATATGCAGGATGGTCTTAGGCGACCCCTGTGAAAGGGTTGTTTGACCACCAAAGGGGTCGCGACTCACAGGTTGAGAACCGCTGACTTAAACATTGCATAAAGAGGTGAGGGCAGGGCTATGAATCAGTGGTGAGAACAGGGAGGTAGCAAAGGTAGATGGTCTTATACAGAAATTAAGTGGTGAAATGAACTAAAGTGTCAAAAAAAAGTTTGTAGAGAAAACTCCAATAGAATTTCAGTTTAGCAAAATCTGGTATGCACAGTGGAAATGAAAAATAGGTTATATTTTCTTATTCATACTGAGAATACCCTTATTATTAGTATTTATTTCATCTAAATTAAGATGTCATCCATGTAAACCATACCATTCTTTTATAAGAGGAAAAAACACTACCAATTACATTATGATCTGCACCAATTGTTAAGCTATACTCGGACTTCAGAAATGCTAAAATGCATGTGGGTGAAATTTAGCCTTGGGATTAGCACTTTTATTCTCCAGGGATGTATTTTTTATGCAGTAGTCTACCCATACATCATTGTCATGATATAGCTCCAGAAACATCTGGATTCTGGCAGTGCTATTACACAGATGTTGTTTTCAATTATAAAGTAGGCATTTGAGGTTGCTGAGCTCAAGAAAGCAGGGATATCAGTCAATGAAAGTTCTTAAGTGCCTTCAACTTCTGAGTTTTCTACATGGCCCTCTTTTGGCAAATAATTTGCTTCTCTCCTAGCAAAACTGCAGAGCTTCATGTTTATGCTGAAGCAGCAGCTAGGCCCACTTTGCAGAACACTGGCCACCTGAAAAATATCCCCAAAGGAAATAAGGGCTCCCAGAGATGATCAAGTGTCTTTTAAATCTTATTTGTAAAAGCTGCACTTACACTCTGCAGAAGAGCGAAGTGAGCTGGGTCCCTGGCAGTTTTCCAGCGATGAAGGAAGTTTTCCCTGCATTTAACCTTGAAGTAGACTTCCTCACAATCACTTCGTGATTGATAATAGCTGGAGACAAGCGAGCCGCTTAAATCCTAAAAGGAAAATGATTACGGCGTTTTTTTAAAGGAAGAAATCCTCTCCACTTTATTTTTCACTGGCTTGTTTGTCTTCTTGATGAAACCCGAACTGTCCCCTTCCACTACTTTGGGGATGTCATTCATGCTGCAGTGTGTGTGCTATAGTGATTGGGAGCAAGAATTCTAGTTAGTTATGGGTTTAAACCCCAACCTTCTCATACTAGTTCCGTGACCCTGGTCAAATTACTTGTGCTAAAGGAACCTTATCCTGTTTAACCTTTTCTTTGTTTTTTTTTTTCTTTTTTTTAAATATGTTTTATTGATTTTTTTACAGAGAGGGAGAGAGAGGGGTAGAGAGTTAGAAACATCCATCAGCTGCCTCTTGCACACCTCCTACTGGGGATGTGCCCGCAACCAAGGTACATGCCCTTGGCCGGAATCGAACCCGGGACCTTTCAGTCCACAGGCCCACGCTCTATCCACTGAACCAAACCGGTTAGGGCTGTTTAACCTTTTCTTACCTGCATCTTTGGAGGAAGATGAGTCAATGATCAGTTAAATGTGTCAACTGAATGGGAGTAAATATATGCCATCATTACTAGTTATTTTAATTTTATTTCTGTCCTCATTGTCAGTGTGGTGGTCCATTGAGACACTAGTGTGAGACCAATAGGAGCACTTGTGCATTTTTCACAAGCCACATTCTACTGTTTAGCTTTAGGGGTCCGCTAGGTGAGGAGTTAGAGTAGGGTTGCAAGGTAAGTGGAACAGTTGGAAAGGGACAAAGGATTTGAAGGTGTGAGCAAGGAAATGATTATGACAAAGACCAGAGCAATCAAACGGGTGAGGAGGAGTTGACGTGCATGGGGGTTATTAGAGATCTGAAAGGGGTCAGCAAATTGTAAGAGAGAATATTTGTGTGATATGGAAAGACAGGAAGTGGCTGTGAGAATGTGAGATGCTAGCAACTGAGGTTTGGGAAATGGCGCTTATTGATGATGATAAATTCTAGGATCGGCCAAAGGAATGAGAGGCTGAAGTTGGGTGGAAGGGAAGATCACCCAGTGTACAGAGGCCAAGGAACTGAGAGAATGGGATTTGGGGCAGATGATCCATGTGAATTCTGAAATTCCAAAAATAATAACAAGAATAGTGATGGGCAGAAGGCTGCAAGCAAAAAGATTCAGGAAATGAAAAGAAATGAGTGAGATGTAAGAGATGGTTAGGACAACCAGGATAGTACAGTTTGTTGATATGCTTCAAACAAGCTGAGTTTTTTGAATTAGAAGACAGCAATGAGGGGGGAAGAGAATGACAATCTAGTCTTTAAGCCCTAAGAGAGGTAGTATGGAGGAGGAAAAAGAGTTCTTCTCTTGGGGGTGGTAAGGAAAGTTATGTCATCAGGGGGAGTCAGTTTATTTGTTTATTTATTTAAATTTTATTTTCCAATTACAGTTTACATTCAATATGATTTTGTATTAGTATTTTTTATTTAAGCCAGAAGGTGAAGGAAACATTAAGGTGAAGGATATCGAAGACTGGAATTTTGGTAATGACTGGTTATATCTTCCAGAGGATACATAGAAAGTATTTGTGAAGTGAGGGATTGAAGAGAGATCGAAGAAATGTCAGTTTAAGAGATGTAAAGGGCTTTGGAGATAAAATCTGGGTATTTAAAGATCCTGAAATGCTTGGAGGTTTGGTGGTTACAGAGTAAAATGGAGGAGTGAAGGCATGAGGAAGTTAAGCCTGCCTGTCTTTGGAGGAAGATGAGTCAATGATCAGAACAGAGATGCGGAGAGAGGCTGATTGGTGTTGGTAGAAAATGTTGACTATACAACGTGCTTGGCAGGCTTCCAAAAAGCTAAAGGTGAGGTCATGGCTGGGGGTGGGGAAGTCTATACCTGGATCACAGTTGGGCATTCATTACGTCCAGGAGAGGGAAATATATCACAAAGAGGGGAGGTCAGGAATCAGCCAACATAAAGAGGTCAGGGAAAGCAGAGGAATGGACTGGGGGCAGACTGACCTTGAGTCACTGGAGCTAAGTACTCCTCAAAAGAGCGCGGTGGAGTGCGTGTTTAACTACTGCAATGCTCGACTTAATTACTCCAAGCAAGACGTGTTTAGGAATGTAGAAGTCTACCACTCACAAGTATGAAAAAATTAATCTCCCAGCAGAGACACCATATTTTAAACTTGCCATAAGGAAGATGAGCGTTGATGGGGTCTGTGTGATCTTGAACTGATGATCCATAATGCATATAGTCATAAAGACAAGTGGATTGTGAATGGACCTGGTGATGGGTTCTATTTATAATCCTAGTACTTCCTCTTAACAAACTATAGATTCATTTGAGGGATATATGTTCCTTGCAATTAGAGGTGATAACCAGCCCCTTACTGAGCCCATATGAGAGAATACATTGTCTAGTATTAGCAGCATGTTCTTGCCACTTTTTTTTTAAGGTGGGCTTGTCTGTAATTTTCATCCACTTGACTAAAGTCTTACTGGGTCTTGGGAAATGGGAGAGAGAGATCAGTTGCCTTCCATACCCACCAACCCCAACCACGGACCAAACCCACAATCCAGATATATGCCCTGACCCAGAATTGAACCAGCAACCTTTCAATGCACAGAAGGATGCTCAACCAACAGAGCCACTCTGGCCAAGTATCATGCCACTTTTCAGGAAGGGCTGTTTGCTAGAATCTTGTCATTGTCTCACAGGTGATCATGAAGTGTAATGTAATCATTGGAAAGCATTTATAGAAAAACTTCATTTACTTGGTAGGATTGGGCAATAAATGTTTCCACCTTAAGTATTATTTTAGATCACTCAAGATCTCCCTAGAGAATCCAAAATTTGAAGAATAAGATGTGGTTTTGATGAATTTTTTTTTAACATTTACTGTTTCTTTAAACAGAGTAAAATAACAATTTAATCTTTTCTTGATTACTTAGCCTAAGCAGGCTAGCGACAAAAGCTATGTAACAAAGGCCAAGATATATAACTTCTCTTAGCTTTCTGTTTCTCGTCTGTAAAATATATCATTACCTATTTTATGTAGTGATCACTGGAATTTAATGAGTTAATTTATAGGAAGAGCTTAGCTTTAATTCTAGCACATAGAACAGAGTCAAAGGTGTCTATCAATATTAGGAGCCTAGTCGAGTCAGTATTTAGTTAGTAACTTTGTCTCTATGTTTTAAAAAAGTGTCTTACCCTGGCCACTGTTGCTCAACGGTTAGCGCATCAGCAAGTGCACCGAAGGGTCACAGTTTGATTCCAGGTCAAGGGCATGTACCAGGGCTGTAGATTTGATCTCTGCCCCGCTTGGGGTGCATGCAGGAGACAACCAATCTATGTATCTCTCTCACATCTATGTTTCCCTCTCTCTCTCCCCCTCCCTCACACTCGTTCCCTTCCACTCTCTCTAAAAATCAATGAAAAATTGAGGATTAACCAAAAAAAGTCTCTATTTTAATCAAATAATATTATAAGGTTATATGACCCTGGACAACATTGCCCTAAACTACTGAGGTTTTAAATTATGATTTCATGTATCCCAGTATCTTCACTCTTTGCTGTAGTGTGTATACTTATACATATCTAAGTTAATTCTTCTCTTCAACCACTGGGTTTTCTGCTTATTGTGTACTTTGCTATAAAAACATGGCATCTGAACTTACTAGAACTGTAAAATGTTAAGTATAAAGTGATATTTAAGGTTATTATTTTATTTTTAAATGTTTATTGTTGAAAGTGTTACATATGTCCACCTTTTCTCCCAGCCTGCCCCCTCCCCAAGTCTCCACCTCCCTATTCTCTGTGTCCATGGGTTATGCATATATGCATACAAGTTCATTGGTTGATCTCTTCCCACCCACCCACCAGAAGGACTCTTATAAGCAAAGTCATGGATTTTAGTGTATGAAATTGGTGACATCTATATTGGTTATTGGAAACCCTCCTTGAATTTAATTTATCTCAGCTTCTCTTCTGAAATATTTGTCAGATATCTGTTATATAAGGTCTAGGTCATTGTCATAGCTGCTTATTCAAATAAAATGTGTTCAAGAACTTAATATGTTCAAGATGAGCTGCTATGCTAAGAATTAGGGATGCAATGATAAATAAATCAGTAATTCCAGAGGCTGACCAGAATCTTGACCATGGCAATAACTTAAGATTGGTATGGAGTATCAGGTTGAAAAAGTTATTTTACCTAGAGGTGATCATTTCTAAGGAAAATAATATTTAAGTTGATTAAGTAAGGGTTGACAAATAAGTGGGGAGAAAGACAGGGCCTTTGAGAGTGTCAAAATCAAGAGGTGAGAAAGAACTTCGAAAGTTTGATTACCTGAATAATAACTCATTATGGGGGAAACATAAAATGGAATAGGAGGATAAAATACTATGGGGCCATAATGCTAGAGTGTACACTACAGAGAGACACGGCTATGCAGACTGTGTAAAACCAAGGCACAGATTTGGGGCTTTACTCCACGAGCATGAGGGGCATTAAAAGGTTTATTCTGTAGAGTGAAAGACTCAAATTTACAGATTTGAAGGTCATTCTGTCTTAACTGCAGGTAATGGATAAAGAGAGCAAGTTAAGGGATGAGGGGGCCAGTGGTCCAGGGGACAGGCCACAGTGACCTATACTTGGGCATTGGCAGTGCAAATGGTAGAGACGTTCATGAGGGAAAACTGTTGGAATTAAAGAGGGTGAAAAGGGGGCAGGTGTCAAGGCCAGCTTTAAGTTTTGCCAGCTGTGATCATGATGATGCCACTTTCTGAACTAAAGAATACTGACAGAGGACCATATGTGAAAGTAAAGATCAAGAAAAAAGTAAAACTTGCCAAATATGAGGTACCTTTGAACTAGCTAGCCACTTGGGAAGGGACGAGCAGATGCCCCAGCTCTTCTCCTCCAAACATTCATTTCTATGCCCACTTTGACCTCTTGTGCTGTCCCCTGAACCAGCCAAAAGCCCTGATACCATGTGCCAGCAATTCCACTCCTAGGGAGTTACCCAAAGGAAATGAAAGTATAATGTCCACACGAAAACTTATAGATAAGTATTCATATGCCCATCAGCAGGTGACAGATACATTCTTACAGTGGAACACTATTCAGTAGGAAATAAATAATAAATTCATGGAGAAAACTATCGATACATTCAGTAACATGGATGGACCTCAAAATCATCATGCTGAGTAAAACAAGCCAAACCAGAAAAAAATAGTACATGCTGCTATTTTTCTAACATTCTAGAAAATGTAAAGTAATGTATAGCACGACAGAGAGAAATGAAGGGATTTCAAAGGGGAATGAGAAAACATGAAGGGTGATCACATAGCTGGTATTGTGACCGTGAGAATGACTTCATGGGTGGGTGTGAGTATGTATATAATTTAATGTAATTTATAATTTAATATACTTTAAATATGTACAATGTACTAGTATGGTATATAAATTATGCCTCAATAAAGTGATATAAAAGGTCCATCTGTTATCCCTCCATCACCGGCTTCCAAACAAGATGAGCTCTTCTTCCTCATTCTATGTCCCATCAAAACGCTGCACATTTATAAAATGCATGCGGTTGTGTTCTATAATTAGTGGCATGCCTGTTTGCTGACTCTCTGTCTTTCTCTCTGCATTGTCAGCTGCATGCAGGGAGAGACTGTGCCCTTTTTATTCATTGTGTTTCCTCAATCCTAGCACCTTGAATGAATGGAGAAAGCATTGATAGTCCCACATGTGCTGGTGAGTGTCTGGAAATAAATCTCCTTTCCTGTCAAGTCAGGGCTTTGAGGGCAGGACAGTAGGGTGCGTACCGCTGGTGAATGTGAGGAAAGGTGTGCACTGACTGTGCTTTGCTATACTGGTGGGCGATGGGAGGGTGAACAGGGATTGGCATGAGATAGGCTGGAAACAATGCTTTGATTTGAGACACACTCACAAACCAGTAAAAAAAAAAAAAAAAAAAATCTACAGAGAGATGAAATACAACTGAAAAAGTAAGATGTTCTGCTTGCGGGACATCAAAGAACAATGCTTACATTTTACATTTGGCCTTGGAAATGCAAGTGCAGGGGGGGGGGGGGGACTTCTGTGCCTATTCAGATGCAGCCCCCAGGGGACACCCGCTTTGGAAGGAAGTGATGTCACACATCACATGGGCTTCCCCCGCCACCCAGCTACATTCTGAGCTCACTGCCCTTGGAAAGCTGGCAGGGTTAGCCCCTTCACTGAGATGGAGAGTTCTGAGTCCTTGGAAAGAGTCCTGCAGCTGGGAGATTAATGTTCAGTGGAACCAGCTCCTGAGATAAATCCAAGAGTGAGTCTTTCTGAAAACTTTTAGGATTGCACATGGCGGCAGTCCCAAAATGTAATATCAGGGTCCAAAGGTTATTAAAAAGATGCTCAGAGGGTCACTTAAAGCATCTGGAATGCATGCCCTACCATGAAAAATAAAATTCTAGTGAGCAAATTCTTATACTATATCAATACATGCAAATGGAAGGTTAAATAATCATCTAGCTATGTTTAGATATTCAGTTTGATGCAATCTTGACGTTATTCTAAACAGCATTTTTATGAAGCCATCATTGCATGTCATCTTAATTGAACTTATATTTATTTAGCCAAAGTGTTCGGTATCACAGGTTTGCAAGTTGTAATTTAAGATATAATCAATGCCTGCCTTCAAGTATTAGCCTCTCCCTTCAAGTAGCATTCCCTGCTCCCTATGCTACTTGCCCCCTATGCTACTGTAACAAAACATAGTAACCTACTTAAGTAATATAAAAGAAATTCTGTGATTTAATGCTTAATTGAAAGCTATGAACATTATTTCAAGAGTTTCTGAGAGAAGAGAGAGATCTGTGAACAGCACTGAATAGGTAACTACACAGAAGAGGCTGGGATCCTTGAAGGATTCTAGGAATTGGGGAGGCGATGTAAGATAGAGCACCCACAGAGAAACAGGAGGAAGGGGATGAGAGAGATACTAGGAAAAGCTCTCAGGTTTCTTACTTGTTTTAAAAAAAAATCTTATGGTGCCTGAGTTTGTCTCAAGTCTCTGAGAAAAAATATATGAGGGTAAGAGGGCTTCTCTGCAATAATGACCTAATCTGAATCAGAAACCACTGCAGGACAGAGGAGGCGTAACAGGAGCACACTCCTCCCGCCTCCCACCAACGCTCACGGCAGACATTCTTTACGCACGATGAGCGGGTTCACTGTGGACCTCAGCCCTGGCCTCCCCGGGGATACTGTGTTCAGTGGCACAGGCTGGTTTGATTTGTTCCTGAATCTATTTGTATGCTCTTCTAAACGTTTGTAGTGAGAGATCCTCTAGCATTGTATTAAATTCACAAATGGAATGAGTCTTTAGTAGTGATCTTAAAATTAACCTGGGGTAGGGCTCATGAAATCATAGATATTACTTTCTCTCTACTTTGTGATGAGAGCAAATGTCATATATAATGTATTTCAGAAATGTCACCACAAAAAATCCAGTGAGGGTCTTACTTCATAATTCCAATGGCCAAATCCTTGAGGAAAAGGATGCCATTCTATTCTTAAATAATATTACATGTAGTATTATTATTTAAAGTTGCTTGAAGGTTTTTTAATGTTAACTCTAATAGGCCAAGTAGAAGGCTTAATTTATGTTAAGAGGAGGTTCAATTAGCCTAGAGCCACAGATACTATCAATGAAAGGAAATAATTTTAATATGTTCTAGGCAATTTTACAAGTTCTAGACAAGGTTCTTTGTTCATATACCTTAAAATCACTATAAAAACACTGTGAAGAGAATATTATTAGCCCCACTTTATAGATGAGGAGACTGAGGTTAATCAAGATTAAAGAGAAAAAAAAAAAAGACCATCAAGGTAAATTTAAGTCATCCAACCTTAACCTGATATTTATATATAGAAAAGCCTAATATGCTAAGTGTCACTATAACATGCAGTTACCACCAGGCACTCTGACCAGTAGGTTAACTTGCTGCTGGGGCCCCTGGGCTGGGATAGGGTACCGGGGGTAGGTGGCAGCGGATGCGGCCCCTTTCCCAGGGGGGCGGAGGGCTGGCTCCTCCCCAGGGCTGGCGGCCAACCTCCTGGGTCCCTCCCCCTTCCCTTCCCCTGGCCAGCAGTCCCTGATCAGCCAGCTGCCCACCAGCCGCGGTGGTGGTTGGTCCCTTCCTCTGGCCAGCAGGCCCCAGTTGCCTGATTGGGGCCTGCCAGCCAATCTCCCAGTCCCTCCCCACAGCCGACAGGTCCCGATCGCCTGGGCTGGGATGGGGAACTGAGGGTGGGTGGTGGTGGACACGGGCGGCGAGGGAAGGAGAAGCCGGGGAGGCGGGAAACCATGCTATGGCAGTGTGTGGGCAGGTAGGGAAGGAGGAGGGGGTGAGGCAGGGAGGCAGGGAGATGGGGAACCTGATAGGCTCTGATTGCCAGCCAGGCCTAAGGACCCCACCCGTGCATGAATTTTGTGCACCGAGCCTCTAGTTCCATCATAATATCCCTGTGAAAGACTATTACTGGCTAAAATTCACAGATTGGATAGGGTTGCTCAGATGGTAAGCATTGGAGCTAGAATCTGAACTCTGGGTTTAGCCAAAGCTCTTTATAAGTATGCACTGCTGCCTCTTACAGGGTGGTGAAATCTTAAAAGTGAATCCAGTTACAAGTATTCAGACCTTATTCAAGTGACTCTATGTGATAAGATAAGGAGAAAAAATCCATTCTCTTAAGGAATCAGACATCAAACACACATTGAACCTTACTAGAAGTTAGTTGCAGAAAATAATACAGGTTTAAATTTTTCAATATACCATCACCCTCCACCAGAAGCACACTTCAATTTTTGCTTAATATCCTGTCTTTAGTTAATAATTACAAGTGTCTCAATTATGGATTTCTTTCAATATTGCCTGAGACCATGCTTAGCATGTTACATTAAATATCTCATTTAGTCCTCAAAACCAGCCTATTGGGTCTAAAATTTCTTCATGCACATCAAGGGAGCAATCCAGAAAGCCTGAAGACACAGGTACCAACCTGCCTAGTTAGGAGTGGGTTAATAGATTAAGAGTAAGGAGCATAGCAATTCTGGCCTACAAACACCCTGGAAGTTAATCACTTTCCGTTCTTTCTTTTTTTTTTTTTTAAAGACAGATGTGCCTATATATATATATATATATATATATATATATATATATATATATATATTTTTGATTTTTTACAGAGAGGAAGGGAGAGAGATAGAGAGCTAGAAACATCGATGAGAGAGAAACATCGATCAGCTGCTTCCCGCACATCATCTCCCACCAGGGATGTGCCCGCAACCCAGGTACATGCCCTTGACCGGAATCGAACTTGGGACCTTTCAGTCCTCAGGCCGATGCTCTATCCACTGAGCCAAACCGGTTTTGGCTAATCACTTTCCTTTCATGTGAACACCACAGTTCTGAGACTATTCAGCAGGAGCCTGTTGTTGTGTAAGGCATCATTTTGGACTAAACGTGGGGAATGTGCTATGAAAAGGAGCCCAGCGTGCTGTAGTTGTGGCGCAAAAGAAGCAGGATCCATGGACAGTGTGTGTGGATGAAACATGGGATAGATATTTAGGCTGCTGCACATGATCAGAGTTGAAAGGATGGGTGAAAAATGGAGGGGGTAAAAAGGTCAAGAGATGGTGAGCAATTTAGCAAAGAGCCTGCTTCCTTCCATCGTGTAAAGTTGTTGCTAGATGCTGGGCTGCCAGGGCTGTATGTTTCGGCACCTCCTACATCTAGATCTTGCTAATGAAAGGTAAGCTGAAGTCAATGAATGTCACTTCCGGGTTGAGGTGATTGAGAACAGAGCCTTCTATACCATCTTCTCCTCTGTTTTCCAGCTACATTCTAAAGGCTTTGAGGCCCCAGGAAATGGCAGAGTCAGGACATAGAAGAAGCCAGATCTCTAATTCACTGCATGGAGAGAAGCCATCGGCAAATCAAAAACACCATGTTGGATCACTATGTGAACAAGAAGTAAACATTTGGTTTTTATGTTAAGTCACTAACAAATAAAGATTTGTTGTTACACCAGCCCT
This sequence comes from Myotis daubentonii, assembly GCF_963259705.1. Classification (NCBI taxonomy): domain Eukaryota; kingdom Metazoa; phylum Chordata; class Mammalia; order Chiroptera; family Vespertilionidae; genus Myotis; species Myotis daubentonii. The sequence continues at coordinate 20,888,828 of NC_081853.1, read as the reverse complement.
CATTACCCTCACTAATACAGTGTAGAAATGTGAATCTTCTTTATTTCATTAAGAACAGATGGTGCATTGTGTGGCCTCTTATCCATTGTCATTGGAATTCTGCATCATGACTACATTGAGGAAATCCACAGGGAACTGTGAAACGTCGTTTTAACTATGAGAATGTTGGTAATAGAGTGAAAGAGGAAGGAACGTCATATGGTACCATTACTTCAATTCTGTATGCTCACATACTCCCAATCCTGGCTAGGATGAAATACTGGAATATGTAATGAGGACTAGATTCACCCTCCTATCCAAAATATTAAAACATGAGAGGGAGAGGGAGAGGGAGAGGGAGAGGGAGAGGGAGAGGGAGAGGGAGAGGGAGAGGGAGAGGGAGAGGGAGAGGGAGAGGGAGAGGGAGAGGGAGAGGGAGAGGGAGAGGAAAGGAAAACAGAAGACATATGAAGCAAGGTTCAAGAAACTGGATATCAGGCAATGAAGGTCAGTGATTCCTAAGAAATATTAAACAATTGCGGCGAGACCTGGGATTGCCCCAGCTTACTGAGTTGGTAGAATTTTCAGACCACAGAGCAGGGAGGGGAAATAAGATGATGCTTGGCAGTCTCCTTGAATCGAGGAAATAGAGCTGAGAGCCTGGAAAGATAAGACTGCTTGAGTTGACAGAACAGAAAACTAGAAAGGAGAGATCTTTAAAGGGGCCTACTTGAGTGTTTATCAGAGTATTGATTAGACCAGACCTGTCATGTGAAGAAATCATTGGAAAGAAAAGAAGGTTAATGATTAGTGGTACACACAGGGTGGAATAGTGCCAACTCCCACTACTCAGACTGAAAAACCACATGATGCATGGGATACTGCGTACATAACTCAGAGGGACTTGCTTCAGTTGTGTGGAATACTTAGCTCTACACTAAAAGTAATCCTAGAAGAAAGCTAAAAAATATTTGAATTCTTAAGACAGAAACAGATTGGAGCAATAGAAAATATTTGACAAGGTGTTAAAACTAAAGATATCAATAATCCTATATAATAAAAGGCTAATATGCAAATCAACTGAACGGCAGAACAACTGGTCGCTATGACGTGCACTGACCACCAGGGGGCAGACGCTCAACGCAGGAACTGCCCCGTGGTGGTCAGTGCGCTCCCACAGGGGGGTCGCCACTCAGCCAGAAGCCAGGCTCACAGCTGGCAAGCACAGCAGCAGTGGCAGGGGCCTCTCTCGCCTCCATGGCAATGCTAAGGATGTCCAACTGATGGCTCCAGGACTGCGAGAGGGAGCAGGCATAATGGGAGTATCGATATGGATTTTCGACTGCGCACCACCAGGACCACCCCCCAGGGGCATTCCCAGACTGCGAGAGGCAACCACTTCCCCCATCCCCCAAGTGCACGAATTTTGTGCACCAGGCCTCTAGTCATTAATAAAGAACCCTGAGGCGTTTGCAGCCAAAGTGGGTTTTCAGAGCACAGAAATTTACCAGGCCTAAAAAAGATAATGTCATAATGATAAAGGGATCAACTAATCAAACAGACATAATAGTCCTAAATGTCTATACAAAAAACAAACAAACAGCCATAGCCAGTTTGGTTCAGTGGATAGAGCGTCAGCCTGTGGACTGAAGGGTCCCAAGTTCGATTCCGGTCAAGGGCATGTACCTTGGTTGCTGGCACATCCCCAATAGGGGATGTGCAGGAGGCAGCTCATCGATGTTTCTCTCTCATCGATGTTTCTAACTCTCTATCCCTCTCCCTTCCTCTTTGTAAAAAATCAATAAAATATATTTTAAAAAAACAACAAACAAACAAAGCAAAAACTACAGATCTACAAAATGCATGTAGCAAAATAGTCAAAAGAGTAAGTTGATAGAAAAATCAGTAAGGATGTACTAGATATTTTACAACACTATCAATTAACTTGATCTAATTAACATTTATCTCACACACACATGCCCACACACTGAACATTTATCAATATAGATCATATTCTGGACTGCAAAAACAAAACAAAACATGAAAAAAACCCCATATATACACACAAGAAACAAGCCTCAAAATGTTTCAAGTTGTACAAATGTGAAATCAATAACAGAAAGGTCTCTAAAACCCCCTCCAAAAACTTGCTAATTTTAACACACTTTTAAATAACTGATGAGCAAAAGAAGAAATCAAAAAGGAAGTTTATATTTTGAATTAAATGTCAATGAAAAGAAAAGTCATCAGTATTTGTGAAATGCCACTAAAGCAGTCCTTAAGAGGAAATTTATAGCAGTACATGCCTATATTGGAAAAAGAAGAAAGATCTTAAATCAATTACCTCAGGTTTCACATTAAGAGACTAGAATAAAAGAGAAAATTATACCCAAAGTAAACAGCCCCAAGCTCATTTTATCTTAATTCCAAAATCAGATAGATATTACAAAGAAAGAAAATTATAGGCCAATATACCTGATGAGCATAGATGCAAAAATCCTAAACAAAATATTAGCAAACTGAATTTAGCAATACATTAAAAAGATGACATTCCATAATAAAAGTGGGATTTATTCCTGGAATGTAAGGTTGGTTCAATACGGGCAAATCAATTATTGTGATGCAGCACATAAACAAAATTAACATAAAAACTATATGATCATATAAATAGATGCAGAGGAAGCATTAAATGCAGCCATTTACACTAATAAAAGCATAACCAATGGACATAAGACACTGGGGAATAGGGGAGGCTAGGGGACTGTCTAGGGCGGGGGGATAAAATGGACACATATGTAATACCCTTTGTAATACTTTAAGCAATAAAAAAATAAAAATTAAAAAAAAAACAAATTGACTGTATCTTCGCTATGCCTTAAGCCACGCCCACCAGCCAATCAGAGCAATTGTATGCAAATTAACCCAGCAAGATGGCGGCCTGCAGCCACGGAGCTGGAGCAAACAGGAGGATTGGTTGCCCCAGTGATGGAGGAAGCCAAGCTTCCCGCCTGCCGTGGCCCAACTCTGAGCTCCACTCAAAGCAACTAAGTTTCAATTATACAAGGTAAATAAACCCCAGATACCTGCTTTCAGCCGGCCATGGCCACGGAGCTGGAGCGAGTAGGAAGCTTCCCTCCTGCCCCACCCTGGCCGGCTCTGAGCTCCTCTCAAGGCTACAAAGTTTCAATCATAGAAGGTAAATAAATCCCAGAATAAAAAAAAAAGAAAAAGAAAAAAGGGGAGGCTGGGAGCTTCCATCACCAGGGGGCTTGGCCAACCTGAAAACGGCCCTCAGCCCCTTACCCAGGCTGGCCAAACCTCCATGGGGTGAGGGTCCCACTAGGGGGGTGGGGGGCTTGACCAGCCTGCAAACAGCCATCAGCCACTCACCCAGGCTGGCCAGGCACCCCAGTGGGGCCCCTCACCCTGAAGGGGGTGTGACCAGCTGCAAACAGCCATCAGCCCCTCACCCAGGCTGGCCAGGCACCCAAGCGGGACCCCCACCCTGACCTGGGACACATTTCACGCCAAACCAGCCGGCCCCCACCCGTGCACCAGGTCTCAATCCTATATAATAAAAGGGTAATATGCAAACTGACCCTAACAGCAGAACGACTGGGAATGACTGGTCACTATGACACACACTGACCACCAGGGGGCAGACGCTCAATGCAGGAGCTGTCCCCTGGTGGTCAGTGCACTCCCACAGGGGGAGCTCTGCTCAGCCACAAGCCAGGCTGATGGCTGCCAGTACAGCGGTGGTGGTGGGAGCCTCTCCCGCCTCCTCAGCAGTGCGAAGGATGTCCAACTGCAGCTTAGGTCTGCTCCCCGCTGGCAAGTGGACATCCCCCGTGGGCTGCCGGGCTGCCAGAGGGATGTCTGACTGCCAGATTTGGCCCGATCCCCCTGGAAGCAGGCCTAAGCCAGCAGGTAGACATCCTCTGAGGGGTCCCAGACTGCAAGAGGGCATAGGCCGGGCTGAGTGACTCCCCCCGCAAGTGCACAAATTTGTGTGCACCGGGCCTCTAGTTTATGATAAAAACTCTCAGCAAAGTGGGAATAGTTGGTACATATCTCAGCATAATAAAGGCCAAATGTGACAAAGCTACAGCTAATATCATACTCAAAGGGAAAAAATTTAAAAGCATTTCCCGTAAGACCAGGAACAAGACAGGGATGCCCATTTTCACCACTCTTCTTCAACACAGTACTGGAAGTCCTAGCCACAGCAATCACACAAGAAGACAAAATAAGAAACTTCCAAATTGAAAAGGAAATAGTAAAACTGTCATTATTTTCAGATGACATATTATTGCAAACAGAGAACCCGAAAGACTCTACCAAAAAAACACAAAAAAACACAACCTATTAGAACTGATAAATTCAGTAAAACAGCAGGATACAAAACAAATATTCAGAAATTGGTTGCTTTTTTTATACACCGATATACAGAATATGCAGATGCCCACAGTGGCCAAAGGGTTGCTGAGATCCTAGAATTACTCTTGTTCCAGGGCAGAGGCACAGCTGGCCAGGAGTGGGAGTTCAGGGAGAACTTGTCAGCATGGTTTTAGGTAATTGCCCCATATCTTGTCTTTGCATAAAGATGATATGACTGTCTAATAGGTGCAGGGCCTTTAACACAGGCTGTACCTTGCACCATCATTATTGTGACATATTGTAAAAAGAACAACACACTTGGATTGAATTCAGTCTCATATACATTGTCAGAAGGTATCCCAATGCCTTTTTTTTCCTGCATGTGAAAGCAAGAAGAAACCAGATTCTTTTAAAAAAAATTTTGACTTGTGAATCTTTGACTGGTTGTAAAAATGATTAAACATTTCTTGTCAAAGGTGACTACCAAAAGTTGAAAATAATATTAAAACATCTTGGTTAGAATTGTAGTTACCACTTAAAACATAATATCTAATTGAAAAAAATTATGTTTGTGGAAGCAAGCACAAATTTATCTTTAAAATTTTAAAAAAACACATTGATAATTTTATAGAAATTAAGTATTTAATATGTTCCCAGATACTTTATATTTTATTATAGTTTATTTTCTGTTTGATTTATCTTATGGGTTGTTTATTTTATTTTTATTATCACTATTTAAGTTGAAGAAGAATATATAATTTTTACCAAGCTCCATTTGGATCTCCTCCAGTTTACCATAGGGTGGCATATATATATATATATATCATGAAGTGAAACTGTAATATATACATATATGTGTGTGTATATATATATATATATATATATATATATATATACCATGAAGTGAAACTGTAAGTAGTGACACTCTAGTATATGAGCAACAATTTAATATTCATAGCTAGATACTTTGTTCTAAATTTAAAGGGGGCAGAAACCAGAAGTCACCTTTAGCCTGTTGATTAGGTAAATATTCAATTTAAGATTATATAGTCTCTAGACCACACAAACAAAAACATAAATGCCAGGATAATGATGGCATTTAAGGTCTGTAATTTCTCCTGGCAATGCAGCCCTTAGGGCAGCAATTGCTGGTGTTTTATGCATTAATTGCCTGCCATGGAGCTTTTTGAGACAGAACAGAAATTAATTTCCTACAGCTCACTATTGTAAAACATTTTTCATGACACTATAAACTCTAAATATTTATAAATATGGAATAAGTATGCTTTCAATTTAAATGCAGCATAATCTATAGCTCTGAGCCCAAAATAACATTGTGAATAACTCTGGTTATTAAAAACAAAAAGTCCCAGCTTTACTTAATTTTTGTTATTTGTTCCTCTGCCCACTTAAAAAAAATCTACCCTATGAAGCCAATCCCAAATAGTCTGTATCTGAAAAATCAGATTTATTGATTGATGGTGAGGTGGATGACTCACAAAATTAGGAGGTATGACAAGTGGGTATTCCTGGTAACAACTCCTTTACAGATTTTTTTTTTTTTGGTTGAGTATGAATCACAGTACATTTTTTAATTTTAGTTGGAATTTCCTCATCCCTAGAATGAAGGTGTGCATTACATATTTATGGTGTTCCCTTGTGCATCATGTGATTTTGTGATCCAGTTTAACTTGCCGCAGAAACTAAATATTAAAAAGTATAGAACCCTAGCAGTTCTTTTAGCCATAAATTCAAAGACAGTGTGAGGGAGTTTAGTTTCTATCCTGAGTTGTTTTTATTTTATGCCATGCTGCCTACTAATAAATCAACAGCAAGTGCTATGGTAAGAATTCTATAATATTATGGGATATCAGTAGATCTTGGGATTGGGAGTTGGCTTGACCTTCACTGTTTTTTAGACATAACTTTATGATTTGCTAGCTGTTTCATCTCCCATTACCTCCTGTCCCCTTCATTGTTTTTTCAGGAATTGTTTAACACTGAACAAAAGCTTCATGGTACAGAATTTCCTAGAAGTGGCCCACATTTAAACAACAGAATTCCAATTAAGAAACTTGAGAATGGGCCACACTCACACTCACATTCCCTGCTGATATGTCCCTCTCCCCGCTTCCTTTTCCTCTTGACTGCCTTGTGATTAAAGTGACTTTTGTCAATGGTATCAATGCTTATCTCTCCTAGGCTGTCTTATTATTTTTAAACTAGAGGCCTGGTGCACAAAATTCACGCATGGGGGGGGGGGGGGCGTCCCTCAGCCCGGCCTGCACTCTCTCGTGTTCCGGGACTGCTGACTCCTAACCTCTCGCCTGCCTGCCTGCCTGCCTGATCGCCCCGAACCACTGGCCTGCCTACCTGATTGCCCCTAACTGCCTCTGCCTCGGCCCCCACCACCATGGCTACATCCAGAAGGTCGTCCGGAAGGATGTCCGGCTGTCCAGTCTAATTAGCATATTACACTTTTATTATTATAGATCCCCTACAAGTCTACACTAGTGATCTAGCTCTTTGCATGTTATATTTGTTCAAGATATATTTTCAAGCCAACATCTCTCTCTCAATTTCTCTAGGCCATGGGTCCTTAATTGCAGACTCTAGGACAAATGGGAGACAAAGGTATGGAGTGACAGCTGGCCTGGAAGAAATTTTACAAATCCACAGACTCTTATCTTTGCCGATTCACATATTAATTTTGGACAAGCACATGAGAAAATGTCATGAGTGTGACTTTTATTTGTCATATATGGTGATATTGGGTGGGAAAGAGTTGATAATAGCTATGCTAACTCACATAGCACTATAAAACATGATAAACATAAGCAATTCAATTCAAAATGGTGAATTAAGGGGGGAAATGCAGTCAACTTAATTTGATAATACTAGATGATACATTAAGTCTCTCAAAAAATCCATGAAATCAAAGCTGAAAGGACTTGCTAAATATAAAGGAAGATTCCCTTTAAGGTCAACTATCCCATTTCTTTTAGCTCCTAAATGTGTGGGAAGCAGTAGAGCAAGTGCTTAGGACACTGCATGCACCTGATCATGGAGTCAGACAGTCTAATTTGGCTGAACAGATGGATAACTGTGAGATCATTGGCAAATTCTTAACTCTTCTCTTCCTCAGTGTCTTTAGCTGTAAAATGGGGATATCATGGGTACTTGCTTCTTTTTTAAAAAAAATTTTAAATGTATTTTATTGATTTCAGAGAGGGAGGGAGAGGGAGAGAGAGCTAGAAACATCAATGATGAAAGAGAATTATTGATTGGCTGCCTCCTGCACACCCCCTACTGGGGATCGAGCCCGCAACCTGGGCATGTGTCCTTGACTAGAATCAAACCTGGGATGCTTCAGTTCGCAGGCCAATGCTCTATCCACTGAGCCAAACCAGCTAGGGTGGTACTTGCTTCTTAAAGGCTTTGTGAGTACTAACTAAACCTATAATGAATAAGAGGCACATTGTCTACATAGCAGGTGTTCAATAAGTGATAGTGTTGTTGATAGTAACCATGATAGCAATGATGCCACATATCTGTTTTTGTAATTATATTGTGACTAGAGGCCCAGTGCACAAATTTGTGCAAGGGTGGAATCCCTCGGCCTGGCCAGAGATCGGGGGGAGGGGCCACAGGAGGTTGGCTGGTCGGCCCGCCCCGATTGGGGCTGATTGGGGCTGGCCGCGGGGGGGTGGGGGGGGCAACCACAGGAGGTGGGCCAGCCATGGGAGGTTGGCTGTGGGAGTGCACTGACCACCAAGGGGCAGCCCCTGCGTTGAGCAGCTGCCCCCTGGTGGTCAGTGCACATCATAGCAACTGGTCATTCGGTCGTTTGGTCGCCTAGGCTTTTATATATACAGATTATACATAATATATGCTACATCTTGTTCTGAGATGAGCACAGCCTCTCTTGCAAACCACCAAATGGCTCACTGAGTACTAATATTTCCACCAGCTCATTAGGAAACATCTAGGAGCAAATGGGGAACAAAAACTGAATTAAGATGAGCACTTCTGGCTCTCGAAGGGATGGTCCCCGTGTACTTCCTGGTGGGAGAGAATTTTCAATGGTTGCCAATCAGGATCATTCCCTTGTTGGCTCAAACTAACCTCAGGTTCATTTACTACAGGAGATGTAGTAACATCAAGAAAACAACAACTGAGCCAGTGGTGTGGGGTTTCCAGCAGAAGCCACAAGGATTCTTTTTCTGGAATCCCAGGAAATCAGCCAAGCTCAATTTGTGTAAGAAGTTCAGGTGAACACTTTGCTTTCTCAAAACATGCTCCCTTCCGAGAATCACCAAGAGATTCCACATCATTTACTTCTTTCCCATTTACCATTATTTTGATGAGGTGGATTCCCCAATTGTAAAACATGAGGAAAACATTCAATCAGAAAAACAGCTAGAAGTGATTTAGGATAATTGATATTCAGTGGCTCAATCTCAAATCTAGCTTCAGTTCTTATGTTACACAAGAGATTTTTCAGATTCCTGCATAGTTTGGCAGAAGACAATAAAAACCATGATTTTCTCACTATTTTCTGAAGTTTCATTATACCACTAAGTGATATGTCCAATATTCCCTGGAAATATATAATGAACTTTACCTGGTGTGTTCATCATTTGCCTCTGACTAAAATATCCAAGTGACTAAGAGTTAACGGTAAGGAAATCATTACGGATATGAGCAAAGGATGTTAGTTAATTGTAAGGAAATCATGACTATGAGCAAAGGGTGTTCACCAGAGCACTGTTTAGAATTCAGGAAAATGAAAACCGCAAATACATATACACACAACCAGTAGGAAATGGAAGAGAAAAAAAATGAAGTATCTACTACTACATGGGCTACTGTGCAACAACTGAGACAATGATGTAGAAGCACATAGGATGCTGTGAAGAGAGGCTCATGATTCTGTTTAAAGCTGAAGCAATAATACACACACCAGCATTAGACTCAGTAATTTATCAGTTATTATTCTGGCTCCAACCAGGAGAGGAAAACAACGTAGTTTTAGCTTTGAAATTTTAAATAAAATAATTAACTATGACAGGGGATTAATTTAATGAAAGAATGGCTAGTGACAAGTAATGCAAACTCTAAAAAATATAGAGACAGGAGATGTGAGGAATAGCTACTAACCCCCAGCTGTGAAAGGAGTCTCCCTCCAACCCCACAGGGCTGGGGCTCAGGCCAGGCTGGAGAACGCACAGCATACTGGATGGTACAGAAGTTGCTGTGCTTCCTGGTGGTGAAATTTTCAGGATATATGCCCTCTGTGACATGGGGAAATACACCTTCTAGGGTTCCAGGAAAGCTGCTCCTGACATGTTTCTCACCTGAGACACTCTACTGCAAAACTTCTTTAAAAAAAGAAATATATCTATATATATAAAAGGCTAAGTGTCCGTCTGACCGTCTGACCATCTGACTGACAGATAGCTATTGTGCGCACTGACCACCAGGGGGCAGATGCTCAAAACACAGGAGCTGCCAAGCTGTGGTGATTTGGCAGCAGCTGTTCTTGGGTGACGCACCTGGAACCAGAGAGTAGGGAGCCCCATTCTGGGATGCGTCACCTGAGAACTGCCCTCTCGCAATCCAGGTCCCCTCAGGGGATGTCCTAGAGCTGGTTTTGGCCTGATCCTCGCAGGCCAGGCTGAAGGACCCCACCTTCTGGAGGAACCCCATTCACTCTGCAGACAACCTTTGAGCCACAGCGCCACCCCAGGTGTGGCTGGCTGGGAAGGGATGGTGGGAGGTTGGCTCCAGAGCGTGTCCAGCCCATCTTGCCCAGTCCTGCCCTGCTGGCCACCTTCTAATTAATTTCCTTTCAATGTGCACGAATCCATGCACCAGGTCCCTAATATATATATAAAATTTCAGAGAGGAAGGGAGAGGGAGAGAGAGATAGAAACATCAATGATGAGAGAGAAACATTGATAGCCTGCCTCCTGTACACACGCTCCTGGGGATCGAGCCTACAACCTGGGCATGTGTCCTGATGGGGAATCGAACTGTGACCTCCTGGTTCATAGATCGAGGCTCAACTCCTGAACCATGCCGGCAGGGCTACAAAACTTCTTGACCGGAGGTGCTAGGAGAAGCTGTTGGCTGCTGTGTGCTGCAGAAGCCGCCTTGGGAGAGGTTGAGGCCACTGCGGGAGCAGGACACGGAGCAAGCCCTCAGAGCTGCAGGAGCCGGTGCAGGAGAAACCCTGAGGGCTGGAGAAATTGCATGCATTGCAGAGCCGGGTGCTGGGAAAATCACAGATGCTGCAGAGTCAGCCAACAGGAGCCTTCCAAGCAAGCACACCAGCACCCGGAAGCAGAACCTTTCCTTCTGTAACATCCCTCCAGCGCCATCTATTAGTAAAGCCTAATATCACACCCAGCAGCCAAAGGAAACACTATTTAAAGGGCCCTTAGACATTTTCACAGAGCAGATAAAAAATGGGTGAATTTAGAGGTGATAGGCAATAAATAAAAACCTAGAACAGAGAGTATATATTAAAATGCTAACAATGGATCTCTTTGAGCGGGAAATTATAGGTTAATTTCACATTTTTCTTGGAGCACTGCCATATTTCTATAATTAAATGTAAATAAAGAGATTTCCTTTGTTAAAAAAACAAAGCTAACAACTCAGCTACCCAAAAAACTTAATATTCATTCAATGACTTTTACTTTATATTTAATTACAGTATAAAGTGTAAGCACAAGAGCAATGTAGATACCACACATTTAAGGGCATAATTGTTCTTTCTCATTTTGTGGGGTCAAGAAGATAGGACCATTGACTTTTCTCTCTCAAGTTCTCTTCGTCTGTTTCCTAAAACACTTTTTAACTGGAGGAGTAATGCAGATCAAGTTCTCGTTCCCCACACCAGCTGCTTCATGCATGTTTTAGGTGCGTTAGTAAGTGCTTCTGGGGAGAATAGGTGCAGATGAAATAAGTTTGGGAAATGATTTAAAAGGGAAAAGGTCTACATATTACTGAGATTCTCAGAACTTTAAAATTGTGGATGTGCACTGAACCTTGAAGAGTGGTTGGCTAGCCTCCTGACCCTTTTCCATTTAAATGTACACTGGGAGCAAGGAAGTGAGGTCTAAGTCTTCCAAGGAATGATGCTCTAAGTCAGTGGAGGAAGCATGAAAGAAACTCCCACAAAGCAATCAGCTAAATTAATTAACACTGTTCTTTTAGGTATATTTCAAACAGAAGGTAGGAAGATACAGTGAGCAAGGGTTTGTATGATATATTCTAAGGGGTTGGGTAAGGACATGTGTAAGAGATGGGGGTAGTACACTTGTAAGGCCTAGTCGATGAACAAGAACAGAGAAAATAAACCCATTGACCGCACTGCTAATTCTGTGATAGAAAAATCTATCAATGAATATTGTATTTCATGTAGAAAAATATACCAAAAATAAAGTCTCTGTGCTTAATATCACATTCACCTCTGAGCAGTTCAGGGAACAAACTGTATTTATTATGAATGTTTCTGGAATGCATCTTCCACTTTCCTTATCGTTTCAGGCTGTGGTATTTCCACACATGGGGGAAAAAGTAATTCAGAGTCCAGGACCCAAATGAATGCCATGCATGGGTTGGAAACAGATGTGGTAGAGGTGGGAGCTCTAAGAATGGGTGTGACGTCCAAAGGTGGTGGATAAGCGCTAGACACAATCGTCCTCCCAGGGCAATGATTCCTAAACTTCCGTGTGAATTATGGCCATCAAGGACCTTGTTAGAAGGGATGATTCCAAGCCTGCACTTGCAAAGGGTCTTGTGGAGTCGACCTGGAATAGGACTCTATCTGTCATTTTTAGGAGCATGCCAAGTGATTCTGATGCAATGGGGTTTGAGCCAGATTTTGAGAAGTTCTTCACCGTAGGATGCTGGTAAGGAAATGTAGGCACGTCTGCCTAATAGCCCTTCCGGGGAGTAGCCTCTCCCTCTCCTGCCCACGTGGTTTGGTGGGCACAGCCATGTTCCTGCCAGGCAGGCTTCTAGCTGCAGGTGGCTGGGCCTGACCCAGTGATAATGACCGGGGGCATGTGAGGGTAGAGCGTGGCGGTTTCACACCAGTCTTATTGTTCTTTAGAAAGGAGATATACAGTTATAAGTGATGGCAGTTTTCACTTTCCATGCTGTGCAGAAGGAGGCAAAGAAATTCAGTGTAGGGATGAAGCCAGCGTGCAAAGAGACTACTGAGGAAGGGGAGAGAGGATTTCTTGGTCTCCAAGGACCCCTGGAACCTGTAAGTTCCTGAGATGTGGCTGCATCTATGCCCTTGGGTTTTTGAGACCCTCTGTATCCTTATATTTAAACTTCTCTTTTGATCAAAGGTAAAATCAAGAGTCCTCACTAAGACAAAGAACATTCTCCCACTCTATTTATTGCCTCCACTCACTGTTCTGGCTTCTGGACATCACTGAGTCCAAACAGTTGTCACCGAGGAGTCCAACAGGCATTTTACCTCATCCTCTTGACCACTCAGATGTGTGACATTGCTGACCTCTTCCTCCCTCAAGAAACACACTTTCTTCTTGGTATCTTTCACACCACATTTTCTGTTTTCTTTCTACTTCTTCAAGTATTGTCTCTAAGGTTTATTTGCAAGATTAATGTCTGTAGCCAGCTATTCAGTGTTAGAGCTCTACAAATCGTAGTCCTGGGCTTTATTTTTTATTTTTTTTACTAATCTGAGTCATGAAAACAACTTTAGAGGCACACTTCTGGAAGATTTTGCAAGCCAGGGCTTGTCGTTACTTTGTTTCCCCTTCAGCCTGTTTTAGTTTGATCTGAAGCAAGTCGCAAGATGCATTTTACATCAATGGCCTCCTGTACTCCAAATAAAACAGGGGCTGAAGATGCCACTGACTTTGCATAAATCCGTCCACTTTAATGTAAAATTCATCAGAGAGCTTTCATCTTAAAGGAAGCAGCATCCGTTTGATTTAAGCACTATTTCTGCATCCATCTGTACATGACATACAGGTTCCTACAGAACCGCAATGATGATAGGACCCAGGCAGTGCCTGGATATGTGATCCTGCCTTACCAAATCAGCAAGAAAACTCTCCTTTGTTCCTGACATGAGTGGAGGTGAATGAACATGTTTTGGGGAAACTTGAGAGACCTATACAAAGCATATACAGGTCTCTGGAGGGCTGCAATGCAATGATAAAAGCTTCCTTTTTTTACAAATGACTGTTGCCTTTCAGTCTTCTTCCTGTATTTTATTCAACTCCATCTTATTTTAAATGTGAGTTAAGGAAATATTTGGCCCTGTGCTTTCTTAATCTATCCCCACCTTCCTTCCTCTGTACCTTATTAAAAAATAAATAAATGATTAAGTCAAAAGCTCCAGCGTATTCCTAAAAAGGCTTCAGCTACAAAGGGACACGCTACCTCCTGCTGCAATCAATATGGTATCTAACAACGTATCACTGCAGCTGTAAGAAATCGGGTGGTGTACCTAACACCACCTTTTATTTTAATTATCCCTTGCTGTACTAGTAATGGCTTTTCCTTTCTTATTCCCAAGTTATACATTTAAATCTAAAAAGACAAATGCAATTTCAATCCTCTAAATGATTCCTCTATAACCACATGCTCCCTAACTGTAGGAGATGTTTGAGCCATTTTCTGCTTAACATTTCACAAGATTCAGGCTCACACAGTCCCCACTGGCCCTTGGGCAAATGGACCAAGAGCTTCCATCAAGGCCCCCGGATGAGAATAATTAGTGGATATATCAAGTAAAGAGCAGCATAAAGGGTTAACGCTAAGAATAGCCTTAAGGGGAAAGCCTGTGTGCCTTCTGTAGACAAGATGTTCATTATATTTCTTTTCAAATGCTTTCAAGACAATAGGATATGTTCATGTTAATATATCTGTCATTTGATTTAAAAAAAACTTTAATGGTGGAACACATCATTCAAATAGCACAAGTTGCAGTGTTTGATTTTTAAGTGGCAATTGTATTGAGGTCCATTTTGCTCCTTTTTCTTCAAAACCCAATCTTCACATCACCTCTAGGAGGTCTGCCCAACACCTGCCCCCTCCCCCAGGCAGTGGTGTTCCCTGACAGCTGCATTTCTGTTGCCCCCGCGCATCGTAATTATTTACTTAACCAACTTTCTCCTTCACTAGACTAGGAGTTCTCTGAAGCCCGGATCCCTGTTTTATGAAGGTTGAATCTCTAAAATGTAGTTCATTCGTTGTTTCAACAAATATATAATAAATGTCTCCTCTCTCCCAGATGTGTGTGCTGGGTACAGCGTGCCTGGTCAAAGCGAGAGCTATGGTTCCGGAGCTCATTGAGTATAGAGGGAAACAGTAAGAAGACAAGTAAACATCCTAACGCATTTGTAAAAATCACAAGTTTATATGAACTTTATAGCGTAAACCAAGAGGACATTGCCACATGCAACGCCGCGGGGAGTTTCTCTGAGTAAGAAGGGAAAGCGCCCTGCAGAGGCCGTTCTGGAGTGCAGGGTGCGCGGGGTGCAGCATCCAGGCTGGGGCTGTCAGGGAGGACACAGCAGGAACACGTGGAGGATGGAGAGAATAAATAAATGGTCTGGAAATGAACTGTGCAGCAACATGATGGAAGGTGGACACATTATTCCTGTCTCCAAAAAGGCTATCAAGAGCGAGGGAATTAAGGGAGCTTGAGAATTGCCATCCTCGCAGTCCCGCCTGTCACTCTTCCTATTTGTGTTCGTTCTTCTTCCGCCCAGGGCAGACATTGCTAATCAATCACGGCATTCTTCCCCACAAGGCTAGACAGAGCCCGGAAATTTTTCTTAACTCGGTGCTTCTGGAAGCCACTACCAATCATTCAAAATGGGCACTCGGCATGATGGCGTTTCACCCTCTCTAAGTGGTTAATATCATTTTGATCTAACGGGTAGGTAAAGAAAGGATCTGACACCTGTTTGAGGGATACAAGAGCTGGCAAATGGAACCTAGATCTATAAAGCAGTGAGCACTGTAAATGGACATGAAGCGTGGGTCCCTACAGGCGCTGGATTGACAGGAGTGATCATTGTGATGGGGGTGGTGAAGGCAACGATGGTAGAAAAGTATGGACCTCCCAGTATCTGATGGCCACTAGCACTTGAGACTAGGCCTACGGGTGAGAGAGGACCAAGGGGGATGTACTGAGTGCCCTTGAATGACCTTATGGTTTTTGCTTCATACAGCAGTGCTGTCAAAATACACAGAAAGACATATCCTTACACTCAAGCAAAGAAGACCACCTGGAAGGGACTACGCAGCTGGAAATTAGCATCTTGATCTGATCCTAGTACATTTGGAAATGACCCACCCATGGGCTTCGCCACTCCGCCCCTTGTCTGTACTGAGATCGGAGCCCTAGCAAGCCAGTGCCAGCCAGTCTAAACCATTTATTTTTTCTCTACCTGCACTGAGCAAGCCATGCATCTTAGGTATAAAATGATAGCATTTATAATTTAGGAATAGCTAGACTCAGAAGTACTCTAATGTATTATTAAGGCTGAAAAATCAAACACTTAGAAACCAAAGAATTACAAAGTTTCAGTTCTTTTGATGACATTAATTGGAAATATGCTGCCGACAGTACCTGTTGTGAATCTCTTTGGCTGTGAATTGATGAATGGAGACCTGGCCACACAGAATTAGTTGGACCTTTGCTTACCTAGAAGTTCCTCTGACTAAGTTTTTATTGCATATTGTTTTACATTAGGACGGCTCCATTGGATGGAGTACTTCCCTGGGTTATTGAATGATCACCACGTCGAGTGTCTGTTTTATGTCAGCACTGTGCTAGCCTTTTACATACATTATGTATAATGCATAATGTATAACAAAATAGCCCAGCAAGGTGTGACCCTATTCCCACCTTATAGACAAGGCAACTGCAGTTCAAAGAATCTAAGGAACTTGTTCGATTTACATAACTAAATAAATGGTTAGGGTTGGGTTCTTAATGCAGTTCGCTCTCACTCTGAGCTCATATAATTTTCACTACCCTTTGTTTACCTGCACATTAACTTTATTTCATTCCACAGCCACACCGGGGTTAGGGGGAATTCAATGAGCACCTCAGACACAGTATTTGCAGGGACCTGACTTTTAGAAGGGCTAGGAGTGGGTTATCTGTGTGGGGGCGGGAGCTGTTCCCATCTGATGCTAGAAAGATCTATGGCTCATAGACTCTCCATCACACCGGAAACCACTGACAGCATGCGAGCAAAGTGAGCGATCAGCACCTCCTACCTTCCCTATGGCCACTCAAGATGCTAATCAATTTTTATCTTTGAATAGATGCTCATTTTAACAAGACTCTCTTTGTAAACAGGCCAGATGCAGGGCCCATTTTCTGTTCCATTCACCTCAATGATGCCAAATGCTTCATGCATGTCCTTTCCTAGTTTTATCTCACAATTATGGACAATATCTGTTCTCTCTTCCCTGGAAACACACACACACTCCTGCTGGGTGATAATATGGCAGGCAGTCTGCTGTATCATTTTTCTAAACAGGGTACCACAGTATAATTATTCAATTTTAGCTCAGACACCCTTTTGCTAGTTTCCTGATTCTCATTTTATTTTGTGCGGCTCAGAAAAGACATTCATTTTTGCAGAGATCAGGCCCTGGGCTCTCAGTGCCATCTCCAGTAGATATTCCCAAGCCAGTACAGAGATGAGCAGCTGGTAAGATGGGGAGGCGGTCAGGACGGCACGGAGACCCAGGCAGATGAGTGATGGGCACAAGGAAGGAGAAGGGAAGCTCTGTGCATTGAAGATGGATATGGGCCCTCCTGCCAAACAGATGCACCACCTTACAGAGCTGCAATGACCCCGTTCCCACACCTCCCTGAAGGGCCTGGCATGTTTTGACTCCGATTTTTACTGGTAACTCAGCGTGTGCTATAATAACAATATCGCGCCAGATAGGACAGACTGACAGAGCCACAGCTATCACAGTGTCTCTCCAACGTTTCCTCAGCTCCCCCAGGCTGTGGGGGCCCTGTGCGGTGTTTTCATTCTCCAGCAGAGGCCAAGTGCTGCAAGACATTAACTAAGCACCTAAATAAAGCTGCTAACAGGAAAGGCAGATAGAAAAGCCACGTTAAAGGACAATAACTGGCATTTTACGCGCCAGTTCAAATATGGGGGAACCTGATCATCGTGAAAGACCAACAGGCTCATGAACCCACTACTTATTAGCACAGCACGCTCCATTTCAGAGGGAATTTTTGAATGGCAAATATGGCAGAGGCTACCATTACAACCTTTCAGTAACTGCAATCCATGGGAAAGCCATTTAGTGATGCCAGGACATTGGAGGGCAAGAGGAGACTATCACCTGCTTAACTGCGCTTCCATTGAGTCTATCAAGTTGTTTGCCTGGCAATGTCTGGGCTATGATGAAAAAGAGGAAAAACTCATTGCCCCCTCCCCACCTCACCTAAATATTATTCATTACAAGCCTTCATTTTGGAAGGTTTGTGGCACTTTGACAGGCAGAAAAGAACCTGCTTGACAACTAATTATACTTAAAAATAATATATATCAGTTACAGAATTATTTTCATATTCAAATAGGTTCACAGATTTTGCTTCCTCATAGGCTGTGATGCATATATGGATTATCTGTGCAACTTCACTGTGCAAGTAAAGTTATGACTTTCCCGTGAAACCGGTCCCAGATATTAAGCCATGATAGGAAAATTGTGGGGCTTCATCTTATCTATATTAACAAATGTTAGCAATTAGAATCCCATTTTTTAGTACCTGAGGAGAGGGACAGTATTGGGCATCTAGCTGAGATAATTTAAATACACTTTTTGGCAAAATGCCCAGTTAGTGCCAAAAATATGCAAAAGCATTTGTAAGAGGTAGAAAGGTGAATTAGCAAGATCAATGAGATATACATTAAATTCAAAGATCTATCTAGTTAGCTAGCTATACTATCCAGCTATCTACCTACCAAACAACAGGGTAAAAACCAAAGAGCAAAATAAATAAATTAATCACTGCAACTGTGAATGTGAAGATCTGAATTTAGATTTTTTTTTAGAAAATTGTATGTGAGTACAAATTGGAACAGACTGAGGAATCTCAGAGAGAGGCAGGGAAGGGTAGGTGGGTGGGAAGGGATCAAAGAACTTGTATGTATATATGCATAACCCATGGACATAGACAATAGGGTGGTGAAGGCCTAGGGAGGGCGGAGGCGGGCTAGACGAGGTCAATGGGGGGAAAAAGGGACATAAGTAATACTTTCAACAATAAAGATTTTTTTAAAAAATTGTGTGTATGAATACAAGTTGGATTTTTGACCTAGTAATTATATATATGCAGAAATATATTCTGAGAGTATAACTTGAAGAAGTCACGGAAATCTATATAAATAGCATTAATTAGTGCATTATTTGTAAAAAGAAAAACGTGAAAACAATGTAAGTGCCCAACAGTAGGGGCTTATTTAAATAAATGATCCCATATGTTGAAATATGTAGCAACTTATAAATTATCCAAATGAAGAATATTAGAGGATTAAAAATGGCGGCAGAGTAAGTGGATGCTGCATGGTCATGCTCCCAGGAACAAACTGGAATTACAATTAAAATACAGAAAAACTTCCTGAATAATCAATGGAAAACTCACAGGAAAGAACCCTGATACCCAAGGACTGAAAGTGGAGACCACATAGAGACTGGTAGGAGGGGCGGAGGCACGAGAGGGCTGGCTGGGCACCCATAGATGGCAACTGAAGTCCCAGAGAGAGATCTCAGCTGGGGGGGTGGAGGGGGAGGGCGGGGGGCAGGTACCACTGAAAACTCTGGGATCTAATCCCCAAGCTGGGCCCCCCAGCAGAGAGCACCAAAACTGAGGAGGGTTTCCACATAACATCTAGCTGTGAAAAGCAGTGGGGTGCTGTCTGCCAGGAAGTAACAGCTGAAAATTCCAGCACCCTCTTAAAGGGCTAATGCACTAAATTCCCTGTGGAGCCACCCACCTTGTGCTCTGGCAGAGGGAGGGTGAAGTGGGTTGGAGCTGTGAGAGCAGAAGCCAGGACTGGGGACTCAGGGATAGAGCGCACAAGGCAGACACCCCAAGATTCCTGGGCTGAGTCATTCCCTCACCCAGCAGAGGACATCTTTCCCAGAGACATTTGCCTTGCCTGGGGGGAAGACAGTGGACACACCCTATTGGAAAACACCTTGCCCTGAGGCCACTTAAGAGATTAAAAGTCACAATTAGCCTCCAGGCAGAAGCAACTGCCCCACTCTACGGACAAAAACTCCAGCCACACCTGAGGACAAGTGCCTGTGGGCAATTCAAGTTGGAATCCTATCAGTCTGTAGGCAGAGGCAGTCTCTGGAGGATTCGAGTCTTTGACTGATTCAATTAGTCAGAAACAGCCTCTAACACTGTCCTGCACTAGAGATGGAGAGATGCCCTCACAAACCCAAACAGAAAGCCAAAATGAGACAAAGAAACAACCCCCAAATGAAAGAACTAGAGAATTCTCCAGAAGAAGAGATAAATGAAGCAAAGATAAGAAATTTATCTGAATCAGAGTTCAGAGTAATGATGGTAAAAAATGCTCCACAGCATGAAAAAAATACATAGTACTATGAAAAAAGAATAGTCTAAGATGAAGAATGACCACACAAATAAAGAACACATTGGAAGGAAAACACATAGATTAGGGGAAGCAGAGCATCAAATCAGTGAATTAGAAGACAGAGTTGAAAATATCTCTCAATCAGAGAACCAAAAAGAAAAAACAATTAAAAAACAGGAGGACAGCCCTGACTGGTTTGGCTCAGTGGATAGAGCGTCGGCCTGCGGATGCAAGGGCCCCAGGCTCAATTCCAGTCAAGGGCATGTACCTTGGTTGTGGGCACATCCCCAGTAGGGGGTGTGCAGGAGGCAGCTGATCGATGTTTCTCTCTCATTGATGTTTCTAACTCTCTATTCCTCTCCCTTCCTCTCTGTAAAAAATCAATAAAATATATTTGAAAAACAAAACAAAACAGGAGGACAGCTTAAAGGAGCTATGAGACAATGTGAAAGGTAACAATATTAGAATAGCAAATGAAGAATATTAGATCGCATGGGGGATAATTATGACACATGTTAAGTGTCATAAAGTGTTAAAATTTAAGATAAATAAAATTATATAAGCAGTACATCTTAACACTATTAAGTAATGTGTGTACAAAACATCAGTATAGGTAAATATATGTGCCTATAAATACATATGTACATATAAGTAGAAAAATGTAAAAGTGAAAAAGATAATTACCTCAAAGTTCTGGAAGTATATGTATGTTTATTTTACATTTTTCAGTATTTTACCATTTTCTACAATAAAATATTAATTTAACTACCATATATTTTTACCTTAGAATGTTTTTTTCTTTTATTTATTTTTAAATTATCTTTATTGTTGAAAGTATTACAGATTTCCCATTTTCCCCCCATTAACTCCCCCCCCCCCACTCCCACTTCCTCCCCAGACCTTCACCCTACTATTGTCTGTCCATGGGTTAGGAATATATGCATATAAGTTCTTTGGTTAATCTCTCCCTCTCCCCCCTCTTCCCTCCAAAATTCATCAGTCTGTTGAATGCTTCAGAATTTCTGGATCTTTTTTGTTCATTAGTTTATTTTGTTCATTAGATTCTACATATGAGTGAGATCATGTGATACTTGTCTTTCTCTGACTGGCTTATTTTGCTTAGCAGAATACTCTCCAGGTCCCTTTTTACAGCTGCATAGATATTCCAAAGCAAGTGGAGAGATGAGCAGCTGGTAAGATGGGGAGGCAGTCATAGATTTTTTTTTTTTAATCTACTCATCTACTGATGGGCACTTGGGTTGTTTCCAGATCTTAGCTACTGTAAAGAGCACTGCTATATTTTGAACAACTCTGTATTTTAAATTTGTTTTTACACAAATTTAATGGTCAAGTTTTTATTTAACACCATGATGTTGTTTACAAGACTAAGACAAATTCTAAAACCTCTAAGTCTATTTTGGCCCAACAACTCCACTTCTAGTCTCATAATTGGTGAATACACTGTACAAAACATGTTTGCTGCAACACTATTTCAAACAGGAGAAACATGAACCATATTAAGTCTACCAAAAGGGGGTTATGAAATAAATTCTGGTACATCCATTGCATATAGTTCTGCAGCTATTAAAATGCCGATGTTCAGGGAATGCAAACTCAGCCCTAGCGGGGCTGTTCATGCAGACTTTTTGTAAGAAACAAGCAATGCTGATGACTAAGTCCACTGGAGAGCACCTGCCCAGTATAAAGGTAGTACCTGAAGTTTCACTTCCACCACATCCACATAGGGCTACACACCCTTATTACCAGGGTGTCCAAGATAACCTGCAAAATGTCCAGACTTTTTAAATGCTGTGCATGCCCTGGGGGAAAATAAAGTGTCCATGGGTTGAATTTACACATCAGCCAAGAGTTTACAAACTTTGATGTCGAGCTAAATTTATAGCCATGAAATAATGTCCCATATTTGTATTAAATTTTAAAAAGTTTTAAAACACTGCATTTTTATTTAGGCAAAATATAGTAGGCATGTGTATTTGTGTAATGTTCATACAAATAAACACACACAAAAACAGGAAGAAAAAAAGAGATGAATGAGTCTGAATGAATTTGAAAAGGGTTTTCTTTGTGTAATGGGTTATTTTGGATAATTTGAGTGTTCTTTTTTATACTACTCTATCCATAGCTTATTATGTAAATACTATATATTTTATACTACTCTATATTTTTATTTTTGACATAAGCATATGTAAATATTGTGATATAAAAATTACTTAATAGAAACATTGGTGTGTGTGTGTGTGTGTGTGTGTGTGTGTGTGTGTGTGTGTCTATCTCAGGAACACTAGATCTGTTTTTTAGCACTCCCTTTTTTTGGAGTAATTTTAGAAAACAAAAGCAAATGCAAACATTGGTAAACAAGACAGTGAAGGGCCTGTACATACTTTAAGATTAATAGAAAAGAACACTGAATATTTGCCCTAAGAAAAGATTTCATTTGTGATAATGAGCTTCAAATATTGGAAGTGCCAACAAGCATATTTGAAACTGAAACATTTTTTCCTGTAATTCCAGCAGGTCAAACTAAGACCAATTTGGGGTTGCTTCAGGGAGGAAGATATAAGAAAGTACTTTATAGAAATCACAGCTACTCACATCTAGGATGACTTAACTCACCAACTGCAGTATTCAACTCTATAGAGGTGCTCAAAATGAGACTAGAAGTAAACTTTTACTTTGAGTGATTTCAGAGACGACATAAAGTCAACCTCTGAAATCAAAGTAATATTTTCCTTTGAGACCTAACTATATAACAATATAACCTTCTCAATCAGGTATAAAGCAGATAATTGATTTGAGAAGGATACTGAGAGTGAGGTCATGTTCATTAAGTCATTGGTTCAACAAATACTTACAGAAGGACCATGCTAAGTGCCTGGGATCCCGTGGAACATGGTTCCAGCGGAAGTGAATCTCTTTAATGGAATTTTAAGTAAATGGAAGAAAACTCATTAAATGCCTACATAGAGTAGAGCCTGCATCCTGAAACAGGAAACACTGATTGTTCTATGTCCAGGGCTCACCCTCAGAGCAAGTCTTCTCTAAATGGATTCCTTTTGCTTTTCGCTTTCTTTGCTCTGTCTTCCCCACTTACACCTCAACTTCCTTCTTCAGTGACAGATATTTGTTTTTTCCACTTGTAGCTGAGAGGTTTTAGGTGTAAATTTCCTACATAACAGGAACCAGGGGTCAATGAGTTCTGATATCATGACCCCCAAAAGGGTTACAAGGGTTCTCCAAAAATTTCCATAAATCCTATATCACTCCCAATGATCCAGGTATGGAGGTTCCCATATCACAGGGCTAGAATCCCCTCTACTAAGTAGTGTGTTGGAGATGTAGTTTTAATGCTAAAATCCTATAACTTCCTTTAATTCATGTCTTGACGCCTCCCAAAGTGCTTGCAGGTACATGATTGGCTATCATTTAAAAAGAGAAAAAAAAATCCACCTTGCTACTCATCCACACTGAGCTGCCCAGGTAAGAAGCAGAATTGCCGTCAGAGCATCCACTTTCCGGACACTTTAGCCACAGTGTCTTCACAGATACAGTAGTTCTTAATCCTCACTATGTATTGGAGTCGCCCTCCATATTACAGTTCTCCAGAGAAATATACCCTATATATCCTATTAATGTATATTTGCCTATACATTATATGCACACAGATATATACACATATATATGTTTGTATATGAATGCAATTGCTTTGATATATGTCATTGATATTAAACATATACTATAAATTGAATATAAAACATATACATGTATTAAATGTAAGCTGCAGATCCAAGAAAGTTAGTGGTGTAGCTCTGAGAACTGTAGGGCCGATGGGGTGAGTCCAGACCAAGGGCAGGGGAATGCTGATGCTCCAGCTCAGAGTGTCAGGCTGAGAGAATGAATTCTCTCTTCTTCTGCCTTTTTATTCTCTCAGGCCCTCAATAGGTTAGATGAGGCCCACCTAATTGGGGAAGGCAGTCTGCTCTACTTCATCTTCTGATTCAAATACTGATCTAATCTGGAATAACCCTCACTGACCCACCCCGAAACATTTCTGGGTACAACATGATCCAGTCAAGTTGACACAATATTAACTATCCCATTCTGCAAACCTTAAAATTTACCAATGCCTCAGATCAACTCCCCATAAATTCATATTTAATTGATGTAAATTATACCCTGGGCATTGAGACTTTTAAAAGAGCACCAGGAGATGTTGATGGATAGACAAAGTTAAGAATTGTTAATACCACAGATCACCTCTCTCCTGATGAGAAGTCAAAATGCTTTTCACTTTATTTTAGCTGTTGATACTCTGGGAGATATCTGTCTACCTCTGTGAGGTGCCTCCAGAGTGTCCCACTTTTACTCCACGTAGCCAATGTGTTCAAACAAACCATTGGAAACATATGCCTCCAAATCTGATGAAAATAAATCCAATTATTTTCCACAACCTTGTAGCAGATGGCAGAATTTCTTTCAAATTTATCACATCACAATTTGTGGTAGGCATAGTTATTCCCATATATAAGGTGAATTGAGATCCAGAGAAAGGAAGAGATGTGCACATTGCCATGGAGCCAGCAAATTTAAAACATTAGGAAAATGTCAAGTTTCCTGACTCCAATTTATATAAGTATCAGGTGTCATTATTTCATTTACTCCACAGACACTGCTGTCATGTGTGAGCAGAAAAATAAAGCAAATGAATGGAAATGTAGTAGGCCTATGAGCAGGAAGATAGCTAGCGTCCTTCATACAAAAGACCTGCTATGTGTTCAGCCATCAGAGAGGGTGAGTCAGCTGTATTTACAGCCCCCTAAATGGGGAGAAACATCATGACAAAGGAAATTCCATGAATCCAAAGAAAAACACATCGAATTAAATAAATAATTCATAGACAGAGCCAAGATCACAGAGTTGGCTCTCATAACAAAGCATCTAAAATAAGTGTCGATGTGGTTCTCCAACCACTCAGTCTGCTAGTCCAGGTGCAGAGGAAAAAATAAAACTATTGTAGACCTAGTAAAAGTTAAACAGACAATAAAAACCAACAGTGGAGATGAATTCTAAATTGGTGATTCTTTGAACAGTACTCAAAAGATTTCATTTGCTATGTTAATGCAATGTGAAGGCCGTTTTATAAATAAAAGAACATTTTTCTTCTCGCTTGAGTTTAGGCATAAATCCTCAAACTGTGTTAAATCAAGAGATGCTTCTAGAATCATAGAACTAAAGACCATGATGGATGTTTAAAGAATTATGGTCACTCCCTCACTTACAGGTAAGAAAACCAAGGCAGTAAATGATTGTGTGATGGGCTTGAAGTCAACATTATCCCTGGCAGTGGCCAAGACCAGATTAGAATGCAGGTCTCCTATTTCCTCTTCACTTAATTATTCAACATTCTCTACCCATTTGAGCATAACTAATGCACTGCTGTTTGAAATCTGACAATTGCAATGGCAGTCAGAATACCATACTTCAACAGTGTTTCCATCATCTTTGAACAGAATATTAACTAGCTGGCAATCATGTTCTGAGCTTCTTTCCAGATGAATTATGTGTTAAGCTCTATTTCAATATTGATTTGTAATATACTTTCAAGCAGTTAGTCTTCCCTTGGTCTCTTCTTACAGTTCTGAGCTACATGCACTCTAGAGTTCCTAAATTTTGTGATTTTCTGAAGGATATGGCTTTATCTACCATGTCCAACAACTCAACAATAGTCATTACTTGCAGCTAGGAAAAAAGTTGATAAATTTTCAAGTGATATCCTGTATTCATTTCCTTAATGGAAAACAGAAACCTATTTGATTTAAAATCTAAACTCTAGAAGCACACATAGGGATTAAAGAAATACATGATTCTTATATAAAATAGTATACCTATCTATTTAATCAACTGAAGCACATAATTAGTTACTCATGGCCACTAAAAGGTGGAAGACTTCACTTAAAAGAAACAAATGACTGCTTGGCTGGTGTGGCTCACTGGTTAAGCACTGAACCAGGAGGTCACGGTTTAATTCTGTCAGGGCATATACCTGGGTTTCAGGTTCCATCCCCAGTAGGGGGTGTGTAGGAGGCAGCCCATCAGTGATTCTCTCTAATCATTGATGTCTCTCTCTCTCCCTTCTTCTCTGAAATCAATAAAAAATATTAAAAAAACAACAAATGACTATCTTAGTTAATGAAAATACAGTGGATTTCAAGTTTATTTCTATCTTGAACTGTGGTCCATTTCTCAGGACATCAGTATAAAAGGCAAATTCACCGGTGAGAAGGAATAAGTTTAATAGAAAGGTTAATAGCATGGGCTAGGTCACATAGACAAGTGATTCAGCCTCTCCAATCTTCCCTTTGCACATCTATAAAACAGAGGATCAAACATGTTACAAAATATATGTTTCTCCTCCAAACATGCTTCAGCCTTCACATGTTTGGGAGGGAATAAGAGATCAGGTGCCTCCCCCCTTTCCCCTATTCCTGGAATAGCATCTGCTAATGTTACTGGTCAATAACCAAACATCTATGAGCACTGAGTAGAGTTATTGCACTAAAAAGTGACAAACATGTCACACAGTCTATTCCAGTACCGCAGCCTATGATTTAGAGAATAAAGCATGTTAGCTTAAGCTTGTCCTGTGATATAGTCATCTGTGATTTGGAGGCAAGAGAGAGAGAAGGCAAAGGGCTTCCTTTAGAATTCCAAAGCTCACTATAAATACATAATATTTTGGTCTCTTCTAGCTATTTTTCCTTGTATGCAGAGCCCTTGGCAGAAATCTTAAAACACCCACTTCAGAGATCTGTCATTACATAAGATCCAATATGTAAAGCACACATCTCATTACATAAGATCCAATACACAGAGCCTAGCACACAGAGTTGTCTATGGATAGTAGCTAGGTGGCCTTGAATCTGTACTTCAACATTTGTTGTTAAATGAGTTTGTGTGGAACTGGGCGTCC
Organism: Myotis daubentonii; assembly: GCF_963259705.1. NCBI lineage: Eukaryota > Metazoa > Chordata > Mammalia > Chiroptera > Vespertilionidae > Myotis > Myotis daubentonii. The sequence continues at coordinate 20,861,828 of NC_081853.1, read as the reverse complement.
CAGGCCTCAGGATGAAGTTAATCCCTGTGTTCTCATAAGTGCAAAGCTCTTTGAAATTCTAGATGGCAGGTCGTGGTAACTCAGGCAAGTAGAAGCTATGTGCTGGGCATTCCCTCAGGACTCCAGTATTGACTGAATGAGGGCTCAGGGTATAGAAGCCAGCTTGGTGGTGGATGGTAAACCATCGCACATGCTGCCTCCTGTTAAGCAGAAGGCTCACATGCAAATTGCTTTCTGAATCATTAGCTGTCATCTACCCCCATCTCTCCTCCTGCAGCTGCTCTTTCTGATTCCACCTGCAAACTTTTCATGTTGGGCTGGCTCCCAAGACAAACAAGTTGCCTCTTGGCAGCCTTTTTTCCTGCTGGGGGCTAGAATTGAGCCACACAGATAAGCCAAAGTAAGGATGCAGCATGGGCTAAGGCAGTTGCTGAAGGAAGACTCCTCTAAATTAAGGTGATGGCTGCCTTTGGAAGGCATTTTCGTGCTGTTTCACATGAGAATGTCAGCCAGTCTCCAGAAGTTACATGCTGCTACTTACAAATCCTCTGCCACTCTGGACTTCTCTAAAGCTTCGATCAGTTGAGAAGTATCTTTAGATGATGTTTTTCCTATTGGCTAGACACACGCTGATGACATTCTTGGGAATGTGTGATTCTTGAGAGTATGTCTGGGTCCAATCAGGCAAAATGAAATGAGATATGAGTATAAGGAACTCACACAGAAACCACTTTTTGGAAAGAGGGTTTTCACATATGAGCAGTACATGAAAAGCAACTCAACCAGGTCAGGGAACCCAAAGGAAGAATTGGCCCAGCCCCCAGTGCTGGGAATCATGGGTATAAGAGTGATTGAAAGTAAGTGGCCATTAAGCCTGGCAACTCATGAGAGGCTACATGAAACTAGTTTAATTTGTTCTGCAGAAACATTATATTATAAATGTGTGAGGAAAGTCATCCATCTCTACTTTTCATGATTTGAGAATTGTTAAAACTTCATGATTGCTATGTCACTAATTATAGTTTAGCAATTTCAAATATCTTCTCTAAATAATGAAGAGTATGCAAGTATTTAAATTAAAACAAACAAGAAAACTATGCTTTACTTTGATGTCATGTTCTATAACTCTTAGTGGCTATTATATATTAATTAGAGGCCCAGTGCACGAATTTGTGCACAGGTGGGGGGGCCTTTGGCCTGTCTGGCATTCAGGGCCAATTGGGACCCTCTCACCCAGTCCCAATCAGGGCCAGCCGGCTGGGAGGAGGGACTGTGAGAGGTTGGCCAGCTGCAGGAGGTTGGCTGTGGGAGCTCACTGACCACCAGGGGCAGCTCCTGCATTGAACATCTGCCCCCTGGTGGTCAGTGCACATCATAGCTACTGTCTGGTCATTTGGTCATCCAGTCATAATGGTCACTTTGGCTTTTATATATATAGATTGGTATCTGCCCTGGCTGGGTAACTAGTTGGTTAGAGCATTGTCCCAATATGCCAACATTGTGGATTTGCTTCCCAATCAGGGATCATACAGAAATCAACCAATGAATGCATAGATAGGTGGAACAACAAACCTTTCTCAATCTTTCTCTCTAAAATCAATTTAAAAAATTGTAATTGGTATAGCCAAGTCATAGAACAAAGCTTTCTCTGACTCTTACCCATTGTGCATACTCCCTTCTATAAAAGTGTATGATATGAGAAGGCTCATAGGGAACTTAACTACATATTAGTAAGTGAAAGAAACCAATTTGAAAATGCTACATATAGTATGATTCCACCTATAAGATAGTAAAAAGATCAGTGGTTATCAGAATTTCGTAGAGACGAAGGGATGAATAGACAGAACACAGAGGATTTGTAAGGTAGTGAAACTATTCTATATAATATTATAATGTTGAATACATGTCATTATAAATTTGTCCAACCCAACACCATGAGTGAACCCTAAGCTTAACTCTGGATTCTGGGTGATAATGATGTAACATTAGGTTTATTAATTGTAATAAATATACCACTCTAGTGAGAGATGCTGATAATGGGATAGACTGTGTGTGTGGGTGGGATAGAGGACAGGGTGTATAGGAAATCTCTATACCTTCTGCTCAATTTTGCTGTGAACGTAAAATTGCTCTAGGTAAATAAACGTATATATGTAAAAAATCTTAGCATCATGAGCAAATATGATTATGTATTTTTGTATTTTTTCAAACTTCCTTTGTTTAAGAAAGGCATAGTAAATGTTTGCTGAAACTAAATCAGCAGAAACTAACCTTCATCTCTGATTTTAGCAACTCAACTAGTTGAAAAACTGACGGTGAAGCAGGCACACATTCTTTCTGACAAGTCCAGGTATGAGAGAAGGAAAGGAAAATGTTTTCATAAAATCCTAACTTCTTATTATGACTAAATACTGTATCAGGAAGGAAGTAATTTAGAATCTTCTAAAAATGACCTTTGTCTGTAGTACCCCCCTATAGTTAGAGTTAGCATACATCTAGATCAAGTAGGGAGAGACTCCCATTATCTTATATGTGAAATTAACTTTTTAAAATGTTTTCTTAAGAGTCCCTTTGCCTGGGCGCAGAAGAAAATGTAACTGCTCAGTGTATCTACAGGTAAAATGAGAAATAATAAAAGAATAATTTGCTAACTTTTTGAATAAGAAATCTGAAATATATTTAAGTTTCCTACTATTTATGCCTACATACCTAAAGAGCTAAAATTAAAATTAAATTACAGCAGAGGGGCAAGAGTTTCCAAATGATCAATATGGTCAGGGCTGCCTGATATAATGGCAGTCCATGCCCAGACTCAGCTGGAAAATCAGAGTGCTGTGATCACTGATATGGAGAGGATCGTGGAGACTGCTTTTATTTACACATTCACTCAGGTAAAATACGTTAGCAAGTTCCTATGCCACTTGCCATGCTTATGTAATCTTAATTTACTCTGTACCACTGAACTCTGTGAGGCTTGTGTGATCATTATTCCCATCTTCAATACGTGGAAACTGAGGCTGGAAGTGTGGTATGTCTGTCTAAAGTCACAACATATTGTCACTTCAAATGTCTCCGGGCTGCCTCTCAGCCTGTGGAAGAGTCCTTTCTCCTGCAGCTCATCTGGGCCTTTCACCTGCTCCTAAGGTCAAGTCAAGCCTCAACTCTAAACTACCCTCTGCTATCCACTGCACGGTGCCTTCCAGCCTCCGAGATGAGTTTAACCATTCTTAGCAGAGTATTTGACATATAGTAGGTGCTTCATTGAGTGAATGGGTGAACATATACAACACTATTAAAACTGCCATATAGGGGGTCAGCTTTAGCTCAAGCGGTTACTTCGGATTCTGCTTGTTGCAGACACATAAAACTGCCATATAGGCCCACCTATGTGGGTCAATGGTCGAGCATCGACCTATGAATCAGGAGGTCACAGTTCCATTCCCAGTCAAGGCACATGCTCCACTTGCATGCAGGAGTGGGTGTGCAAGAGGCAGCCAATCAATGATTCTCTCTTATAATTGACGTTTCTATCTCTCTCTCCCTTCCTCTCTGAAATCAATAAAAAAATTTTTAAAAAAACTGTCATGTAATAGTAGGAGAAACAGGCTCTGAGAGGTTAAGAAACTTCTTTCAAGTAAGGGATGGAGCTGGAATTCAAATTCTAAAGCTCATGTGATCAGCCATCTGAATAGTTTGAGTCATCCTCATCAGTCTACCTCACTAGACTAAGCAGCATGAGGGAAGTGCTAGGTGCCTAATGGACTTCATTTTCCATAAATGGAAAATGTATGCAAAAAAAACACCAACTTGTGAAAAGGTGGACGGAAACCTTAAGATTTCCCTGTGAACTCTGAGTATTCCTGTGATGCAATCCTTGTCTAACTCACTGCATGACCTTGAACAAGCAGCTTTGCTTTACAGCCTCCATTTCTTCTTCTGTAAAATACCATTGGCAGGTCTTGCTCTACCTGCCTCACAGAGATGCACATATGAAGTACCTTGGAAAATATGAAACTTTCTTCAAAAGAAAGGAAATATTTTACTTTTTAATATGTTTTTATTTACTTCAGAGAGAAGGAAGGAGAGGGAGAGAGAGATAGAAACATCAGTGATGAGAGAGAATCATTGATAGGCTGCCTCCTGCATGCCCCTTACTGGGGATCAAGTCTACAGCCCCAGGCATGTGCCCTCCCCTGGAATCGAACTGTGATCTCCTGGTTCACAGGTCAATGCTCAACCACTAGGCAAGCAAGGAGATATTTTAAATGTCATTGCTATAGTATTCCTTGAAAAGAAACATCAGCTTATCCACTGTGCAGCAAAACCATAAAAAGTTTAAGGCAAAAGATTCATGGTAAATAATAACTCTAATGATTAGGTAAAGAGAAGGCAAATTTCTTCTTTGGACTATTTTGATTTAAGACATAGGACATCCCTTATAAAGTTGAGGTAGTTTAGATACAGAGCCTCGAACTCTAGTTTGCTATGTGATGTGGTTCCCCCTCCCGGCCCTCGAACTTCTGCTTCCAATCTTGCTATCAGTTCAGTTGCAATGTAATTTCATTTCTAGGCAAGAACATTATTTGCTCACAGGAGAAATACTTTTCTAGGAAAGATTGTCTTTGGGAACTTTCAAGGACATTTGAGAAATGCTTCAGCCCAAGCCATGAAATCATGAGCATTTGTTTGTGCCTCTCTCTTTCCAGGGCACATTTTTAAAAAACTCTTCTATTTAAATTTATTGCAAACATCCATCATCCCTTTCCAAAAAATAGCAATTAACAAAACTTTATTGATTTCCAGTTTTCCTAGGTGTCATTTTCTAATGCGTATATTTTAAGCAGTTTCTATCATCAGTTTTGCTTCTTTCAACATTTTTCTGTCTATCTGAATTTTGGCCCTGTATGGAATTTTTTATTTATCACTTGCAATTTAGTTTGAATAAGTATGATGCTAACATTCACCATTGTTTAATTATGTTCATTTTCTTCAACTTGAATTTAGTAAACCACAGGCAAAAATACCATATAACTGCAATAGTTAATATTTATGTAGAGATTATTTTCTGGACATTTTTATAAACTCTTATCAAATTCTCACAAAACCCTAAATGGCATCATTAATCCTATCATTTGACAGATTAGAAAACTGGGGCATAAAGTGGTTAAGTAATCTGCCTGAGGTCACACAACTAGTGACAGACAGGCTTGCTGAGATTCTTCTGAATAGAGCTACTAGGAGTCTCTGCAACCCCCTTCCTAGGCCAAAGGAGACAACTATGTCTGAACTGGAAAAAACCCTCACGGTTACTTCCAGTGGTTTCCTTAAATCAGCTCATTTGGCAACATAGCCTGTCTCCACCCAGCTGTCACTTTGGTTTTTTGGAATCATTTTCTTTTCTTTTTTTAATATATTTTTTATTGATTTCAGAGAGGAAGGGAGATGGAGAGAGAGACAGAAATATCAATGATGAGAGAGAATCATTGATCGGCTGCCTCCTGCAGGCCCCGCACTGGGGATGGAGCCCACAAACTGGGTGTGTGCCCTTGACCGGAATCAACCTTTCAGTCCTCAGGCCAAGTTCTATCCACTGAGCCAAACCAGCAAGGGCTGGAATCATTCTTTTTTCTTACAGCTCAGGGCTGGGAATAGTATAGGCACATAATAGGTTCTGAATTAATAAAGTTTCATCTCCCGGTATCGCTTATTTCTTGAACTCTCCCCATTACTGCCATTGCTTAGGTAAGGCGCCCCTCTGATCTCAGTTCAAAGGGCACTGCCACAGGAAGTCTTTCTTGGACCTCCTGAAAATAGTGGATCTCCTTTGACTCGCTCCCTTAGCAGTATTATTCATTTCACATATATTTGTGTGATTACTTAATTGATGTCTGAGCCCCTTCTTCCTACCAGTCCTTGTAGTCTTGTGTGCTTTCTAAAATGTAAGAACTATGACTATATGGGTTAGGTTTGATTTGCTCACCACGGTAGCTTCAGTATTTTGTACAGGGGAAGGATATGGAAATGTGCTGAATGAAGGAATACAGGATTTTGTAAGAACACGTAAACAAAAGACTGATCAATAAATTGGTTTCATCGTAACATGAACAATGACAGCAACATGTAAAAAATTTACCCTGGGTCTATATTGGAAACTCTACTCAAATGGGGTTCCTATTTTTCTTTCTATACCTTGCTGATTGGAACAGAGAAAAACCAATCTAGGTCTGACTTAGCTATTATGTGTATAGGCTGAAGTTGATGGGCTGGGTTAGAAGATAGAATGCTTTAGAAATAATTCTGCTGCTGACTGAACTACATATATAGAACCAAGACTTAGTTTTAAAAAATCTACATTTAATATGTTTGAGTAAAGAATGAAATAAGAGCATCAAACCCATCAGTTGCAATATTTCATTCTATTGTCCCATTTCCACATTAATTTCCATGAATTTAGATGCCTTTTGGTCAAACTCACCCAAGCATTTATGCCATATTGATGAAGAGCAAAATGCCAATGGATACACAGAAACAAATTTCCCAACGTTAGCAGAGAACACATTAGCATGAATTTGTAAATTTAACAGTCAACTTCATTGGCATGCATAGAACCAAGTGACTTTTGTTAAAGATGGAAACTTGATGACTGTGTGAGGAGATGAAGGTTTGAGAAAGTGCTTCCTATTTTAAAATCAGGAAATTAGAAATATTTCAATGATTCACATTTCTTCATATCTGGCACCCAAGTAATGGTAAAATTTAATATTTATACATGAGATTTTAAAAACATTGTGCTTATGTACTGCTATAGAAAATAAGTAAAAGTAGTCCCAATATCTCCATATATATAATATGGTATAAAACAAACAAAAAGAACAAAAACAAAAAACTGTCATGTTTTGGCTCCTCTTAATTGTAAAATAATTGTTACAGCCATAACAATTTTAAAAAAAAACTTTGAAAAAAATTTCACTCTAAAAAGTATTTTAAAATATTGGTGACTATTTTACATGATTCATCATAAAATTATAAAAGTACAAGTCTCCATTGTATACGTTTAAGAATACAATCATCATGCAGAAAAAGTACTGCATATGACTATGCATATTGGCTTAGGTTTTAAAACATGTAAATTTTTTTTCTTGCAGTTCCATCAAACACATTTGACCAGCTGTTGTTAAAGAATAATGATATATAAAAAGGAGAGGAGCCACACTTGTCAAGAATAGAGATGGTAGGACTAGGGGAAGTTTTCTTCATTTTCTAAAATGTCAAAGTCAAATTTATTGAACACCCACTAAGTGTAAAACAAGACAGGGCATTAGGGGATTGGAAAAATCGGTAAGGTATACTTTAAAAGTTTCAAGGAGCTGACATTGCCAGCTGCTAATGTCTTAGAACCATTAAAGGTAAAAATAACCAACACAATGACAAATACCATACTATCATTTTAGATAGCACTTAGTTAAATAAGTGAGTTAAAACACATTTCTAGGGGAGCAATATAGCTATTATTAATAAAAATTGACTTTATATGGATTGAGGGGGTAAAACTTTATTGAAGAAACCTATGAACATATTAATGGTTTAATGGTTTATTGATTGATTGATGTGTTGATCCTGGAAAGGATAACATTTTCTTAAGGCCAAGTAGTAAAGGTAGTAAAGTAAAGGCCAAGTTGGATTTAGGACTGTGAAAAATTTGAAGGGATTTTCTAGGCAAAGGAAATAGGACACATTGGAATATGAGAAAAAGAAGTTGTAGAAGAGGGTAAAAAGGGGATAAATGGTGATGGAAGGAGATTGGACTTGGGGTGGTAAACACACAATACAGTGTACAGATGATGTATTATAGAATTGTAAATGTGGAACCTATATAATTTGATTAACCAATATCACCCAATAAATTCAATAATAATAATACAAATAACTTGGCCCTGGCCAGTTTTTCTCAGTGGTTAGAGTGTCGGCCTGCAGAGAGAAGGGTGGCAGATTTGAGTCCCAGTCAAGGGCAGGTACCTCAGTTGCAGTCTCTCTCACATAGTTCGTTCTCTCTCTTTCTCCCCTCCTCCTCTCTCCACTCCATTCTCTTTGAAAAATCAATGGAAAAAATATACTCAGGTGAGAATTAAAAAAAAAAAAGTAACTCCTGTACTCCAGTTAAGTGAACACAACCAGATGAATAGATATTTCATGTGTGAAAGAGAGAAGCAAGGAGTGGGGCTAGAACAGTGGTTCTCAACCTTCCTAATCCGCGACCCTTTAATACAGTTCCTCATGTTGTGGTGACCCCCAACCATAAAATTATTTTCGTTGCTACTTCATAACTGTAATTTTGCTACTGTTATGAATCGTAATGTAAATATCTGATATGCAGGATGTATTTAGGCGAACCCTGTGAAAGGGTCGTTCGACCACCAAGGGGGTCACGGCCCACAGGTTGAGAACCGCTGGGCTAGAAGTAAACTTGGTGAGTAGAGTATGCACTATCATGAATGCCGAGCTAGAGATCTGAGATTTATCTGGCAGGCTGCCTTGGAGCAGGATGGCATGTCCAGGAAGCCAAGGTTGAGAAGTAGATTTCTAGTCATAGTTATAGATTCAATCATTCAGTCTGGTTGTCTATCTTTCTGTTTTAGGAAGCTACACAAAAGAAAGTTTGGGTGGAAGACTGTGCTAGTTGAGGACAACCCATCCTTACCTTACTTTTAAAACTGCTGAAACTCTCAACCTTGAATAGAACACGCTCTGGCTTGACTAAGATCACCACTTCAAAAACAAAAGATAAAACCAAAAGATCATCACACTGGGCCCTAGCAATGAGGAGGTGATGAAAGGCCTGCAAACAGTCAACAATTCAGTATTGACAAGAGAATCAAAACTCCGGAATGGAGGACTGGGGGCAAGTAAGAACAGAGATGAGATTTGGGAGTCCATTATTCCTATTTTCACCCAGCAGGGGGTTCTTGATATCCAATTATACTCATCTATGTCCTCATGATTTTAAGTTGCCCAGAGATCCATTCCTTCTAAGCATGATATGAACATAATACCATATACACTATACATTCATATAGATATTACTGCTATGTACGTAATAGAAATGAAATTCAAATAAACTGCAAAGTGAAACTCTAAATCATGCAGATAGAGATCCATGAAGCCATTGTAAATCATATTAGAAATCTGCTAGAATAAACATACGAAGTCATTGGTAAATGAGGATCCGGCAAAAATATATAGTTTACAATTTAAAGAGAGAAAGGGGAGCAATAAGGACTGCAAAGTAAATTTATTTGGATATCGAATAATGAAGAAAAGGCTTTAAGGAAAATAATGAATGCTTTGGATAAAAGTCATAAAAATACAATACCCCTATTTAATATCACCTTATTCCTGATACATTGGGTGATTGTTAGAACCGTCCTGCTTGATTAAGCTGCTAACATTGACCATGCAGTGAAGGGCAGCATGCTGTGCTTTAATCCAGTTTTGTTGGAATAATCACTCAAAGCAATGTGTAATTCTTTTGTTTTTTCCATTCTAGCAATTCTGCATAATTGCAATTCCATCTAAATTTTATGAAATACATGAGAAAATTCACTAGTTTTATTTACTTAATGACAAACCTATTTCAACATAAATTTCAAATCAAAATTATTTTTTAAACTTTTTTCAATTAAACCTTGGTCTTTAATTGTTCCAGTTTTATTGAGATATAATTGACATATAAATGATTATTGTTTGTGGATTTTAAGTAGTTTTATTTTTCAGGTATACAAACATCATTGAAAAATAAAGATTCTTTTACTTGAGTGGAATATGTCTTAATCCAGAAGTCAGATCTAGATCCAATAAACAAATTTTTTTAAAATATATTTTTATTGATTTCAGAGAGGAAGGGAGAGGGAGAGAGAGATAGAAACATCAATGGTGAGAGAGAATCATTGATCCGCCGCCTCCTGTATTCCCCACATTGGGGATAGAGCCCAAAACCCAGGCATGTGCCCTTGACTGGAATGGAACCTGGGACTCTTCAGTCTACAGGCCAAAGCTCCATCCACCAAGCCAAACCAGCTAGGACCAATAAACAATTTTTTAAAGTTAAAATGTTCTAATAGTAAAACGCACTTAAAATTTTTCTAAATGTCTAACAGAAGAGCTTTCCAACTATAGGATCAGCTGAATATTCCTCCACAGCCAGATGAGCCTATAGCATGGATATGGTGTAGATTTCCATATCAGAAAGTGGATAAACTGATCTGTGGGCCTCCTTCCAAATGCTGATTTCAATGGGTATAACTGAGACTAAAACAGCATTTTCTAATGTTTCTAGAAATAAGAATCCTTTAAAAGTTCCATCGACAAAAGGTTGTGTAGCTAAATGAATTATAAAAACACTTCACACCAAATTCTACTAACATGTAAATTCACAGGGTGCCTTATAGCTAGCTCATTCCATATTTCAAAAGTCCCCCAGACAAGAAACATGTTTAACTTTATTGAATAGAGCATTTCTCAAATTAATTTTATTCTTTAAGCCTTTCTTTTTTTTCTTTCACTTAACATCAAGTTCCCATGGGAGCACAGTTGATATTAAAAATATTTAACAAACTTAGAGTGAAGGCACTAAACAATCAAATGGCTATTTGACTAATTAGAATGACCATGAAATCAGTCTTCTTTGGAACATATTTAGGGAATATTCTGGTTTATTTCTGAGATCTTGTTTAATAATCTAGTGTCATCAACCAGAAAAATTGCCATAATTATAAAATTTAATTTTTGCTTATAGTTGTTGAATTCAAATGAGCTGAGGTAATGCAAATCACTTCCAAAAGGTCATAAACATGACTGTCACATGTTCCTAGCATCACTAAATCTACCCTAAAAGAAAAGAAAAATTACCTTGAAAAATTTAGTTCTAACCTTTAGATACTTAAGACAATTTTCAAAACTAAACTAAAAAATGTAAAAATAAATAAGGAGTAGGTGAAGTTTTTATTAGCCATAAAATATCTCTTCTTAGATCTGATTTAAAAAATAAGTAGTAAAGATTGGATATTAGGTTATTTTCCTTGGTGACTACCACCTGTTTGGGATGGGGCAAGCATTAGATAACTGATATTGTGATTTATAATAAGAAACTTATGTTTAGTCATTGTCCTATTTCTGGCAGGAGCTTCCTTGGAATTCCCTAAGTGATGACTGAAACCATGGTGTCTTTTGTTATGTTAATAAGGAGGCCTTTGGACTCCACCTAAGGATAGAAGCTAGTTGCCCATGGATCCAACTGTGTGATTAGATTGTTGGAACATTCAGTCCTATCCCCCTGACCTTGGGGGGTTGAAGACTGAGTTCAATGGCCACTGGCCAATGACTGAATCAACCATACCTGTAAAGGGAAGCTCCCATTCAAAACTCAAAAGGATACACATGCTTCAGGGAGCTTCCAGGTTGGTGAGTCCATGGAAATTTGAGGAGTTGGCACACAATAGAGGGCACAGAAGCTCCAAGCCCTATCCCCATACCTTGCCCTGTGTAGGTGTTCCGTTTGGCTGTTCCTGAGTTATATCTCTTTATAATAAACTGGTTAATCTAGTAAGTAAAATGTTTTTGTGAGTTTGGTGAGAAACTCTAGCAAATTACCTAAACCCAATGTCATGATAAACTACCAAGTCCTGTAATGAACATGATAGGGGACAGGTGCTAGACATTTATTTCCCAGACCTAAGTCATTTCCTGGTTATACTTACAAAGTAGAAATCACGATATCAATATAGTTATTTGTGGGTTGCAAGACATTGATAATCCATCCAGCCATCTAACTGACAGTTTTGAGTGCTTGAACTGTGCTAGCTGGGTCTTTCCTGGGGGAGCTCACAGAGGAAGACTTTCTTATCCCTGATCAGTAATTGACACAAGATAATGGACAAAATGAGTGGTTTGCTTTATTACACATTCGAGACATGGAAAACAGAGAGAAAAGTCTTGGAAGAGTTGGACAGCTTTATTATCATTGATTTCTGAGTAACCACCAATCAAAGGGCAAGCTGAGTGGCTAGAAATGCTGCGGGCCTTATTAAGTGACTGCAAGAGCCAGGCACTTTCAAAAACTTGCCCTTCCCTCGCAGTTCAATTTTCATTTCATGAAGAAACAGCTTGGTAAGCCTAAGGTCATGTTCTTGGAGGTCCATAGCAGAGATGATTTAATGCACCTAGTGAGCTACCTACTGGACTGCCACCTAAGGTCATAAGATTTTGAATCATGGGAGGATTTAATGGCTTGGGCAACTTTCTTTCCTGCAAATATGTGCAAGCTGGATGATGAATAGTACTGAAGTATAATATATGATGCTGATCATTCATTTAAATTCTCGAAGAAGTGGAGGAGAAACAATTAGCAGAGGGCATTCTTGACTTACCTGAGCAGCAATGCATCTCTGACTCCCGAGGCACTCATTGCAGCAGTCAGGCCAGAAGACATATCTTTAATTTCTGCAAAATCTAGTTCTAGCTAGAACTAATGAGAACATGATCATAATAGATGTCTCTTGTTTCTCACGCAGTGTGGCTGTGGAATTTTATGGGACGGAGTCAACAACAACAAAATGGGCTGCTCCTTTTGTACAGCATTCTTTGTGCTTGGTCAGTCTTGTCACTATCTTAGTGTCACAATAAAAAGACATTTCAGGGGCTGTGTGAGGACAGAGAGAGTGCATTTTTGCAGTCAGAGTGGACCAGTGAATGGAATCACAGTAGAGAGGATAGGGGTGCTATTCTTGGCTCTGGCATCATCTCAAAGAATGACCTTGGCCGAATCATTTAACCTTTTTGAACCTCAGTTTTCTCATCTGTGAAAGGAGGGAAAGAACAATCTGCCCCTTTGTTCCCTCTTAGGTTTGTTGGAGAATTAAATAGGTTCGGGTTGTAAATGGAAGTGCATTGAGCCCATGAGAAGAAAAAGAAGACATTACCTAAATATATCACACTCTCTTCATCATTACTAATTTCCAAAGGTGAAGATAACCTTGTAAAAGAACTATGTAAGCTAATTGTTTTTGTTTTTTTGGAAACAAAGATTTAACTGGCATCCCTGAATTAGAAAAGAGAGGTTTCCAAACTACTTTAAGACAGAGAGGAGCAAAAAGTTTTAGATTTTGCTCTATACTATCTTCTTTAGTTATTATCTTTTTAGAAAACATGTTATATTTAGAGGTTTTGGTATTGCATAGTTGAGCATATGTAAAGGAACTTTCTTTCCAGTTCACTAATAGAAAGGGAATAAGGGAGAGAGGGAAGAAGAAAGGAAAAGAGGGAGGAATAAACAGAAAAAAACCCACATGGCTAGAATAAACTGACCTGAGAAGATAAAGCAAGTTCTTAATTTAAAATACTATATAATACAAATGAAGTTAAAGATGTGTTTGTCCAAAATAGGCTTAACTGGAAGTGGATTGATGTGATTTTCTAGATAATGTCCTATATTTCTCTACCTTAATGAAATGTAATCTTAGAAGAGCTCTATACACTAGAAAATTATAAAAGAACAATCTTCATTTCTCCATGATTCCTTAAAATCAAAATGGCCTTATTCCTACTCTAGAGCAATTTATTCCTCCTCTAAAGGAATTTATCCCTCTACCTAAATCTATTCTTTTCATGGTCAAACTAGGAAAAAATAGCATTGTGAAACTACTTGGCAGCAATTAGAGATCCTTCAATGATTCATGAATTTTCAGATTTCTCATATGAAAAATGTGAAATTGGACCCAATGATCCTAAATTTTTCTTTAGTTCTAAATATAGCGCTATGATTTGTGACCATGATGTTAGAGCAATATTTTTACTTTTTGCCAATATATTCTGGATCTGAGATCAAATTGTTACTTACATTCTTCAACATAATCCTTCAGTGGTCAAATGTCTCCAAGGACATTTTAGAATCACTTTAACCATGGGGTATGCATGTAAGTTCATTGGTTAATCTTTTCCTGCTCCCTCCACCATTGCCTCTGAAATACATAAGTCTGTTGCATGCTTCAATGTCTCTGGATCTTTTCTGTTCATTAGTTTATTTTGTTCGTTAGATTTCATATTTGTGAAATTTTAAAGACAAATAGACAAGGTGCTCCCATTGCCCAAACCAACCATAAAACATGTGAGTGTGGCTTTCTCTGACCAGCTGTCACTCAGATGGCTCATCAGTTCACTGATACTATATGAAATTATCCCAAATAAAACCATAAGACAAAAAAAACACAAAACAAAACAAAAAAACAAAAACTGCCCAGATGAATCTGGTTCCAAATTGCCAAATGATTGCTATTTTAAGCCACTAAGTTTTGAGATGGCTTAAAATGCACCTAAAACTAACTTATACAATATAGTCAAGTGGGTTTATTCCAGAGAATGCAAGATAGGTTCAATATCAGAAAACCAATCAATGTTATTCACTATATTAGTTTTAAAAAATCATATAATAATTAAATGTAAGGGATAAAAGGCATCTGATGAATTTCAAAACTTATTGGTTGGGTAAAATTTTATGAACTAGACCCAGATAAAAACTATCTTTCCTTAATAAAGTCTACATACCAAAAATAAATGCTCCTGCATATATTAATGAAAATGGTCATTGTAATAATCTTTAAAAAAATATTAACAGCTTGGACAAGGGGTTAATATCCACAATATATTTTTTAAAAAAACACCTCATACAACTCAACACCAAACAAACAAAACACCCCAACAATCCAATTAATAATGGGCAGAGGACCTGAACAGACACTTCTCCCAAGAAGATATACAAATGGCCAATAGATATATGAAAAGATGCTCAACTTCACTAGATATTAGAGAGATGCAAATCAAAACTGCAATGAGATACTACCTCACACATGTTAGAATGACTGTTATCAAGAAGATAAGTAATGGCAAGTGTTGACGAGGTTGTGGAGAAAAAGGAACCCTCATTCACTGCTGGTGGGAACGTAAACTGGTACAGCCACTATGGAAAACAGTATGGATGCTCATCTAAAAAGGGTGGAGGGGGCAAAGGGGAAAGAGCAAAAGGGGAACATCTGTAATACTGTCAACAATAAAAAATAAATTAAATTAATAAAATAAAAAATATTAGCATTTGCCTTACAGAGATAAAGATTTCTAATATTTATTGCTTCTACTTAACATGTTCTATTAAAATTCCCAAAATAAAAATGATGTGTATTAAGAGAGACAGAAGAGAGATAGTTCAGAAGAATATAGATTATAATATCTTATTTCTAGATTGCTTTGATCATTCATTTATTTGGAAATCCAGAAAAACAAATAAGCTATTAAATCTAAGAAAAGAGCTCAACATAGTAGATAAAAAAATCAATACACTAAAATCAACTGTATTCCCTAATTGCATCAATAATGAGATAAAATACAAGATATATTTGCAAAGCAACAAACACTATAGCATATAGGGCTCTATCTAATTAACTAAAGTCCCAATGCACAAAATTCATGCAAGGGACTGGGCCCTCGCAGCCGTGGCTTCGTCTGGAAGGTCATCCAGAAGGTCATCTAGTCTAATTAGCATATTGTGCTTTTATTATTATCGATGCAAAAAATCTTCATAGTGAAAGCTTTAGATCTCCATTAAAGGACACATATGAAATATATGTCACAGTTATGGGTGAGATGACAGAACACTACAATAATATCAATTTTCTTATATTAATATATAAATTACATACAATTCCAATAAAAATCCACGCGCTTTTTTTTTTGAGGGGCAGCATTATAAAGGGATTTGAAATGTCTATGGAAGAGTTAATTTCTCCAGACAGCTAGAGCAGTTTTGATAATAAGACCAAGATGAAGAACTTGTTCCACCAGATAGCGAGATTCATTGGGAACATACTAACTAAACAAAAATGTAGAGGTCTATGGGAAAGTCCAACAAATAGTCATGTAAGAGGATTTCACTGAGATTGCAATCCTGAGAGAAAGAAATTATTTCTAAATTAAAAAGTAAATGGAGATAGTAAAGATTAAAACTGAAAGAAAAAAAATACAAGTCAATACAAATTTAAAAACTCATTAATTTTGCTTCACAAAACCCTTGGCTTGCCAAAAGGACTCATAAATATCACAAATTAAAATAAAACAACAAAAAAACCCCAAAACTATGCTCTTCTAAATTGTCCTACTAACTGCTTATTGTTGATAGGAAGAAAAATTCTCTTCAAACAATGAAATCTTATGCCTATTTATATTTTTAGCTCTTAGGTATATTTTGGTATATCATATGTATGATTTCAAAAGAAAAACTGTTAGTTGATCATTAATTTGGGCATCTGCCTTGCAACTCATGTTTAGTTACACAAATCACCTTAGATAACGCCTCAGTAAAAATAAATACAAGTACAGGATGCTTCGTATCAGTAATGTTAGACCTCTAAGAACTGGGAAAGCTCAGTCTGGGGAATAGACTTCAGCTTTACTGAATGAAAAAACACTTTCCAGTTCAGAAGAGAAGGGATTATCCAGTGCCAATGGAGGAGGCACTCACGAAGATGGAAGCAGAATGATCCTTTCTGTGCTAACGCCAGAAACATTGTGAATGGTACTCGGGATCGTGTAAAAATAGCCACTGCCTGGCACTCACAGGTCTGGGTCGTGGTGTGTTAAACAATAATACCTTCCCCTGATGGAACTCCTTGGGGCCAAAAAGCTTTCACCTGTATTATTCCATTAACCTCACTGCATTTTTATGGGAAATGTGTTTATTTTTTGAAATGACATTGAAATATATCCTTAAAAGAATATTGTAGGTTTGTACAAGGTTCTCTTCTTTTTAAACCAACACACTACCTTTTAAAAATCAATAGTCTCCTCTTTAAATTATCACATTTCAAAATGATAGCAGCTAATAAATGTTAATATGATTTTCCAAAATGCTCTCTTTCTCAATTTCTATGCCCTCATCTTTACCCTGCCTTCTCAAGGCAAAGGTTATCTTTCCATTCTTTACAGTAGTATCAAAATTATGGATTTTGTTCAATTTTAAAGTGGTATTTATGAACATGAATTAATGTAAATGCAAAAAGTCCCCATATTTTTTTACCACCTGATTGAATTAAGGCTGTGCTTTTAAAAGGGTTGCTTTAGTCGCCTCCGATCCGTTCAATCACACAGAAATACAAGCTCAGACGGATGAGGCTTTTCTGCAAAGCTTTCATTCTAGGCTGCAGTCCACATGTTAGCCTCATATTTTATTCGTAACTTGTTGCTGCTGTTCAATCTATAAAATCTCTCCGGAAGGCTCCCAAACTGCTTGTAATTTAAACTTTTACTTTTGGTGACTCACCACTTTCAAGATGCCGGGGTCCAGCCCCAGCAGGTCCAGGGGTCCCCAAAGGTGTAGACGGAGTCGGCGAAGAAGGAATGACACGGAGACAGCGTTCAGTTGATCAGCAGCCTAGCCAGGATCTCCAGCCAAGTTCTGGTCTCGATCTCCAGAGAGGTTCTGTAGCCATGTTCCTCGCTAGGTTCTCCAGCCAGGTTCTGTCCAGGCTCTCCAGTCAGGTTCAGTGTCCAGGTTCCAGTCAGGTTCTCCTGCCAATCTCTGTAGTCAGGTTCAGTCCAGGATCCCTTGCCATGTTCTCCCGCTAGGCTCTGTCTCTAGGCTCCGAGGCCAGTCCCTCTCCAGGATCCTCCGGCATGCTCTCTCCAGCGAAGTTCTTCTGTCTCTAGAGAACGTTCTGTGTAGGTTCTGTGCCTAGGCTCTGTCTCTCTTGGTCCTGTCTTCCAAGCCCTGTGTCCTTAGTTCTGTGTTCTGAGTTCTGTGTCATGAGTTCTGAGTTCTGTCTTCTTGATTCTGTTCTAAGTTCTGAGTGTTTCTGTCTTGTTACAACTGTATTTATACCAGTTGATTCAATCCTATCAATCTCTATTACAAAGGTTAGGGCGTTTCTTATCTCCATTCCAGGGAGAAAAGATTATGTAGTTTAAGCATGATTGTTCGTAGTTAAAGGGATTAATTACCCGCCTGGCACTTAGTTGAGGGGTTTTATTCCCTCCCTAACTTCAGGGGAAAATCCCTACCTGGGGATTCAACCTTTCTCGGAGAGGTGACTTTGGTTAAAACACAGCGCCAAGAAGGTGAGCAAACATATTAAGAACCGTATGCCATATATGCCAGGTCCCTTGAAACAGCAAGGATGGACCGGCTCCCGGCAAATTCCCCCTTTTTTATTTTTTAAAAGCAAGCATTAAAAAGAAAAACCTGAAACGCTCTCTTGTATCCATTTTAAGAGTAGGATTGGCGCTTTCTGCTATTACCTGAGTCCTGATCTATCACCCCAGGGAGAGCTTGCCAATCCTGCACTTTCCCATGGTAGAAAGGCTGCAGTGGGGTTAAGGATAAGGCTCCTTGGGCCTACCTTCTCCCATGCCATTACATTTACCTTTCCTTCCTCAGAAAAGCATGGACATACTTCTTGTATAAAACGTTCTGTCTGACTGGGAGTAACCTTAATTCCTCTGCTAGCAAGCATATATGTTAAAAGAACAATACAGAGTCTTTTTTCTTTAGACTCAGTATGGCACATCTTCTTAATCTAAAGATCAATACAGAGTCTTCTTTCTTTGGACTCAGTATGGCACATCTTCTCAATCTAAGGATCAATACAGAGTCTTCTTTCTTTGGACTCAGTATGGCACATCTTCTCAATCTAAGTTCTGTACTATCCACCTTCTTACCCTACTTATCCTCTATAGGGGGGTCTGTAGCACCCTGGTGGAGTCCTATCCGTCCCGAGTGTGGGGTTCTCAATGGGGGGGGGCTTACCTAAGGGAATCCTGTTCCAGGGGTTCCCAAAGGTGTGGACGGAGTCGGCGAAGACTATCCACCCTCTTCCTACGGTGGAGTCTGATCCGTCCCGAATGTGGGGCGCTTACCTAGGGGTCCCTGTTCGGGCGCCATATGCCGGGGTCCTGCCCCAGCGGGTCCAGGGGTCCCCAAAGGTGTGGACGGAGTCGGCGAAGAAGGAATGACACAGGGACTTCTCCAGCCAGGTTTGGTCCAGGTTTTCTAGCCAGGCTCAGTGTCCAGGTTCCAGTCAGGTTCAATGTCCAGGTTCCAGTCAGGTTCTCCTGCCAATCTCTGTAGTCAGGTTCAGTCCAGGATCCCTTGCCATGTTCTCCCGCTAGGCTCTGTCTCTAGGCTCCGAGGCCAGTCCCTCTCCAGGATCCTCCGGCATGCTCTCTCCAGCGAAGTTCTTCTGTCTCTAGAGAACGTTCTGTGTAGGTTCTGTGCCTAGGCTCTGTCTCTCTTGGTCCTGTCTTCCAAGCCCTGTGTCCTTAGTTCTGTGTTCTGAGTTCTGTGTCATGAGTTCTGAGTTCTGTCTTCTTGATTCTGTTCTAAGTTCTGAGTGTTTCTGTCTTGTTACAACTGTATTTATACCAGTTGATTCAATCCTATCAATCTCTATTACAAAGGTTAGGGCGTTTCTTATCTCCATTCCAGGGAGAAAAGATTATGTAGTTTAAGCATGATTGTTCGTAGTTAAAGGGATTAATTACCCGCCTGGCACTTAGTTGAGGGGTTTTATTCCCTCCCTAACTTCAGGGGAAAATCCCTACCTGGGGATTCAACCTTTCTCGGAGAGGTGACTTTGGTTAAAACACAGCGCCAAGAAGGTGAGCAAACATATTAAGAACCGTATGCCATATATGCCAGGTCCCTTGAAACAGCAAGGATGGACCGGCTCCCGGCAAGCTGCCATCTCTGACCATATCTCCTTTCCAGTTGAAGTTATGCATTCTTTGAACTAATAATTGCTTCACTTTTTACTCTATTTGGGGATTCTTAAATTAGCTGTTACAATTTATTGCCCCAATTATTTTGTGCTCAGGCACTTTTCCTGGAAGTCAGTTCACGCTATTTTCAATGAGCAAACATTTGACTGCTGCAGGAATACAGATCGGAGAATGATAGGAATGGGTTTATGTCCCCAGCGCACCATCACTGTGTGGCCCTGGATAACATTTAGTTCCTTAACATGTCAGGTGCTCACTTTGCTCAACTCCACAAGGAGTTAAGTAAAAGCATGAGCATCTGCCTGTTCCATGCTCTTTAGTCTCAATTTGGTCAATGAGACTTTCAAAAGTTTATCAAATTGTCATTATTTTTATCATTAGCCCATTTGTCTAAAATAAAGGACCATTAACAAAGCCAGCATTTTCCTTTATGCTGACATCCAATCATTGTAAATATTTCTCATGGACTTATTCTTAGAATGCCTATGAGTAACCTGGACACTTTTTAAAAAAATATGTATTTTTATTGATTTCAGAGAGGAAGGGAGGAGAGAGAGAGAGAGAGAGAGAGAGAGAGAGAGAGAGAGAGAGAGAGAAACATCATTGATGAGAGCAAATCATTGATTGGCTGCCTCCTGCATGCCCCACACTGGGGATTGAGCCCGCAACCCAGGCATATGCCCTGACCAGCAGTCGAACCATGACCTCCTGGTTCATAGGTTGACGTTCAACCACTGAGCCATGCCGGCCAGGCTGGATTCTTATTGATCTCCCCTTTTGGAGTCTTAGCAACTTGGCTTTCTCAATAGTTTTCTGAGAGGGCTTCTCGCGCTTTCTTGGTATTCTTTTTTACCTCTAGAGACCAAAAGACATCACAACCATGCTAATATTGCCACATACTTGCTCAAAAGCCCCAACTTGTTTGTGTCTATTCACTCAGCTAATACTTTATCAAAGTTGTCCAATTGAGTACTGTAAACACAGGGATTTGTCAGACATTTTACATGCCCCCGGTTAGAAGTCTGCAGCTTCATTAAGAATTAACTTTCTGGTATATTTTTCCTCTGATACTTTCCTCACAACTGAGCTATCAAGTTTGTCTCTTGCCTATAGAAAGAGAGCAAAGAGAAAAGAAAGCTAACTGAGAAAACGTATGTAGAAGAAGCAGCACAGTATCAGGCACATAACAAGTGTTCAGTGGGCGGTAACTATTATTCTTATCAGCAGCAGCAGCAGCATCACATTAGCTTATGTGTATTAAGAACTCCTTACTGGATTCAATTCTTTTTTAAAAAATATATTTATTGATTTTTTACAGAGAGGAAGGGAGAGGAATAGAGAGTTAGAAACATTGATGAAAGAGAAACATCAATCAGCTGCCTCCTGCACACCTCCCACTGGGGATGTGCCCGCAACCAAGGTACATGCCCCTGACCGGAATCAAACCTGGGACCTTTCAATCCGCAGGCCGACGCTCTATCCACTGAGCCAAACCAGTTAGGTCTGGACTCAATTCTTACTTCCGCTTTTCAGTAGATACAGCAACCTTGGAGGAAGGTACATTTTATCTCCACTTCATAGATTGGCAGGCTGCGCCCTCAGGGTTTAAGTACCTTGACTGCAGTCATATAGTCAAAAACTGAGCTTGCATTTATCAGAATCACTGCCCCTGCTTTGATGTGACAACATCACCCATCGCTTACCCAGCTTCACCAAAGTATTACTCAACTTTCTGCTCTTTTCTTTTTTCCCTATTCTGCCATTCTCCCACCCCAGTAAAGTTCACTTGTTTCTCCCATTCTCGGCGAGGTCTTAGAAGGTGAAAAGAGGTGGATATTGAGGTTAAAGAAGAAAACATTATGTTATTTAAATATTGACTTCATCCTACCCAACCTACCCAAACTTCCAGCTTTCACCTACCCATTCTCTGGACCAGGCATTCACAGAACAGTTCCTATTTCCATCTTATGTATTGTGTTTTCTTGTCTTTATTCCATTGCTTTTTCTCTACTTATCATGAATATCTTCCTTTCCCTTGATTCGTCACCAGTTCTTACTTTATATTCTCCATTAAAATCCAAATCTTCAGGTACTTGAAATATTTTGGGGGGGGGCAGTCTGTAAAGTACCCGACTGTCTAACTACTGTACTGTACATCTGAAGCTAATACAGAATAATAGATGTTGAACAGTAATTAAAAAAAAATCAAAATCCTCCTTTAAAGCTCAACTTAAATGTTACTTCTGCCTGAAACCTCCTGGACATGCCTAATCAGAAATAACTACTTGTTCCTCTGTGCTTCTCCAATGATAGTTATGCTAGAGTGGCAAATGATTTTACACCTTGAGCATCACCTGTGGAAAATATACCCTCTCTGCCCTTCCAGATCCTCTTTTCATCCAGTCTGTCCTAGGGCTGGCTTGCATGGACTGCCTTCATAGGTGTCCTTGCTCTGGCTTCTCTTGGGTTCACCACAGAAGAGCAGCCACAGGAGATTGTAGGCAGTGAAGGAGGAGATGACTTCAGGGTGTTAATTCCTCTGGGTCCCTCCCCGTCAAGTTACTGAGGGTGAGTTGTATGTCTCAGTGAATGTACAGCTTCTCTGAGGGTGGTCACAGCTTCTGTGAGGAGCTCTCTCTCCCCAGCAATGGCTCCCATGCCCTTCCCCTCTTCGGCCCAGATGATAAAGTAGCCCCGCTTATACTGAACCCAGGGTGCTGCACCATCTCATTTCCCTACATGCTGCTCAAATGATGCTGCTGAGACCCTTCTGATGGACTTGTTACTATGCTCTTCTAAGCTGTTGCTTTTACAAGCCACATTACTGCACTTATTAGAAGAGTGTCTTCAGGGTGAGTCAATAAGCTCTGATTGATGATAATGATAACAGCTATAATTTATTGAACACATACGATGTTTTGCTCACTCTCTTGAGTACATTGCATGCATTAGTCTAATTTAATTAAATCCCTATTAGCTAGGCAAGGCATCAAGATGGTTAGAAGGTACCAGAAGTAACTTGCTCATGAGCACCCCAGCAGCTGAGTGGAGCTTAGGACTCAGGTCTGTCCAAAGCCTAAACCTTAAGTTCTAGGTTTAAGCCAATGCTTTGCAAACCTGTGTGTATCATCTGGATGGTTTGGTAAACAGAGACACTAGGCCCACCCCCGAGTGTCTGATTCTGTAAGTCTGGAGCAGGGCCCAAGAATTTGATTTCTAACAAATTCCCAGGAGAAGCAGATGTGCTGGTCTGGGTACCACACTTCAATAGCCACTAGTTCAGGCAACAGTGCCTTCCATACACAAGGTCTTAAACAGCCATTCAATAGTATGAACGACAGATATTTTAGGGCTTGTGTCCTGCTGAATTCCTAACTGCAAGTCAGACGATCAAAGAAATATTATCGTCTTTGTATTGTCAATACATAAGATCCCATGCAGCCAGCATTTTTGGTGTTAGAATAATTTGCTGGTGATAAATGTCAAAAAGAAATGCACCACGGCCAGGTGGGTACTTGAATTATCGGGATGATCGCGTTGTAAATCATATAATTGTCTAATCATATGCTATACATCTGAACCTAATAAAAAATAATAATGAATATCAACTGTGATTGAAAAATAAAATAAAAATAAATGCACTACTCTCAGGACTTCATTCTGATCAAGCAAACTGTAAGTAAACAGATAAGTATAATGCAATATGATAACTGTTAACTCCTTTACTACAGCATCTATGTATCACGTTAGCTGAGCACATTTGAGGAAGCAAAAATAGGGAGGTAATACATTCCTTCTCGAAGAGGCAATGATGGGACTAAATATTTTTAAAAGTGTTACTCTACAGGAAACACATGAGAAGATGAGCATTCTAAGGACAGGAAATGCCCTTCTGAGAAACTTGCACATGGAACTGAAGATACAAGGTACCGACCATGTACCAAACGGTCCCAGAACGTACGTGTGCACTCTGCCTCTCTAAGAGGGGGCACTAACCTTTGCTCACCACACACATTATTCAGGCAAGTCCTTACTGAGCACCTCTTCCATGCTAGACACTGAGCTTGGCATCAGGGTTGCACTACTGGTACAGATGTGGTACCTGCCCTCAAGGAGCCTTGTTTAGATCATGCACATCAGCTAGATACATGGCCTTATGGACAACGTATTCTGTTCAAATGTAGTCTCAAGCAAAATATATTCACAAAGGTAATCCTGGAGTCAAACAGCCAGAGACTTCACCTCAGAATTAGTGTTCATGTTATTAACTGGTAGTTAAAAATTATTTTGTATGCCAAGATGGCTTTTGCGTAGAAGACATAACTGTCCCTCATATGTATAATATGAGCCAGATTATAAACATGTGACTTTTTCTAAAAGAAAATGGCCCTTCTTTCCCAAGAAGCTAGAAGTAGGGGTTGGGGTAGGAACACTTTCATCAAAGGCCAATCTCATTCCAACTGCCAGGCACAGCTGCAATTCACATCCTTCTGACTGGCTTCCAAACTAAGTAATTTAACAAAGGGATGATGAAAAAAATGGCCATAAATCTTATGCTGTGTGTTATAATTTAACTCTGGGTTTAGCATAGGAAAACTATTATTCGCATTGATTAGAAATATGGTTTATGGCTGCATAGATTATCAACCCTGAACATTTTAAAATTATTGGCGTGGCTGACATGATGAACTACACAGGAGTACTTCTAGATGGCATCTCAATGTCATTTGTTACTCATATCTTACTGGTCTAGGAGTAAATATATATTACACTCAATGTAAGGTCTTATTCCAATCACCAAAATATGCCCATGTCTATTCAATGGTTGTAATCATAAGACCATCAGCTAAACATTTAGAAAGTTCAGTGCAAGTGAATTCTAGTATTAACTATCCAACTATTATTATGCTATTTCCCCACTTTGTTGAACCTAATAATAATGATCTGGTCAGTCTGACTATGAGGATTTATTTATGACATCATTAAAATGTTCTGAGATATATTTTGAAAGACTTAAATTGTGGTCTGTAGGGTCTGACAGAAAGCATGCAAATTTCTCTCTTATTAGCTGTGTGACATTGACCAAATGACTTAGGATCTCTGAGACTCACTTTCTAATCTGTAAAATGATAATAATAATAATAAAACTCAAGTTGTACAGCTGAAGAAAAAAAATAAATGTGGTAATGTGTTTCTGGTAATGTATTCTGGCATAAAAGAGCAGTTATTCTAATGGTTTATTATGAGTAAAGATGATTGAAAACCTGTTGTGTGTTAGGCCCTGTTTGAGGAGCTAAATTTTTAAGACTATTCCCCACCCTTAGCCCAGTTTTATCTCTAAAGTTCTGCCACACACCAGAAAAAAAATAAAAGCGTACTGGCATTTCCAAGGAGGGGGCCCACTGAGGTAACATCTTGGTTGCACCAGGTGTATAAGATACACAGAAGTTGTAGCTCACCTTTGGAGTTTCTTTGGAATTATAGTTCCTTTCACTAGAATGAGTCTTGGCATCCCCTTGTGAATTCCTGTGACAAGGTTGATGCTGTTGGCACCTTCTCTGGCTCAGGAGCAGAGGGCAGAAAGAGAGGACTTTCTTTTCCACTCCTGTTACTAAGAACCCTCTTGGACAATGACTACCTTACACACTGTTGCATGTTATAGACTCAAAGCGTGTGCAAAGCAAAGAGCACTGGTTTCCATTACACTTGCATTTCACTTGAGATCTGCCTTTCCAGAAACAAAGCAGATGTTTCAACACTTTCCAGGTGCTGAAATATTACACTCCGGCAATGTGTATCCACTGCATGCTTGGTCATGCTGTTCCCTCCAGATAAAATGCTGTTCCATTCAAGGGCAGAAGACCAGTGAAAATGCCTGATTTTATACTACAGTGAAAACCAAATAAACTTACTGAAATTCTTTCCAGTTCACATTCCACCTTCTCTGTGAAACCTGTTGTGAGGGCCTACATTGAAAATAACTTTATCTTCTTCAGAAGATATTGTGCACTATAAAAATTGTATTTTACATATAAATACATGTATATATATGTGTATTTCTTCCTAGCTAAACTGGATACCCTATATTGTAGTGGTCATGGACATCACTGTATCCTCCAAAAAAATAAAAAATAATGTCATAGATTCGGGATACAGTTGCTTAATAGAAGGTAATCTATAACCTAACACTTATAGAATGCTAGTGCCTCTCAAAGTATGTACAATGGATCACAAATCCTATGAGAGAGTCCATGAAAGGAAGAATTCATTTCAAACAAATTTATGACCTGCTGCTCACTAGTCTTAATTCCAAAGACTGTTAAGAAGCTCTGTAGCAAAGAAACTGACTTACTTTGGCCCAGTATTTCCCTTGCAATAATATCAGTTCCAGAGGACAAGGACATTTTCCATGTCTAACACAATGACTCTTCTAACTAGTGGAGAGCCTGGAGCTTAGTAGACACCAAATAAATATCTGAATGAGGTCGAACATATAGTCCCTTTTTAAGGCATAGAAGATGAACATAATGCATAACATATTTTGATTTCTTAGGGAGAATACTAATACAAATGATATATTTATATGAATCATTTTAAATATATATATATATATTTGATAATACCTTTTTGTAAATGTACACAAAAGTGTATTTAGTGGCAATGGTTAATGAACTACATTTGCTTCAGAAAACTCACTAAGAAGGATGGCTACTAAAAACTACAACTTTAACTCAAAACAATTAATTTAGTTCATTTGTCCCCACTCCTTAGCAATTTTAGAATAGGGTCTCCTTAGCAATTTTAGAATAGGGTCAGGAGATGCATACATTTCTTTTCTGCCATAATATAATATCACCTAAGGAATGATACTTTATTGGCTAAAAATAAGATTTGCTTTTGCTATTTTAGTATATTTGATAACCTAAGAATATTTCTAGATTTTTCCCCCTCGTGTGACTTTGATAGCATCTCCATCTATAATTTACTTTGGAGATTTAAATCAAACATCATAAAAATTTCTTACACTGCTTACTATGTAACCCCACTATGGATTTTAATGTCAATATAGCAGGAAATAAGTATGGCAGAGATAAATAAAATAAGTGTGCTTGGTACCACTCTACTGATGCAGTTTTCTGGGATTTTGTAGGAAATGGTTATAAGTGGAAAGATTTTCACCATGAAACTTAAGGTGCTGAACTTTACAAAGAGAGTTGTTCTGTTTTTCCTAAAAAAAATAAAATTGTGGTTGCTTTTCCCAAAACCTAAAATTTCCATTTTTCTCTCCTTAGGTTTGCCCTCAAGGCTGCTATTTATCCTAATGGAAGCCGCTCACGTTCACTGAAGGTACAATAAACAATTTAAAGGGAATGCTAAGGGAGTAATATAAAGGTTAGCAGCTCATACCACCAATAAAAAAAAAATGTAGGTTTTCCACTCACTGCCTTATTTTCCATCCTATTTCCATGATTTGGGAAGGAAAGTGTAGAGTCTGGTGAATCTGTCATCAGTCTATAATTATTCGTGTTATTAAAATCTATAATAATGAAAGCATAATATGCTAATTAGACCGGACAGCCAAACAACCTTCTGGACGAAGCCCGGGCTGCGAGGGCCAAGGCAAGCATCGGGCCTCTAGTAGAATATAAATAATAAACTACATGTAAAAGGGGATGGGAAAAGGGCAAAAAGGTGAAGGTGAGTAAGCGGTACAAACTTCCACTTAGAAAATCAATGAGGCTGGTGTTGCTCAGTTGGTTGGGCATTGTCCTGTGCACCAGGAGGTTGCTGGTTTGATTCCTGGTCAAGGGCACATCCCAGGGTTGCTGACTGGATCCCCAGTGGGGGACATATAGGAGGCAGCCGATAGATACTGTACTTTCACATCTATGTTTCTCTCTCTCTCCCTCTTCCTTCCTCTCTCTCTAAAAATTCAATAAACTATTATTTTTAAAAAATCAATTAGTCACAGAAATGTAATGTACAGTACAGTGTAATAACTATGCATGGTTCAGATGGGCACTAGACTTATTGTGGTGATCACTTCATTAGAAAGATAAATGTTGAATAACTATGTTGAATGTCTGAAACTAATATAATACTGTATGTTAACTATATTTTAATAAAAAATAGAAAAATAATTTTAATGCTGTGTGAATGAGATTTACTTATGTCTCTGTCCTACGTCCCTCTTACTTAGCCCCTGAATAAATAGGGAATATATTCTCAAGGTGGTGGTGAGAATGTTTTGAATGTTCAGTTTGTGTTTGTGGGAAAGAAAAAAGATAATTGCCTCAAAAGTCAAATATTATACAAGAGATGAATGATATTAGAGACTGGATTAAGATTTGTGTTAGTGAGTTACTCAAAAGCTAATGCAGTATGCAAATGTACTTAAAACAATCTCCCTATATTATCCACTGTTTATAAAGACATCTTAGTTCAAGTGCTTTGCACTTAGCTCCAGTTTCTGAGTTAGAATCAGTCAGAAGTAGGTCCATGTTTCATTGCTTTGGCAACATTTAAATGGATCTGCATCAAGCAATGTAATTGCTAAGCTCACAGGTGGAGGAGTCAAGCAGAGTTCGCTCTACCACCCAATTATGATCTTAGGTAAACTAATTTTTTTTGAATCTTGAAGATAATGGAATAATAATATCTCCTACTTCACAGGGTTGGAGTGGGGATAAAAAGTCATTAGGATGATGTGCCTTTCACCCAGGCAATGTCAATAGGTGTTACATCACCATTATGCTAGATCAAGGACATATTAGCACATGGAAGTTCAACGTTCTCTGGGCCATATGTCTTTCCTTTCAATGACTCACGTTTGTATGTGGGGTCCTAACACCATCAAATAACAGATAATACTTGTTTCTGCAGTCAATTTTGGCACCTTTCACTTTTGTCCATTTATGTCCTTTTTAAAATGTTTTTATTGATTTCAGAGAGAGGAAGGGAGAGGGAGAGAAAGAGATAGAAACATCCATGATGAGAGAGAATCATCCATCAGCTGCTTCCTCCACGCCCCTACTGGGAATCCAGCCTGAAACCCTGGGCACATGGGGAACTAAACAGTGACCTCCTGGTTCATGGGTCGACACTCAACCACTGAGCCACACCTGCCAGGCAACCCCTGTCCATTTATGTCTTGGTTAAACATATTCTTGTCACTCACAGAGGAATCTGCCTTCCAAAGAGAGGAACAATTCAGTGTCAAGTGACAAAGACATTGAGTGAAGTCTTTCACCTCCTGGACTGTCCACAGAACAGCTCGATGGGCCTTGGGTGGCAGCCTGGGTTTGCTCGCCCGTCTGTGATAGGTGAAAGGATATGGTGCTTAGCAGGTGGTCTGTGAAACGGGCAGCTGCAGATAAAATGAAAACACGATAGAACCGGCTTAAATTCTTCCTTCTTAGGTCTTTTCCCCCAGGTTCAGATGTTCAGGGAACTCTCCTGCCCGCTGGTCCCAACAGATATATGTTCCATCTGCCTGGATAAGTAGGTCACCCTTGTATAGCAGGAAGACCAGAGATGGCTGACTCCAGCAGAAATTCTTTGAAAGGTTATGGGTTAGGATTCAGTAACTAGAAGCAGACTACACTATTGGAAGTCAAGGCCATCCTATTGAAATTATAGAACCACGCCCAAGTGATGCCACATGTCCTGCTGCCGACCCTGGAGGAACAGAACATAGGAGGCCGGCCCAGGCACTGCTGAACCTGCTTCTTCACATCATTGATTTCTAATTCTAAAGCTAGGACGAGGATGTGATTGGCCACCTCTTGGTCACCTGTCTTCCAGCTGGGGGGGGCAAAGGAGGGGGGATGGAAAAAAGAGTAAACAATGTGTCTGGTATTTCCAGCTTGTATATCGGGAAGAAGGTTCTGTTTCTCACCAAGACTCACTAAGTGGAAAATTTTCCAAATAAAGAAAGGAATTTCAGATCAGATGCCTAGAAGTTAAAAACGATAATAACAAAGTCAGATGTGGAATTACAGACATTAAGTAGTTAAGAGCATCTACGTGGAGTGATTCAGACCTGAGTTCATGTCTTAAGCAAGTGACTTGGTCTTGCTAAGCTTCAATTTCCTCTGGAAAAAAAAAATGGGAATAATGCCTTCCTTACATTTGCACTGGGCATGAAAATCCATTTATATTTCCGTATACTGAACCTTCACCTAGTTTCTCATCACCCTTGAGTCACCAAAAACATCATTTATTCCATTAATATAAATGATCTATATATATCACTGGAGGAGTCCAAACAGCCTTCTGAGTTGTCAAAGTTCTTCACTCTCAGAATAAAGTTTAGAGTTTCTGATAAAAAAAAAAAAAAAAAAAAAAACACAAAAAAACACACACCAATGTTTGTAAATAAAATTGACAATATCTACAATTAACCAAGTAACTATTATGGGCCAGGCTATCTACTAGGCACTTTAGAAACATTACCAGTCATCTTTCTGCAGTCCTTCAAAGCATATAATATTGTTTCTATCCTATATAATAAAAGCCTAATATGCAAATCGACCCAACAGCAGAACAACCAGTGGAACGACTGGTCGCTATGATGCGCACTGACCACCAGGGGGAAGACGCTCAATGCAGGAGCTGCCCCCAGCCTGCAGGTCCCAGGCCAGCCAGGGCGGGTGCCAGTGGTCTCACCTCCTCCCTCCCCCCCCCCCCGGCCCCCTGCATCCCCGATCGCCCTGCGGGTCACCCCACAGATCAGTCATGATCACCAGCCAGGCCTAGGGACCCTACCCATACATGAATTTCGTGCACAGGGCCTCTAGTTTTATATAAAAGAAAATTGTGTCCAAACAGGTTAGTGACTTGCCTAAGACCACAGAGCTAGGCTGTGAGACAAAAAGGACATGTTTTTGTGTGTGTGTGTTGTTTTTTGCTTTTGTTGTATTTAGGCCTTTTATTGGTAATTTTTAGGTTATATAGGTTTCTCACTGAAAAATAACTTATTGATTATCTGTGTGTTTCTTACTATACATAAGCAAGAATTTTTCTTAGGTATTTTATCAAAAGGTGAGATCACTCAGTCACAGGTTATATTCACTTTCTTTTTTTATTTAAAACTTTTATTTTGAAAATTTTTTAATTTAAATTTATTTTAGCCTCGCCCATGTGGCTTGGGGATTGAACGTGGACCCATGAACCAGGAAGTCACAGTTTGATTCCTGGTCGGGGCACAAGCCCAGGTTTCTCATTTGATTCCCAGTAGGGGGCATGCAGGAGGCAGCCAATGACTCTCTTTAATCATTGATGTTTCTGACTCTCCCCCCACTCCCTTCCTCTCTCTGAAATCAGTAAAAACATATTTTTTTAAAAAATTAAATTTATTTTCAATTATAGTTGACATTCAATATTATATTAGTTTCAAGTGTACAGGATAGTGGTTTGACACATGTAAAAGGGCATGTGTTCTGGTAGAAATTGAGATAAATGTCCTAACTATAAGATTATGACTAATCAAATAAAAATATTCAAATCTATTGTTAGATTATTTAGAATAACTTGGATGCCCTAGTGAATACAATACTTACAAAATTATAAATAGTCTCTTTAATTTGCTGATCATACAAAACTCTTGGTGACAAGGAGCTAACTACCTGATGAGGCAGTTTCAATTTTTGGACAGCTCCAGGGGTGAAATGGGGTAACATCTTACTGCCTACAATGTTCTACCTGGGAGAATAAAGCCGAACAAACAACCACTGTTCTTGACAAATGGATATAATTTCAGTTTTTCAAAATGTGAGTGTCAGATTCATTCATTGTACCAGATGGATCTGTCAAATGGCCTTGCCGTTTCCCAATGGGTGGCACACTGCAAAACCAAGTTGGGTCATTTAAAGGACTAAATGTCACCTCATTGATACTGGAATCAATATAATTTGTGTTGTCATTTTGCCTCACACTGACTTTAAGGTCTATGCGGGGGTGGGGGGGTGGGGGGGATACTCGAAGTCTGCACACCACCAATTGATCACATCTGCTTGACACAGTATGTTGCTCATTTCCAGATTCAAGGATGAACTCTTGAACTTTTTAATCTACTCACCCTACTAACAACCCCTACTAGCTAGGCTGGTTGGGTCAAGAAACCCCAAGAGTTTACAGTACTAGCTGTTTTGGAGGGGACAGAGGCTAGCTCTCACTCTAACAACCCTTCCCTTCTTGCCATGAGCCTATCAGAGGCTGTTTTTGCTAATATTAGCATTTCATTCCAGAAAATTATTTTTTCTTATCTGATGGCAAGCACACAACCTCAAATGTTATTTTCATAAATCAGGCTAGCACCAATGGAGTATGATTTATAGACTTTTCTATTATACATCTGTCTACCTGTAATATCTCAAGTACTGCATCACGGAGACTATAAGCCCTTCCAGAGGGGATTGACTCTTCCCAGCCACATGAAATAAGCATTTACATTCCCGTATTGCCCAAAAGAAAATAAACTGATTATAAAACATGAGAGTGACTAATAATTTTCCCTGTGTCTGTGTTCACTAAAGCATTTTTAATAGATTTAATAACACTGAACAAATCTTACAGCATTAAATAAAAATTAGTAAATTAACAGAAAACTGTATTTATAATAACAAAATAAACACATCAATATAAAAAAGTTGTAAAGGAGACATATGTAATACCCTTTGTAATACTTTAAGCAATAAAACACACACACACACACACACACACACACAAAAGTTGTTATAAATTTATGAGAAAAATGGGTAAAGGTCATAAAGTCCGAAAAGAAGAACTATAAACAGCTAATAAATATATGAAAATATGTTTAATCTCACTATTATTAATCAAAGACATACTATTAAAATAATTTGTGGTGTATTTTACTCATCAGAATGACAAAGATTTAAGCAAATTGATAATGAATGGTATTATTGAGAGTCAGGAACTACACAGGATGTTAAGTTTCTAGTAGAAAAGTAAGGCAGGGTAAGCTTTCTGCAAGACAATATGTCGGTATGTACCAAAACTGACAAGCAGCCAGTTTGTGATCTGGAAATCCATTCCAAGAAAGAAAAAAAAGAACAGATGCTTAAAGACATATGAACAAGGATGTTTCTCTCCTTGTTTAGAGAAGCAAAATAGGGGTAACCTAAGACTGGCTCAATAAATAATGAGATGCTGGTCGACCATTAAAATGATGACACAGATTTTTATTAGGTGATATGGAATCATGCTCATAATATCCTGCCAAGTAAAAATGTCTCACAGAATCATTTTATAGTTTGATCTAATTAAAGGTATTTTATGCTTGCATTGTGTGTTTTCTTTCCCTCATGAAAAAAAAAGACTTAAAAGAAATTCTCAAAAATGTTACAGAGATCCTTTATCAGAAATGGGATTTTGAGATTATTTTTATTTTTTTCTTCACATCCTCTCAATTTTTGAAGTTTCTGCAATGAGTTTGTATAACTTTTACAATGAAAACTATTTTAATTTTCAATGAGAAGGCTTAGATTTCTCTAATTTTCCATTTATTTTGCATCATGACTCAAAGCTGTGTGTAAAAGCAAAATCAGCTTTTTTTTGTAGCAATCTACATTTACGTCCTGCAGATTCATCATTTCAGATTGGTGAAAGTTTCACAGAGTAATATTGTTAAGATTTCAGTATTGTATTACCCTTCAAAGCATTGGAGATTTTTGAATAATTTCTTTCACAGTTTTCATCTGCTACTGAGGTTGGGGTGAGGTAGCAGGATGAAGAGAAGTGGATATTTGTGATCTTAAACTAGAAAAGGTCAACAAGAGGAAATCTGATCTATACTCTTTTTACAAGGTAGAAGAAGCTCACAGATGTCAGCCTAACGCATACAGACTATATATTTGGTACATATACGAAAGTGTTCCTAAATGTGTGTGCATTTGCAGTCTCTCTCTCTCTCTCTCTCTCTCTCTCTCTCTCTCTCTCTCTCTCTCTCTCCCTCTCTCTCTCTCTCACATACACACACACACACACACACACACACAGATACACACCCATAGCCTTAGGCTAATCTCACATTGTGGCAGAAATGACCAACTGTTGACTAAAGCCTTTGGTTAGCTCCTCCAGATTGTAGAGGCATGGCTTGAACCAAGCCAGGGACAACATTCTCCATCTCCACTTGTAGCTACCTACCAGTGACCTCATTGTTGTTTTGTTTTGTTTTTTTCCCCAAGGAATGTGACCAGAAATAGGAGGAGTAGTTTATATTTGAAGGATAATAAGTTGATACTTGAGCTTGCAGCCTTTTCTCCTTTACTTTTTGAGGCAAATGTAGAAGCCACATGATGAAGGAAGGTGGGTTCCTGAGTCACACGAGCAGAGAACTGGCCCCCAAACCACCAAAGTGCATACTGAACTACTGGGTGAGTGAGAAATGAACTTCCAGTGTGTCACACTATGGAGATTGAAGGTTTATCTGTTTGTATTTAATTAATGAATCTTTTTCTGTAGACCTCAGTTGCTTTATCTGTAAAATGAAATATTTGAATGTGATTAGTTCTTTTTTTCCCAGTATTTATTTTTTTATCTTATTTTTTGAATTCTCAGAAACCTTCCACATAGTGCATACCTTTAAAGTTAATCAGTAAAGGCTACATTTCCCCCACAAAATCGGGTTCTTCAAATGATGGAAAAGTCAGAGCAGACAGTTGCTTTAGTTTGAAATATGAGTCCAAATATGAGATAAGAAAGGGGTGAGGACCAGAGAAATGCTTGTAACAAAGAGGAGCAAGAGACAGCATGCTGAAGAATGTTCAGAAATGAATTCAGGCAGGGGAAATGGATGGGGGATATCTAACAGATTTGTTCAAAGGAATTTTTGGAAAGAAAAAAATCATAAAAATGTAGAGAGAGGAAAAAATAGCAAAAACATGAAATGACTTTTGGTCCCTAAGTGGATTTTATTTCAGACAAATTCACATTGCTTATATATGTACCATAAAACTTCTCTGTCCACTTCTTCCAGAATTTTCGAAAGCCTGACAGAACATCTGCAGAGAGAGGACGTCATTCCAGCATAATCAACAGCAAGTTACTAAATTAAGATCAAAATGTCCTTAACCTTGGACAGTTTTCAAAGAGTTTTTAGAAGAAAGAAGTTCTCTAGGGGGTAGTATAATTATATAATTGTACCCTTTCTAAGAGGCTATTTACAGATAAGTAACATATCCTTACCATTCTTCAAAGTAAAATACATGTAATAAAATAGAGTTTGGAGGTATTTGTTTGGGATAGTGGGAAGGAGATCTGGGCAGACACTGTTAGTGGCCTAGTCAATAACCACCCTCTCCTCATTTCTTGCTATTAGAACCGTGAGTTAGGAGATAGGTACTGTTATCCTTAAGGCTGAAGTGGCTAGTTTACATCCCTAGCTGATGAGATCTCTGTGCATCGGCTCATGATTTTGGCAGACTTCCTCCCTTCCTCCCTCCTTCCCTCCCCCTGTTGGAGACTCATCTGTTGTCTTGCAAGGAAGGGGATCACAGAGAGAAGCCAGAGATGTGGAAGCTGGAAGAATGTCTGTTGTTGACATTCTTCAGCAGCTGAATTAATATTAGAGGGACCAGCTACCTACAGGAAAGTCTCTTATTCATTTTCTGTTTGTTGGGCCAAACTCATTACTAACAGATATGGAATTCTGACTTCACATTTCTAGAACCCTTTCCAGCACCCCATAGTCATACTCCTGTTCTAGACTCCAGATAATCAGACAGGCTACGGGTAGATGTGTGGGGAGGGCAGGTTCCTCTGGAAGCCCAGACATTCACCCCCTCCAAACATAGGGAGTAAGTATTTATGTCCACTCATCCTTCTATCTACACTCGGGGGCCAGTCCCATCAGAAGCCTTGGTTGACAACCTCCCATCCTCTCTATAAGCAGAATGGTTAACAGCGTGGAGATAAGACTTCCTAGATTTGATTACCTAATCTGGGACGCAGAAATTTAGGACTCGGCCAAGTTAATACTTTCTCTCTCTTCCCACGCAAAATGGGGACACTTAGTGGCACCTGCATCCCTTATGAAAAGGATTAAAGGAACTAAAATTCTTGTCATTTCTCTGGGCCAATCCATTCTAGTTACTATTATTACCAATACTAGAGGCCTGATGCACGAAATTCATGCAGGAGTAGGCCTTCGCAGCCGCAGCAGCTGCCTCGATCCTGTGGCTGCAGCCCCGGCTCCGTCCGGAAGGTCGTGAGGTCGGCTGATTTGCATATTATGCTTTTATTATTATAGATAATTTAGGGTATTGCCATCTTGCCATCCTGCGGTTCCCTGTGCCTGTCTCATTCATGACGTGTACAATCCCAGGCGGCAGACTTTCAGGTGCTTTCCACAAACAAGTGGTTCTCCAAGGATGGCCCCCGGGCCAGCAATGTCAGCAACACGTGGAGAACAGTGAGGAATGTAAACTACTGACCGAGAGACTCTGGGGGTGGAGCTTGGACTGTGTGCTTTAACAGGGCTCTCCTGCCAATCTGATGGATGCACACTAAAGGACAACCGAGAACATCCATCTGTCTCAGGCTCGCCTGGAGATGTTCACCAGAAATAAAGTTCCCAGGACCTTAAACCCGTCCCGCCGAAGAAGGGGTCCAGGAATCTGCCTGGTTAGTGTGCCTGCCAGGACCCTTCAGCACACTAAGGCTTGAGAATCCCTGCCACCTTTTTTTTTGTTGTTTTTTGTTAAATCCTCACCTGAGTATATTTTTCCATTGATTTTTAGAGAGAGTGGAAGAAAGAGGGAAAGACAGAGAGAAACATTGATGTGAGAGAAACACATCAACTGGTTGCTCTTGCACATGGGGGAGCCTGCAACCTCAGTGCATGCCCTTGACCGGAATCAAACCCGGGACCCTTCAGCCCACAGGCTGACACTCAATCCACTGAGCCAAACTGGCCAGGACAATCCCTGCCACTTTTAATGTGTGATTCACTGTCTGTCTTCCCAGTGAACTTTACTGTCTTGCAAGGAATTTCTGTGAAGATGTGTTGTTGCTTATATTATTTATGTTATTACTATTAATGTTATTATTATTGAATCTCTAGTGTTCAGTGCCGTCTGATACAAAGTAGTTGCTCATTAAACAAGTGTCTCAAAGGTCTTAGCAGAGCTTCAAGATTAACTCCTTCAGAGAAGAAATACTGCACACTCACAAAAAGCACCCTTTGAATGCTTCATTCTTCGCATTTCCTTGCCATTTTCTTAGTTGTGATCATTTTGAATAATGCCTCTCCTTTCTAATTTCCACTATTTTGTGTTTCAGTCAGTGTTTGCAATCTTCAATCACACAGATGGAAACAGATAAATACAATTAAATGTTTATTTTTCAAAACTTCACAAAAGGTAGAAATGAAATTTAAATAATTAAACTTTCAAATGATTCATTGGTATGTTTGTAATTCCATATTTCTGATGATATTAAAGATTAAAACTGTACTGCGACATTTGAAACATGCTGTATGGGGTATTAAATGAATTCAAGTTTGTGTAAAGTGAAAGAAATATTTGCTTCAGCAAATACATCTGCAGATATAAAATCCATAACCACACATCTACAAAAAAGTATCTTATTGAATTAAATATGTTTGACTATTTCCTTGTGTGGGTGTGTGTGTATGTGTGTCTGCTAATAATTTCATTTGTTATTGTTAGCAGAAGTCAAATTTTATTTATGTATGTATATAAACTCTAAATTTAAAATTGTTTACATATATGAACAATTTTAAATTGAGGGAAATATTTAAATATTTATAGCTAACATTTTAAACTAAAGAAATCATATCCAATGGCCTATTTCCCCCATGAAGCGTAAAGGAACATTTTCCACTCTTAGCAGTGGAATGTCAATCTACCTCACTGGTCACTGAATGAGCACTGGTTGGAAAAGCATTTGTTTAGCTAGTGATGTACTTAGTGGGGTATGCTAGGCTCCAGAGCAGTGGTTCTCAACCTTCCTAATGTCCCGACCCTGTAATGCAGTTCCTCATGTTGTGGTGACCCCCAACCATAAAATTATTTTCGTGGCTACTTCATAACTGTAATTTTGCTACTGTTATGAATCGCAATGTAAATATCTGATATGCCGGATGTATTTAGGCAACCCCTGTGAAAGGGTCATTTGATCCCCAAAGGGGTCGCGACCCACAGGTTGAGAACCGCTGCTCTAGAGTCTTCCTCAAGAGTTGGCCCATCGGAGGCGTAAGAAGGTACTTGTTTAGTTTGTAAAAAGCAGGAGTAGTCTGGGATGGCAGGTCCCTACAGGCTGATGATACATGATGTCACACATACATAGTACCAGCAAGCCCATGACTGCACCCACTTTCCCTGTCAAAACCAAAAGCCTTTCTAGCATTAATTCCAGGCAAAAACAGTAAGATCTGGGTGTGCTGCTGTACCATGGCATCAGGATGCCTGTGAACTAATGTGAGGATGCCTTGCTTAGTGTGGGGCAAGCGAGTCTCTCAGCACCGAAGCTCTCCCCCATACATAGCAGGCAAGCCAGGCCAGGCTTCTCGGACCACTATGGAAAGGGCACTCACTCTACCATGATGTTCCCTGCACATAGTAGACATTCAATGTATGCTGAATGAATGAATGAATGAATGAATGAATTGGTGTCATAAAGCAGACATTGTACTTATCTGAGAAAAATACCATTCAGTAGGTTGGAATTCTTCCCTATTTCTCCTTACCCCTGCAAGCTTGAAACCAGAAATACAATTATAAAAAGTTACAGCTTAGGAAATTATAGAAACTATCTAGTCCACTCTCACAGAGGTATACAACTTTAATCTAGTGAGGAAAACCACTGATTTGGGAGTCAGAGAGACCTGAGTCCAAGCTCCCCTTCTACAATATTTTTTTAAAAGTATTGCCTCTTTTAAACTTAACACAGCCTTAATAGTTTACTTATATTTTTATTTTAAAATTATTTTTAAAAGAATAGTTTATTGATTCTTAGACAGAGGAGAAGGGAGAGGGGGAGAGAGAAAAACATTTGTGTGAGAGCACAACATGGATCAGCTGCCTCCTGCATGTCCCCTACCAGGGATTGAACCCACAACCCAGGCATGTGCCCTGATCAGGAATGAAACTGGCACCCTCCTCGTGCACGGGAAGATGTTCACCCAACCGAGCCACATGGCCATGGCCACTTCTACCAAATGTTAATGAGCGAGCAATCACTTCTGAGGCTCTGATCCGTGTGTGCCTTATAGGCAAAAATAACAACAATTATAATAGCACATATTTTTACCGTCTGACTATCAAGGGATTAAATGACACAACCCATTTGCAATGGTCAGCAAAGTACCTTCACCTTGTAGGTAAGCACTCAAGACATTAGCTAATTAATATTAACAGGGAAGAGATGAAAACAAAACTCAGGGAATTGTCTCTCCTACCCCTGTGGTCTCAGTGGCCATAATGACTTTCTTCCATTCAACCTATTCTTTTTCCAATTAAGACTAAAGAAAAGAACATGAACAAATTAGGATAAACACTTTGAAAGTAATTTTATACTTCCTGAATGAATGGATTACACAAATAAAACAATTTATTACTTCTGCAGAAATATGAAAAAACTCAGTCCTTTATGCCAGTCCACTAGAAAACCAATTTATGGCTCTAAAGTGCACCTTTCCAACCAGCTCACCTCTGTTTCAAATGACATCACTGTAAACAGAAAAGTCACCAACACATAATCAACAGCCTAAGTTTTTTTTTTTTAACATATTTTTTATTGATTTCAGAGAGGAAGGGAGAGGGAGATAGAAACATCAATGATGAGAGAGAATCATTGATTGGCTTCCTTCTGCATGCCCTCTTACTGGGGATTGAGCCCACAAATCCCCACCCCCTCACCCCCTATGTGCCCTTGATCAGAATGGAACCGGGACCCTTCAGTCCACAGGCTGACGCTCTATCCACTGAGCAACACTGGCTAGGGCAATAGCCTAAGTTAAATGCCAGTGAAGCCACATAAGTTTGATAGAGAAAACTCAGGTTTATTATTAAATGTTAAAACAAGGTAATATGAAGTACTTAATCTAAAAAAAGTTACCTGAAGGTCCAGAACTGCTATAATAATCCTATAAAAATAATCAGCTAAAAATTTATTTTTAAAGTTTTTCAACAAATCCAATAAAAATGGAAATAATTAAAAAGTTTTCCTTACAAGAAAGCATTTTCTGTGTAACTTTGAAAGAATTGTTGTTGAACACAATTCAACAAAACTCAAATGAGTAGCTGAAGAAGGCCTACACTACACACCACAGGAGATAATTGTACGTCAGTGTGAGTAAGACCCTCTACTTGACCTCCAATAATTTAACATTGAATAGAGTGGATGAGTCATGTACAGAACAGAAAAACAGAAAAAGGGCAAGGTAAGTACCAAAAGGAACAGGGGGAGGGGAGGAATTCTTAAGAAAATAAAACATTAGTTAGTTGATTCTGGAAAGGTTTAAGGGAGTAGGTTCTTTTTTTTCCTAATATATATTTTTAATTTATTTTAGAGAGAGAGGAAGGAGGAGGGATCGTGAGGTAGAAACATCTATTGGGGATGGAGCCTGCTACCCAGGCATGTGCCCTGACTAGGAATCAAACCATGACCTCCTGGTTCATAGGTTAACACTCAACCACTTAGCCAAGTAGGCCAGGCTTGGTTCCTTTTGGTCTTTCAAAAGGTCCACCTCTCTCCCTTCCTGCAACCAGGTGAGGGTAGCATGGGGACTAGAGGGATATGATGATTGAGAATCTTCTCTACTTACTGCAGTGGCTGGAAGATTTTCTTACCATGGTGTGGTATAATAATACACTTAAAGTAGGTTCATAGTTGTCCATATGGAAAATAATACAACAATCAACACTAATAAAAGAGAAAAATGGTAATTGGCGTACGAGCTACCCTTTTCATTGGCTAATCAGGGCTATATGCAACTTAACTGCCAACAAGATGGCGGTTAATTTGCATATGTAGGCACAATGCAGGGAGGCGAAAGGGAAAGCAGGAAGAAGCCCCCTGCCACTGACAGTGATTGGAAACCCAGGGGGGAGCTAAGAGCTGCGGCCGCCTTTGCCCTGCCCCCCAGCCATGATCGGAGAATCAGGTGCCTTTTCCACCCTGGCCAGTGATAGCAGGAAGTAGGGGTGGAGCCAGCGATGGGAGCTGGGCAGGGTCGAAGCTGGCAGTCCCAGGAGCTAGGGGTCCCTTGCCTCGGCCTAAAGCGAAGCCCACAATCGTGGGGCCGCTGCAGCTATGGGTCCCCGCTGCCCGGGCCGGACG
The DNA here is from genome assembly GCF_963259705.1 of Myotis daubentonii. NCBI lineage: Eukaryota > Metazoa > Chordata > Mammalia > Chiroptera > Vespertilionidae > Myotis > Myotis daubentonii. Next base: position 20,820,686 of record NC_081853.1, on the reverse strand, counting down.
CCTCAGCCAGAGGCTTCCTGCAGGGGCAGGGGCGGAGCCCGCGTGATCACAGCACCCCCCGCTGCCACTGCAGGTCCCTGCTGCCCGGGCCGTACGCCTAGGCCAGAGGCGTAAGGCCCGGGCAAGGGGCCAATCCTGCGATTGGAGGGTGATGGGGGTCAATGCCTGAGGGCTCCCAGTATGTGAGAGGGGGCAGGCTGGGCTGAGGGACACTCCCCCCCCCCACACACACCCAGTGCACGAATTTCGTGCACCGGGCCCCTAGTTAGTAAATAATTATACAAGAATAAACTCTCTGTTTCATGCACTTACAACTGTAAACCTACTTTTGTCCCACCCTGTATTTAAGGATTCCTGAGGTCAGAGAAATAGGGGTTTGAAATCCTGGCTCCACCTCTTGTTACATTTCAAGTTGCTTATCTTTTCAATACTTCAGCATCTTTATCTATAAACTGCATTAAAAACAAACAAACAAACAAAAAACTACAACTCCAACCTGAATGTGAAAACTGCCTAACATGCATGTACAGGGCTAAGTTTGGTGCCTGGCATACAGAGCGTGCTCCGTGTGGTGTGCCAATGATGACAATGCTGATGGTGGCAGTGGGGGCATGGACTCTGTCCCCAAACTGGGAGTGCAGTTGAGGAGACCCTGGGCTCAGGAGGCTTTGCACACAAGCAAGGCTTGATCAATGCAAGCTGCCGTCCAAAGGATTATGTGCGATCTGGGAAAAGGAGGGGCCTCAGGTTTGTTCAACTCCTTAATAACATTAGCAGTGGTCGTGGTCATGGAAGCTAAACTTTATTAGGTGCTGACAGTATGCCCAACGATGTGCTGCATGCTTTGAGGGAGTTTAGTCATTTATTACTCACAACAATGCTCTGCAGTAGATCCTAATAGTATAACCCCTTCCTTTCCAGATGAACAGTGGGGCTCAGAGAGTTTACACATAAGATCGCACTGTCAGTGTGTGATGGCAACGAGTTCAAAGTCAGTCTGTCTGACTTGTTACAAGTCAACATTGTTCCTTTTGCTGGATCTCCTTCTGAAGCTTGAGTATTTCACTTTGTCCCCTGGATGAAGAAGAGAGAAAAATCCTCTCTCCTTGACCCGGCTTGGCCTCAACATCCAACTGCCGTTCTCAAAACAGGAATTGTTTAAACGAGCAGCAATAAATGGTATCCTGGTAAAGCCCCCTTGATGAGTAGGGAGTAGGGGCCAGATACCAGTGGAAGCAATTGCTCTGTCACAACTCTACCCTTGTACAGAAACATGACAGGATTGGGGTTGTGGACCAATGAAGTGAATCATTAGAAAGATGGTGATAACACCTGGGATGATGATGATAATGACAACAATGATAATAATGAACACCACAATAATAAATAAGCATCACTGTACTCTAGGCATCGTATTAAGAGCTTGGCGATGGTAACCTCATTTAACCTTGAAAAAAGTCTTATGAGGATGGAATATCATTATGATTATTTTACCAAAGGGAATACTGTGGCCCAGGTAATCAGGTAAATTGCCCAAGCTGATATGGTTAGCAAGTGGAAAGCAGGGATTTGAACTATGCCCAGCACCTACAGTCTTAACCATTATGCTATATTGCCTCCTGAAGATAGAGAAATTCCAACAATCTTTCCCATAACCCTCTCCTACACTCTAAACTGAAATAAATCTGGAACAAAAAAGAGAGCAAGCTTGGGGAGTGGGAGCTCAGGGAGTGCCAATCATCCCAACACAATGGTCTTTGCTAGTAAGATACAATTCTTGTGATAACTTTCTCAACCAATTATCAAGAAACAAGAAACAGAGATTGTATGTCCCCGCTTATGACATTGGGCCTAAGTATTTCAGAAAATGTAGCCTCAGTAGGCATACCCCTAGTAGATTTTTCCCACTTACCAAATCCAAAAGTAATAGTTCATTTTCATTTCACTTTTCATAGTTCCACTCTTCTCATGCCTGTATTCATCTCTGGCCTCCTCCTTTCTCCATTTTTGTAGAGAAAGATGCTAAATCTTTCTGTGGTGTGTTAGAAGAGTGAGGCATAGTGCCCCAGTGGTTTTTTAAATCTTAATTATATTATGCCAACTCTACTGAATTTAATTGAATACAAAATTACACAATTACCCTCTGTTCTGTTTTTCAGATGCTATATTTTGATAAAATTTACTACATGCTGCTCCTCCTGCACACTAGAAATAGATGTGTGTTGATCTAAAATTTGTTATAATTACAATTAAAATATGGTTTACATAATGATAGTGTTAAAATGAAATTACAGATTTGCAGAGACATTGTGGTCATGTGTTTATTTTTTATCCTCTTCCAAGGATATGTTTTCCAATGATTCTATACAGAGAAAGGGAGAGGGAGAGAGAGAGAGAAAAACATCAATCAGTTGTCTTCTGGATGAGCCCAGATCCTGAGTATGTGCCCTGACTGGAATGGAACACATGCCCCCACATCAGGAATGGGTTTTTTGTTGTTGTTTCTTTAAGTTTAAGCACATGTTTAAACCAATATCTGGTAGCCAAGTGAATATGGACAGAATTTTGGTTTCCCTACAAAAGCTCTTCAAGGATTTGCAGACATCCAAAGGGAGCTCAAAACCATGAATAAAAATTTCCCTGCCATGCTTTCAATTGCAAGTAGCTATCCATATGGTTACTATAAGTATAAGACATTACTTTTCCCACTTAAACTCTGATGTATATCAGGGATGCAAATTCTCCACTGAGTTTGATGAGGCATAAAATAATTGCACTGAACTAGATTGTTCACAATTTCTTCTAATTAAAGAGGTACCCTATCACAACTAACTTAAACCTACAAAATGTGGTTGTGGCCACGATATCTGAGTGAAAGGTATGTGTCACACACACTATTACAATAATTTACACCATTTTGTTCAGTTTTACTGTGAGTAAAACTGAAGTGAATACAAACTAGGGTTTGAGCTGCATGATTCCACTTATATGCATATATTTTTCAATAAATACACAGTCAGCCCTTTGTATACAGGAGTTTCATATCTGTGGATTCAACCAATGATGAATTGAAAACAGTACTTTTGATCTGCGATTGAATGTCCACAGAGATGGAGGGCTGATGATATGCATTGTTTTACACCATTTTAGGTAAGGGACTTGATCATCCATGAATTTTGGTATCCGTGAGGGTCCTGGTACCATTCCTGCACAGATACCAGGGGAACACTGAGTTTTGGGTGAGTGAGAAGTTATATGTGGACTTTGGACTGTGCAAGAGGGTGATGCCCCTAGTCCCCATGTTGTTCAATGCTCAATTGTACAGGATTTTTTTTCCATATAATTATTTTTAGCTAATACTTATTACATAAATGTTTTGAGAATAGAGTGTTAATCACATTACTTCATTTAATCTTTATAATGACACTAGGGGCCCGGTGCACGAAATTCGTGCACTGGGTGTGTGTGGGGGGGAGTGTCCCTCAGCCCAGCCTGCCCCCTCTCACATACTGTGAGCCCTCAGGCGTTGACCCCCATCACCCTCCAATCGCAGGATCGGCCCCTTGCCCAGGCCTAACACCTCTGGCCAAGGTGTCCCGCCCGGGCAGCGGGGACCCGCACCTGCAGCGGCCCCGCGATCGTGGGCTTCACTTTAGGCCCAGGCAAGGGACCCCTAGCTCCTGGGACTGCCAGCTTCGACCCTGCCCAGCTCCCATCGCTGGCTCCACCCCTACTTCCTGCTATCACTGGCCAGGGCGGAAAAGGCACCTGATTCTCCGATCATGGCTGGGGGGCAGGGCAAAGGCAGCCCCAGGGCCGCCTTTGCCCTGCCCCCCAGCTCTTAGCTCCCCCCTGGGTTTCTGATCACTGTCAGTGGCAGGGGGCTTCTTCCTGCTTTCCCTTTCGCCTCCCTGCATTGTGCCTACATATGCAAATTAACCGCCATCTTGTTGGCAGTTAACTGCCAATCTTAGTTGGCAGTTAACTGCCAATCTTAGTTGGCAGTTAATTTGCATATAACCCTGATTAGCCAATGAAAAGGGTAGCTCATACGCCAATTACCATTTTTCTCTTTTATTAGTGTTGATTTCCATGTAATCATTCTTAACATATTTTATTAAAATGTACCCTTAGTCTAGACCAGTGGTCGGCAAACTGTGGCTCGCGAGCCACATGCTGCTCTTTAGCCCCTTGAGTGTGGCCACCAAGTTTCAATCGCACTGTATGTGCGCGCCCGCACGTGGCATTTTGTGGAAGAGCCACACTCAAAGAGCCGCAGCTTGCTGACCACTGGTCTAGACCAGGGGTGGGCAAACTTTTTGACTCGAGGGCCACAATGGGTTCTTAAACTGGACCGGAGGGCCGGAACAAAAGCATGGATGGAGTGTTTGTGTGAACTAATATAAATTCAAAGTAAACATCATTACATAAAAGGGTACGTTCTTTTTTTTCAATAGTTTTATTCATTTCTAACGGGCCGGATCCGGCCCGCGTGCTGTAGTTTGCCCATGGCTGGGCTAGGCCTTTCTTAGAGCTGCAGACTTGCTCATACAACTGCATATTCAACATCTCTACTTGGATATCAAGGAAACATCTCAAAGCCCGGCTGGCATGGCTCAGTGGTTGAGCATGGACCTATGAACCAGGAGGTCATTGTTCAATTCCTGGTCAGGGCACATGTCTGGGGTTGCAGGCTCAATACCCAGTATGGGGCGTGCAGGAGGCAGCCGATCAATGATTCTCTCTCTCTTCCTCTTTGGAATCAATAAAAATATATTTAAAACAAACAAACAAAAAACATCTCAAATTCTGTATCTCCAAAACTGATCTGCAGTCCCTCAAGTATGTTTCTTCCTAAGCCTTTTCCTTCTCAGGGGATAGCAACTTCACTTTTCCATTGACCCAGGCCCCAAATCCTATATTTGCCCTTGCCCCATTTCTTCCTTTCACATCTACATTCCCTTCCTAGGAAATGCTGTCACACCTTCCAAATCTGCCACTTCCTGGAACATCTGCTGCTAATATGCTGGCACAAGCCGCCAACATCTATCTTGTAGACACCAGTAATTGCCTCTTGAGATTCCACCTGATTCCACTCTTTCTCCCCATCCTCAATACCACTGGTAGACTTATTCTAAAACAAGAGAGAGGTCATGCACACCTGTGCTAAAATCCTACCACTGGCTGCCTACATTTAGAGTAAAACACAAAATGCTTGTGATGGCCTTCAAGGACCTACCCCATCTACCCCATCACATCTCCGATCCCAAGCCCTCCTGCTGCCCCTTCCTCCCCACTCACTTACTCAGACCTCCCTGATATTCCTCTAACCCACCAGACATATTTCTACCTTTGATTTTTGACACTGCTTTCAGGGTATGGTCTCCCCCAAATCCCTCTGACAACTCCCCCACTACAAGTCTTTATGAAATCTATCCTGAATACCTTACTTAAAATTAGAATACACCCCTCCAGCACTCACAACCAAATACTCCTCAGTGCTCCAGAATATTTTTCTTATCCAGTCGCACTCACCAGCTTCTAAGGTACCCTGTGCTTGATTCATAGCACTCATCTGTTTCCACTTATACTGCTGGAATACTATACAGCAATGAAAACGAATAAACTGCTCCACACAGCCATTATACAGATGCATACACCAGGGATAGAAGCAAGTGACCAGCAGAATTAAGAGCCCAGGTGGGACCCTGTGACAGTGTAAGCTGAGAGAGAAGAGAGAGCGAGAGGAGGGAGTGAGAAAGAGAGAGAGAAAGAAAGAGGAAGGAAGGAAGGAAGGAAGGAAGGAAGGAAGGAAGGAAGGAAGGAAGGAAGGAAGGAAGGAAGGGAAGAAGGAAGAAAAAAAGGAATAAAAAGAAACAAAGAGAGAGCTCTTCTTTATTTTATTCACAATATGTCCAAGCATGTAGAATCGTGTGCATATGAGGATGCTTAATAAATATTTCTGGAAAAATATAGATGAGGAAACTAACAGTAAAGCTCAAAAAGTTTAAGCAACTTCCTCAAAGTTCTATAGCTAGAAAAGGGCCACAATGGAATCCAAACTTGGGGCTGGCCAACTTTGCAGCCCGCTGCTCTCAGCCTCCCCACTATCTTAGGTCTGTGGACTTCATGATCTGCTTGAAGCATTGCCATGGGAATTCTCGTTCCACTGAGTAGCATCACTAAAGTGCCCGCTTCTTCTCTGTGTGTTCACTTTCCATTTAAACAAAACAAACAGAAAGGTGGAATCCAGCATGGATTATTATCGTACTTTTATAGCAAATTTAGCAATAGTGACATCTAAGCAAGAGTATCATTTAATGATAGCATAATAATAAAATAATAACATTAAAATGTCTTGAATCCTCATCGCATGCTAAACTTGGTGCTAAAATATTTCCATGCCTGTTTTGTGCAGTCCTTACAATTATTCAATCAGGCAAGTACATTTTTATTAGCCCCATTTCAAAGATAAAGAAATTGATGAGGCCCAGCCTGTGTGGTTCAGTAGTTGAATATCAACACATGCACCAGTTTGGGTTGCCGGCTCAATCCCCAGTACGGGGTGTGTAGGAGGCAGTCAATCAATGATCAGTTTTTCTCTCATCAATGTCTCTCTCTCTCCCTCTCCCTCTCCCTTCCTCTCTCTCTAAAATCAATAAAAACATATTTATAGAAAAGAAATTGATGAGAGAGGTGTGGTACTTGTTTGATCACAGTCAGACAGGTAATAAGTGGTGAGTATGAATTCAGGTCTAACTCCAGAATTTTACTCTTAACCCCTACATGAAAATTCCAGTAAGTCCTTGGATAGAAGTGTGTTTTCTACTAGAAAACACCCCCCTTATGTCTGCCTATGCGAACCACTTCTGAACATAATTCATTTTAAACCGTGATAAAATGTGAAAATAGGGCTTTATTAAGCGGGCATATTTACATCCCAATGATAATGCAGAAGAGCAGCCTGAGCCCTTTGTGTGGCTTCCTTGCTATCTTCCATCAAGACCAAGCGAAAACTATCAGCAGCCACACAATGAAGAAAGCATAACACCCGGAGATGGAGAATTCTGTAAATGACCAATTATAAAACTATTACACTGCAGCACTTTTATAGCAACAGGCAAAATAATCCATTAAACTGAAAATTCTCTTGCTCCTCACTCTGCGGCCCACACAAACATTAATGTTGCATTTATTAGGATGTATTTCCTGTGCTCTTCAACTTGACTTTCAGCAATTGTATTAATACAGTCCTCTCACTTTGCACATACATCTGAATGATGGATTTCCCCACTGGAGGTCTGCAGAAAGAGCGGAGTGAATGAAATCAAGTTTAAGAAGAGCCATCATAATCCATAATGATGGGCACTGAATCAGGACAAAGAGAAGCATCTTTTCTCATTTATTTGAATGAAAAGTCTCCTGTATATTTATTGCCTGCACACAGGGCTACCTGTTGAATGATGAGGAACCAGCATCTTTCAATTTGGAGGTGTGTACTCAAGTTTCTATAGACACACAGACTTAATCTTGTTTTAGAATAGAAAATATGATATCTCTCTGTAAACAGATGTGGTTAAGCAATCAGCATCTTTGATGTGTTTAAGCCACTATAACTCCAGGGAAGGCAAAGCTATAATTATTTTAAGCATTTTTGCATTTGTACAACCGAGCAGCATGCTTAGTGGCTAACAACCTGAGTATTGTCAGGCAAATCTAAGTCTGAATCTAATCTTTGACACTTACCTGCTATGTGATTTGAGGTTTTGAGGATCACTTTCTTCAGCTGTACAACAGGGAGGAAAATATGCCCTTCACAGGATTGTTGTCAAAACTAAATGAGATGAAGTGTTTATAGTACATTGCATAGTAAGGACTCAAATCATAATTCTGGTCACTACTACTGTTATCGAAAAGAAATGAGAACTTCTGATCTCTTAAAATAAGGTATGTGTCCTGTATCATTGAAATCACATGCATTTTATTTTTGACCTTATAACTTCAATCCAAGAAACATTTAGTAGTAAATATAACTAAAAGGAGGTTACTTGTCAAACATGGAAATTAACCATATTAAGTGTGCTGGCAGAACTAATATTTTCCTGTAAGAAGATTTTATTGTTTTGTATTTTTATTAAGTGCATAAAACATATATATTTACTGTGCCAACTGGCAAAAGGTCCATTAATTAATCAGTCTGACTATGTGTTACAAAAATATCCTCTAAAATAGTAATCAAATGTGCAGGTTAGTTGTTGCGAAGATGTGTTTAGCACTTTTCTTTTTTGCCTGTTTAAAGTAAAAAGGGTGAGAAACAACCTTAGGCTTGATGCTTACTATAGAGTGACTCCAAGTGAAATGCACTTCATACTCCATTATGCCATAAAAATGCTTCTGTGCCCCGGGGACAACAACAAAAGATTGGCTTTAATGAAAGGAACCACGTATGACTCTAAAGCTTCCAAACGGAAGGCCTATAGGCTGCAGTTTACATCAGAAAGTGTCTGCCTTCTCTCTTAACTGCATCAAGATGGGAAACGCTGGAGCTCAAACAGTGAATGTTGGGAAGAGTGGGAAAGGATGCAAAGTTTTGAATATCCCAACCCTGGGCTACAGGAATTATATTAAAAGTAAAGAAAATATCAGGTATGATTTTTTGTTGTTCATCCTCACCTGAAGATATTTCTTCCAACTTTTTTAGAGAGAGCAGAAGGGAGGGAAGAGACAAGGAGAGGGAAACATCAAAGTGAGAGAGACATTGATTGGTTGCCTCCCGCATGTGCCCCTGCATCCCAACCAGGGCCGGGATAGAGCCTGCAACCAAAGTATGTGCCCTTCACCAGAATCAAACCCACAACCCTTCATTCCAAGGGCCGAGACTCTAACCACTGAGCCAAACAGACGAGGGCTGTCAGATATGATTTGTCACTTGATTTTCAGTCAGCAGACCTCACATAACATCAGGAATTAGATAGGAAATCGGCTGTTGTAGCTATGGTACTTTCAGTTGCTTTCAACATGGCTGAAAGGAAATCTTAAAAACAAACAGACACCCCACAAGTACTGGAAATTCAGGGATACAGTCATGAGTGGGTTGGGTTTGGGAGTTCCAGAATGCCATCAAGGCTCTGCCTCTCTCCATCGCTTAGCCTTGCTCAGCGGCATGCCTTTTTTCTACAGAAAGTCTCCCCAGCTTGGAAGTCCTGGGAAGAAAAGACAAGTTGTCAATTTTTCTTTGACAGAAAATCTTGGGGAGGATTCTGATAGGCGGAGCCAAAGTCAGATGCCTACATCTGAACCAGTCATCCCTGGGGCCATGGAGGAGGCAGAATGCCACTGTTTGCAGTTTTCCAAAAGAAAAGCCTGGTGTTTGTGCAAGATGAAAGGGATAGGACACTGAATAATGAGAGCTATGCATGCTACTATAAACTCCGCCATTCTTACTCCCTGCTTGGGTCATAACCATGCAGTAAGTTGACCTAGGAGTTTATTTTCCTCATCACTAGCCTATATATATATATATATATATATATATATATATATATATATATATATATATATATATATCATAAAGGAGCACATGAGTAAAATAATAAGGGAAAAGTCTGAATATGGGAAATCAGCTAGACTAATATTTACAAAGATGTGAATATGTATCCTTAAAATGTTCCTCTAAACTCACTCAAATGTTCAAAGTGGAAGCTAGAAATACAAGGTTATGGGGTTTTGACAAGAGCAAGCTTTCTCCAAGAGAAACTATGGACACAAAGAGATGTCTTATAAAGTTGAATTAAAGGCATCCAGTATTTCAATGATGCTTGAAGGAAAGATGTCTAAAGACATCCTGACTGAATGAGTATGTACACATAAAATACACGTGAAGGTCTCTTCAAATATAGTACGTGCCTATCTCTCTTCCTTCCCTCTCTGCTCTTTTAAAAAATGTCCCTTTAAAAATTGCCCACTCACCATCTGTTAGGTAAATTTCCTGAAACAGTAAATGTGGAGGCAGAGATTGTTATAGAAACTATTCCAAATGGCATTGACACCTATATTTATGAAATTTTAAAAAGAGTAAGTTAAAGTTGCTTTAAAAACAACAACAACCACTATAATAATACCATACCAGGTACCCAGTCCTATCCAATTACATAAGATAGATAGATGATAGATAGGTAAGAAGAAAACAGGAAGAAAGAACACTAGGTATAATGTTACCCTAAAAGTTTGAGATAATATTGAAGGTTCAATGGACAAAAAGGAAACATTGACAAATATACAAATGTATTTCACTTATGGTATGAGGGCCACAGGTTTAGATTGTCAACATCCCCCAGCAGGCAAGCGGATACTTTTTCCATTGCGTTGCTGTTGAGGGAACAAAACTGAAACAGATGCCATTCAATTCCAAGTCTACAGCTCAGATGATGACACTACACATGAAATATGGCTCGTTCAGGCCCAGGATGTAGCAGGAGTAATTTACACTCTCAGAGTATTTGCTCTCAAGTCAATAGCAGAGAAGCCTTGAATAAACACATTCCCATTACTTTCCACTATAATAGATCTTACTTATAGCCCATGAAACAGTGGTCAGGGGATTTAGCCTCTGGGCACTGTATTACATAAGCTCTCTACTTTTAGCCATCCCCACTCGGTGATTATTTTCAAAATATGTTACTCATCGTCAATATTAATTTGCATTTAATCTTTCTTAGCATCAGAGAGTATTATTTTGTACAGGCTCAGAAACAAATCTCCAGAAATTCCTCCCCGATGCTTCTTTGAGGCTGAAAATGCATTGCAGGGCAGTAACAGTGACTTAATTATAGTTGGCAGAGCCTGGCCACACACTAATTTCATTAGCCTCAAATTCCTGGACGTGTAAGACCCACTGGATATGAATCCTGCCCTCAGACATGTCACTTACTAACCAATTCAGTGTGCAGATAGAGGAGAGGGAGAGAGAGACTTGCTCAGCTTACATCTTCGGTCCGGTACACCAGCAGGCAAGTGAGGATTTGAAGTCATAGACACTGTCTACATCTGAGCAGTCATTCTCGTCCAGGTCCTAACTGTCAGAGAGGAACTTCATTCCAGGCTTTGCTGGCAACAGCAGCATTTGTCACATCTATTACTATCTCATTACTCCCTCCTGCGTCCCAGCGCTTAGCAACCCACATTTGAGTCACTAGGTATTCCTTCCCTAAAGCCTAGAAGCTTCTCTCATCATACATTTCTGTCTTAAATGATAGGTCTGGCATGGTCCCCACAGCAACCCACAGGGACTGGGGAAAAGAGAACTAGAATTCAATCATTTAGAGGAGTTTCGTTTTTATAGGACAATCTTAATTGAGCTGAACCCAGCAATCCCAGGGAAGATTCACCTCCCATTCTTTTCCTCTCTCCCTAAATTGACTGTGCCTTTGAACAATGGGTCTGGATACCACTATTCTCTCTATTCATTTTGCAAGTTTACACAGTCTGGAAGCTGAGGGTTGGATTGCATGCCAGGAGCCTCTAAGATCACATGCAGGAAAAAAAAAAGCCGCTATATATTCCAAATGGGCAGTGTTAAACCAGGGTGCGCACACAGACAGTTACATCCAGCTTGCAGCACCCGCTACAAGTTGATGCATTCCTCCTCCTACCAGCCTCTTCTCAATAAACGCAGGTGAAACTGGGAGCCCCTTTCCCCCTCAGCTGCTCAATCCAACATGAATAGCTGCAATTTGCAAATTAGAGGAAAATGACAGTGTTTTCTCTGAATGGCTCTGCTCCCAACCCACACTGCTATCACTGGCATCCGGCTCCTTTCTTCCCCAGCCCAGGGGATGGAGGAACTCAGTGTAAGGCAGGCTGCTTCTTTCCTCACAAGTGCCTCAGAGTCACACACCAGAAGAGGAATCAGCTCCCCCTGGAACCTTGCTCAGCAATAGTCCTTCCACTGAGTCTGCAGCCTCTCTCTGGACTTGAACATTTCACTCTTTTTGTCTGACAGGCCCATCTGCAGGGCTGCCTCCGAGTGAAGACAGAAACAGGCAGCAACATAGTTTAAATATGCTAAACACCAAACACACCTTCAACCCCAGGGGCTCTGGACAAAACCTGTGAATTGCCCGGGGATTCCCCGGTGAGCTGACTGCATTCTCTCCCAGGGTACTGCCCCCTCAAGTTGTCTAGCCTGAAGCTCAGGGATGAAGGCAGCATTGGCTTCTGGGTTTTGCTTTCAACAACTCAAGCTCTTCCTAAAGCATCAACTCGGAGTGCAGGCTGCCCCAAAAGCACTTCTGGTTTTGCAAACATCTAGGGATCTCCAGGATCCCTACTCAGGAGGGGTTAGGGAGGCTCAGACCTCAGAGAGGCCAAATCAGGCTGCAGCCTTGCAAGGCACCCCTCCTTCTGGCACAAACACAAACTTCACGCTCCGGGGAGCTGATGTGGTGACAGCTTGAATCTCACAAAGAGCCCTCCAGAAACCCAACATCCTTAGGAAAAGCCCGGGAGAGGGAGCCAATTCTTTCACAGGGGCCCAAAGGGCACCAGAGTCAGCCCGAACCTCTGGAGGGGGATTAGTGGGTCTGGGCACTACGGGCAGGGAGAGAGCTGGCTGTGCATCAGGAGAGGATCACCTCAACACAGCGATGGACACAAAACTCGGAGGTGGGGGCAGAGTGAGAAGTGAGGCAGAAACTGAAAGGGAGGGTAAAAAATAGAGAAAGAAAACAAATCAGGGAGTAAGGAGAGAAAGATACACAGCGAGAAACATGTAGAGACAAGGAGAAGGCAACCCGCAGTCTCAGACCCTCAATTTTTTCACCCCAAAGCCATTCGTGTATACCCAAGGCAGCACGGGAGCTGCGGGGCAGCGGCTTCGGGAGCGTCGGCCAGGGAGCTGCGGTGGAACCCACCACTCAGGGACCCCAACCGCCTTCCTCCCCTTTCGTGGTTGCCCTCTGGCGCCCGGAGCCCGGAGCCCGGCGATCGCGGGCCTGGCTCAGTGCGCCCCACTCACTGCCTCGCTCCTGGCCCTTCTCGCTCGGCTCCGGGAATCGTCCTGGGAGCGGAGGACTGGGGATGGGGGCGCGGGGAGGGGGCCGGCGGAGGGAGGTCTTGGGAAAGGGCGGGCGGAGGGATGAGGCAGCGAAAGCGATTCTGTTTCGCAGTTAGCATGAGCTCATCCTGGCTCTTAAGTGGCAGGAGTGGAAAGCTGATCGCCCAGCTCCTGCCAGTGGCCGGGCTGCAAATGCCATTTACACGGTGCCAACGTTGGCACCCCACAAATCGCCGGGGGGTCACGTCTGAGGGTGGCCTCTCCCCACTTGGGGAGTGTCGCCTGGGAGACAGGCTACAGGTCGGGAAACCCAGCCCGCGAGAGGTGGGCAATGAGCACCCACATGCTGGCCCCGGTGTAAGTAGTGCCTCCCTAGCTCTTCTCGAATTTTTCCCGAGGCCGCTGGGACTCGCCGGGCGGCTCGGGGCCGGGAAGCCGGGAGTTGAGAAATGCCCGGGCTCCAGGCGTCTTCTCATCTTTCACACTCCACGCGCCTACCCAGCTCGCACGGGAGGCCGGCACTTTACCAGCCTGTTTTCGGAGCATATTTCACTCTAATGCAAACCCATTTAAATCATCGCCTTGTTTTTCGCAGATTGCTTCTTGTAAATGGGGCCATAAATCCAGGATGTCAAGCCGGATGGAGTGAAGCGCAGACAGGGGAGAGGTGGAGGGGAAGGAACCAGGCAGGGAAGGTGCCTCCTCGGGTGGGTGGAAGGGGGTCGGCAGGACCTCCGGGTGGAGATGCGCGGAGGCTGACCTGACCCCGCACCCCTGGAGTCCAAACCAGCTTTTCTCGGGATCAACAGCGCGGGGAGGAACGGCGCGCTCTGCCCCCGAGGGAGCGCCCCCCTACCTGGAAGAGCCTCAGGATGTTGGCTACCATGATGGAGACGGAACTCCCCGAAGCCCCAATCACTCCCACTACTTTCTCCGGCTTGACGAACACCGGGGGCTCGCCGTTGGTGCAGCGCACGTCGGAGGTGTCCTTCTGGATGAGCGCCTGGACGAAAGTGAGCGACTGCTCCAGCGCGTAAGTGTCCCTGGAACAAGTGTCCAGGATCCGCGCGCCCAGCGTCACGTTGGGCAGCAGGTTGGGATCGCTGTTGATCTGGTCCAGGGCGTAGAGCATCGCTTCCAGCCTGTGGATCCCGTTCTCCCTCTTGATGTCGCCGCAGGGCACTCCGCTGGGACCCTTGGCGTGCACTGGGAACAGCCCCCCGAGGGTGACGTCCCCCTCGATCCGGATGGAGTGCGGGGCGTACATCTCCTGGCCGCGCGCCGCCGCCGCCAGCGCGCACAGGAGCACCTCCAGCACGCAGCAGGGGAACTTCATCAAAGTCAGGGCGCGGAGCAGCTGCCGGAGCTGGACCATGCTGCTCCGGCGGCTCCGGCTGCTCCGGCGGCTCCGGCTTTGGCGGCGGCGGCGCTGGAGGGTGCGGTGGCGGGCTCGCCGGGGTCCGGGCTCCGTGGGATGAGCTCCTCGGGGAAAGCCCGGAGGCTCCTGCTGTCACAGAGGGTGGGGGAACCCGGGGAGGGGCGGCCGGAGAGTGTGGGGGGTCCCGCGGCGCCTGCCAGCTTGGGGTGCCGTGCGCGCTCGGGTTCGCCAGCCGGCGCTCCGCGCGGGCGCTCTCTGGCTTGCCGCTGGAGCTCTTCAACAGCTCAACACTGGGGAGAGGGCACGGATTGCTATCGCTTTAAATGGTCGTTCGGCTCCCTCTCCACCTCCTCCTCCCACTCCCTCCCTCCCTCGCTAGCTCCTGGTCTATCCCCACCCTTTCCAGTGCCCGCCCTCCCCACTGGTTTGCATCATCACGCAGGGAGGGGCTGCGTGCTGAGAAAGGGGGGGACTGGGTGGGCGGCTGGCATGTGGGGGGGGGGGGGAGTGCCTGCGATTGGGAGTTTCTAGGTCCTCAGGGAATCTAGGGATTTCAGGTCGCAGGCCAGAGATTCTGGCCCCCATCTCTGTAGAAGCCTCTTGATCCTCGCCTGCACCCACACGCACCGGAGGCATCAGCCCCGGGATGGGAGTAGGATGTCTGGTGCTGACAGCTCCCGACCAGGAGTCCGGAGCCGGCTGTCAGCTCCAGGAGAATGGGAGTCTCGCAAGTGGTGGAGGGAAGGGCCAGGGAAAGACCGTCTCTACTGCTGATTCCTCGGTGCCAGTTTTTCTCAAGAAAAACGTACATACACACAGGAGCCTGATTCATGACTTACAGAGCCTTTACCCAGAGACTTCTCCGGGCCAGGCACAGGCTCGCTGTAGGGGAAGATGCCAACAAGAGCGTTAGGAATGGAAGGAAGTACATGCTTGGTCTTCAGGGTATCCTGGGGCCAGAGCCGGATGGACCAACCGAAGCAGCTCCTGAATCTGTGCTGGAAACCTCAGACTCCCCCTTTTTCTATTTCCCTGGCAAGAGATGGAAGGACTGAGAAATCTGCACAGCCCACTTCCTTCTCAGGTGCTGACAGGTGTAAGGCTCCCTCCTACCCGTTTCCAGAGATGCCTCTGGCTGGTGACAGGTTCTGGAGGGCAGGAAAGGCAGAAAGGCAGGCCAGTAGGAGGAAGAAAGCCAGGCAGACAGAAGTCTCCTCAGTGATTCCGGATGCCTTTCTCTCCAAATCAGGATGCCAGAGCAGGTTGCAGGGCAATTAAGAAGCTCTTTTTCAAAGGTGTCCCTGCAGGCCCAGCGCAAACTTGGCCATTAAAGCAACAAGTGGCCCTAGTTCCTATATAAGGAAAGGTGATGCCTCTGTCCTTGGGGACCAGCGTGCACGGAGGCAGGTTAACCCAGCTCTTCACGAGGCTGTGTTGGAGTGCAGCAAAGCTCTACTGCACAGATTCGAGGGTGAGAGAAAACCAGAACCAAGGCTAGATCTTGTTTTTCTTGTTTTGTTGTTAATCCTCACCTGAGGAGAATATTTTCCATTGATTTTTTTTTTTTTTTTTTTTTTTTTTTTTTTTTTTTTTTTAGAGAGAGAGTGGAAGGGAGAGACAAGAGAGAAAGAAACATCAATGTGAGAGAGACACATTGATTGGTTGCCTTCTACACATGTCCTAACCAGGCTGGGGATCAAGCTTGCAACTGAGGTACATGCCCTTGTCTGGAATCGAACCCAGGACCCTTCAGTTCTTGGGCTGATGCTCTGTCAACTGAGCCAAACCAGCTAGGGCAAGACCATACTTTTTGTTGCTCTTGTTAATGTACTAAAGAAAGATGACCTCGTACAACACACACACACACACACACACACACACACACACACACACCAAAAAGTCAGTAGACAGGTAGTTGGTTACCTCTGCCACTAACTACCTGTGTACCCTTGGCATTTCTGTTCCTCCGTATGGGTTTTAGTTTCCCCATCTGTAAAATGATGAGATTGAATTGGATGCTCTCCAAGTGGTATTTTAACTCCCAAATCCTCTGTTAAAACAGGCCATGTGCCTTTGGCCATGGTGCTCTTTTAAAGCCAATATACTCTGTTGCTTTATATGTAGGAAACCAACGGTGCGATACCCAAAGAACATTACAAACATTTCCTGGTATAGAGGACTTTTTTTTTTCTTGCCCACCATCTATTCCTCTTTTTTCTAAGGATAGTCGAGACCGTCAATTTCTTTTTGGATATGCCTTTTCTCCATGTTTCAATATTTAAGGTTTGAGAAAAATAGAAACCACAGGGTTACCACTACCCAAGAGACAATCTGTGCATGAGTTAGGGGAAAAAAGCCCCGCCCCCCACCCCAAGCCTCCAAGCACTTTATCTTTGGGAAAATGTAGTATTCTGATTTTATAAGAACAACATTTTACCGCTATCTTCAAGAAAACAGTGCTGTAATTAATATGCTAATCTACCATGTGTAAATGTGGTTATCAATCACTTTTAGGTGGGATGTTCTGCTACATAAGAGCACGCTTTGTACAACCTTATGCTGTGATGGCCCCAGTCCGTCCTGCTGGTCCTGGAGCTCTGTAAGAGGATAAGCAGCCTGTAGCTGTGCCAGGAGCCTCCACATAGGCAGGGGATATCTTAATCTCATAATAAGAGATACAAGAGAGGGAAAAGGAAGAGGGAAGGAGGGAAGAGGGCAGAGATAAGTAGAGGCCTGATGAAAAGATCTGAATTCCTGGATTCAGTCTTGCTTGAAAGATTGCCTCTAGATTTTTCCAATTACATACTATTTTTTTTTCTCTTGTTCAAAAACAAAGACCCTCTTTTAATTCATCTGTTCCAATACACCAGATCAAAAAGGGTGGAACAGCTGGAATAGATACTGTTTGAGGTAGCATCAGCTAAGTTGGAAAGATAAAAAGAAGCAAACAGAGTAATAGAAAGGTATACTTGAAAACACAAGTACTATGATCCTATTATTTAGGCATCAGTACTTCAGGCTGTATTTGACAGAGACTAGATGGTTATTAAGTTTTAAATTTAAGGTTGTTTATTAGGAACTTGGTGACAAAAATTATTTGGAGAGCTGGTAGCAAGTAATGTCACTTGATCTTTTTTACCTGCTCATGTCTGGACCCATGTTCTACTCCTCCGTTTTCTTTTCTTTTTTAACATATATTTTTATTGATTTCAGAGAGGAAGGGAGAGGGAGAAAGAGAAACATCAATGATGAGAATGAATCATTGATTGGCTGCCTCCTGCATGCCCCACACTGGGGATCAAGCCCGAAACCCGGGCATGTGCCCTGACAGAATCGGACCGTGACCTCCTGGTTCATAGGTCTGTGCTCAGCCATGCCGGCCAGGTTACTTCTCCATTTTCATTTCATGTCTTGTGATTGCTCAATAAATATATCTTGGCTGACTATTAAATGCTGCCTTATTCTGTGTTCTCTCTAAGCCCTGCTCTTTCTCCCCAAACATCTGGCAGCAGTCATTATCTTCTCACTGCAGTCACCTGTGTGCATGTCTTGCTTCCCCTGCCAGGTTGTAAGATTCTTGAGGGTAAGGGCTGGGTATTATTTGTCTTTTCTCCCGGACAGGAATGTTTAGAATGGTGTTTTGTACCTAAGAAGCACTCATGTGTTCCACGAATCAGAACTGGTTTTGCCATTCCCCACTGTCTTCATTCGACAGTGACTGAAATATAAAGTGGCAGAACAGAAGTGATGGCAGATAAATTGCTGTCCTCTTAGTCACAGTATGCAGTTTCTAGAATGTAAAGGATGATGAGTGGGCTTACGAGTAATTTCGCTTTACATAATTTGCATAAGATTTTAACACTCTAACCTTAAAGCTCTCAATCAACTTTAATTGGAAGGCTCTCATCGGTTCTTCATGACTCCAGTGCCCATTCCTGGACCAATACCTGGGGCCACTGCCAAAGCCTGGCTGAGGAAGGACAGAAGCCAGGCACCAGCACCATCTGAACCAAATGGAAAGAGTGATCTGTTACCAGATAAATGGAAAAATGATGCATAGGATCTGGAACTCAACAGGTGTCATAGTATTTTTTTTTCCAGATTATATGAATGAAAATTCTTTGTGTAAAAATGGCTAATCCAAAACTGGGTCAGTCGTTGTTCTAGTGTTATATTGAATTGGAGGAGAATCTAGTTTTAGACACAAAGATGATACATTATAAAATGTGATCACAGGTTTGATTCTGTGTAGTCAGTAATCTGTCCTTATGAAGGAATTAATGAAATGTATAGCTAAAGTTAAGGGCTCAGTCCTAACTTATATTCTTAGTGTTGCATTTTCTTAATCATCTCAGTTTTATTTATTTTCTTTGTTGTTTTCCCCTGCCCATCATCTTCTGCAGAAAATGTCTCCATTTCCAGTTTATAATTACAAAGTTGACCTCCTTTGCTGCTGTGAAACCTGTTGCTAATATGCTCCGGCTACTCTTCCATCCTTCATGTAGGTCTCTATCCATAGCTTCCTCCTCCTCCACCCCCACACTCTTACCTTTGATTTGCACTACTGAGTGGAGGTCACTTTTTCTTGGAGAGACAGCAAGAGAAAATATTTTCTAGTTCACCTGTCATGATTTCCTGTCGTATTTATTTGTAGTAGACATCTTGTGCCACTTACCCAGCATCTATTTCCTGGTCCCATCTTATGAAAAAAACAAACAAACAAACAAACAAACAAATAAACAAACAAACAAAAACCCTGTAATTCTCTACATCCTCTAAGTTGGCAGGAGATGAAATGTTCCTGCTGTTCCTTTGGTAACATCATCAGCCATTCCTATGGGATAGAACCCCCTCCCCGCCCCGTATCCATGAGTTGAGATGGCTCTGTCAATATTAATGCCTCACATACCCAAACTCAATTGTAGGCACACATCAAGGGTTGGCAGAACTGACCACCTCCTTCCCCTGCTGAGGTTGAATCACGGAAGGATCGGTAAAGAACCTGTAAGCTAATGTACTGACACATAAAGAAGGCAGAACTATTATTCCTCTTGAATTCTTATTTGTGAGGATAGAAACGGGGGCTTTTGGTAGCTGTGTTTCTCACCACATGAATAAAACCTCTCTGAGAATAAAATCAGCCCATATGGAAGCAGGTCAAAGGTACAGAGAAAAGTAGAGCCCTGATGAGGTCATCTCACACCCTAGATCCAGCAGTGCCTGAAGTTGCTTTGGCTTCCACCATTACATTTTTACACCCAAATATATTCCATTCTTTGCTTACACTAGTAGTTCATTTGAGTAGGGCCTTTCAAAACTGAGGATGCTAATTTAGGTTGTTACTGCTAAAGATAAGCAGATAATGAAAAAAAAAAAGCTACTAATTCTTGGATTCCATGGGAATGAACTATAGAAAGTTTAAAACTCTATGACATGGAATATATAGTCTTAAGGTAGCTCTTGATGTGAATACAGACCTTAAGCATATTGCCGGGAGCCGGTCCATCCTTGCTGTTTCAAGGGACCTGGCATATATAGCATACGGTTCTTAATATGTTTGCTCACCTTCTTGGCGCTGTGTTTTAACCAAGGTCACCTCTCCGAGAAAGATTGAATCCCCAGGTAGGGATTTTCCCCTGAAGTTAGGGAGGGAATGAAACTCCTTAACTAAGTGCCAGGCGGGTAGTTAATCAATTTAACTACAAACAATCATGCTTAAGCTACATAATCTTTACTCCCTGGAATGGAGATAAGAAACGCCCTAACCTTTGTAATAGAAATTGACAGGATTAGAATCAACTGGTATAAATACAGATGCAACAAGACAACAAGAGACAGAATTCAGAAGACAGAACTCAGAACACAGAACTTAGAACAGAATCAAGAAGACAGAACCTACACGGAGCCTAGAGACAGAAGAACTTTGCTGGAGAGAGCATGCCGGAGGATCCTGGAGAGGGACTGGCCTCGGAGCCTAGAGACAGAGCCTAGCGGGAGAACATGGCAAGGGATCCTGGACTGAACCTGACTATAGAGAATGGCAGGAGAACCTGACTGGAGAGCATGGACAGAACCTGGCTGGAGAACCTAGCGAGGGAACATGGCTACAGAACCTCGCTGGAGATCCGAAGCAGAACCTCTCTGGAGATCCGGGCTAGAGATCCTGGCTAGGTTGCTGATCAACTGAATGCTGTCTCCGTGTCATTCCTTCTTCGCCGACTCCGTCTACACCTTTGGGAACCCCTGGACCTGCTGGGGTTGGACCCCGGCAGCATATGATATCAAATGACAGTGATTTCAAATGACCAGTAGAGCAGAAAGTAAAATTAAGAATTAAGAAGGCTTGAGTATAACTAATAGATTTTTAAATTTTCTTAGAAACACAATTTATATTCATCTCATGATAACAAATACAGCAACAGCATATGTTTTTATATGTATGTAACACATAAAAAACATATAGGGTATAATATTTTACCTATCTGAAGTTAGTAATTCTAAAGCAGTGGAGTTCGCTTTATCATTCAGAAGAATCACACCATTGTATTCTTGAAACTTGTTTATCTATGGGCATTGGAGGCATTTGAATCCGCTGGTTGAACCTCATGAATTTCTTGAATTATCCATGACCAATGTGTGAAGTTTATTCTTTTTCATTCAGCACCTACTGTCTATTCGGCACTAGAATGGGCAATTTGTAGACAGCGATTCATTTAATCTCTGCATCAAACCTATAAAGGGAGACTATTATTGTTCTTACCCTAATTTTACACAAAAAATAATTATAATAGCTAGCACATCTGGCACTTACTGCTCTAATGGTTGGCACATGTTGATTTTTTTCAAATCCTCATAGTAAAGTGCAAATTTAACTGATCAAACCACATATAAGGTAGGTATTATTATCATCACCTCTATTTTTCAGGTGAAGAAATTGAGGCACAGAGTTGTTAAGAGATTTGCCAAGGACATAAAGCTAGGAAGCACCAGAATTCAGCTTTGAAGTCAGAAAGTCTATCCCCAAAGTCTATATAGTTCAACCACTCTACCACCTAGCTCGTGGGTACAGAGGCAGAGCTCACACCCATGTCTAAGTTCAGTAACCAAGCTTTTTAACTACTATAGTCTATGCCTGTCTGTGCATTGGACACTGATCTCCAGCAGAGTGTTTCTAGGATTATTCCTCCTGGGCGAAGCATGTTCAGGGCATGTCCAGTGAATAATAGGTACTCGTTTGTCCAATTCCTGCTTCCTTCCCCTAACCGCACTCATGTGCAGAGTACATACTAGAGGTAGGGTGTGTGTGGTCTCAATCAGCCATCTAGGTCTTCATGTGGCTATGAATACCTCTACTGTACACATATATTGAATATAGCTATAGCCTGGAAACACTTTGACTTTAGCCTTGTACATGCTTCAGGACAGAACTGAGCTGAGCCCACCCATTATCTAACAGAACTGTGAGATAACTCAGTACTGTTGTAAGCCACTAACTTTGTGGTAGTTTGTGACATGTGACACAGCAATAGAAAATTATTGTAGATAGGTTAGCTAGTATAGCTATATTCAAGAATTCGAGGGAAACAAACACAAGTAGAATACATAAAAACAACCAAATGGAATGTGTAGAGCTGAAAAATACATTGTCTGAAATTTACTGCATGTGTGTAATAGCAGGTGCACACTGCAAAAGAAAAGATCAATGAACTTGAGAAAAAAAAAACTTTGATGAAGAGAGACCATAGTGTTCCATGAACAAGTCACAATACATTTAAAAGTACTGAACTCATTCTGATAACAATGGCATTAATATATATATATATATATATATATATATATATATATATATATATATATATTCAGTAACAAAATGATAACTGGAAAAATCCCCTAATAATTTAAAATTAAATAATACACTTCCAAATAACCCACAATTCAAACAAAAATATACATACATATAAATTAGGAAATATTTTTACATGACTAATTAAAAAAAAAAAAAAAACCCAGCCTGCCAAATTCTGTTGAGTGTAGCTAAAGCAGATCTTAGGGAAATATTTATTGCTTAAATCCTTATGTTAGAAAAACATATATTTAATTCAATCATCTAAGCTTTGCATTAGAAACTGGAAAGATTAAAGAAATTAAACCCACAGTAAGTAGGAAGAAAGAATAAAAAACATTAATCATTGAAATGGAAAAGAGCAAAAAGAAAGAAAAATCACCTACTACCAAAAGCTGTTCCTTATATAGATTAGTAAAATTGAAAATGTCTAGCTAGATAGATTAAAGTAAAAGAAAGCAGAGAGAACTGAACAGTATAAAAATTTAAAAAATCATTCTAGATCCTACTTTCTTAAACAGGCAATGTCATGCAAAATTTTGTGTCAAAAAATTGACAACTAAATGAAATGGACAAATTCCTTGAAAGACACAACTTATCAAAACTGATTCAAAAAGAAAGGAAAGATATATAAAGGCTTATATCTGTTAAATCTGCATCTGATTAAAAACGTTCCCATGTATTGTCTGGTGCTGGTGGTAGAAATTGAAACTAACTGGAAATGGGCATAAAAGATCTTACCAGGGGAACAGAATGCTCTAAAACTGATTTATGTTGATGGTTACACAAATTGGTAACCAAGTTACTAAAAATGATTAAATTGGACATTTAAAATTGGTGTATTTTATAAGAAAAATGCATTTAAGTAAAAGCTGCTTAAATAAGATAAAATCCTTCCCATAAAGAAAATTCCAGGTCTATATGGTTTCCCTGGTGAATTTAATAAAATAATTTAGGAAAAATATCCATTTTACACAGACTCAGAAAACAGAAGAGAAGGTAGCAGAAAAAGAGAAAATTACACAAAACATATATTTGATAAAGGACTTGTATATAAAGAAAATTATATAATAAATACACAGAATAAAGAATATATAGGTATAAGGCCTGGGAAGGTCGGGTGTGGGTTGGCGGGAGTCAAGGGGAGAAAAAAACCAAAAGGGACATTCATAATACTTTTAACAATAAAGATATTTTTAAAGAAATAAATAATATATATGCTCACCAGAGAAGATACACAGAAGCCAGTAGGAACATGGAAAGATGCTCAGCACTATTAGTTAAGGATAAGCAAATTAAAACCACCATGAGGCCCCATTACCTATAAAACGACTAAAATTAAAACGACTGACCATATCAAGTGTTGGCAAGGATGTATAGGAACTAGTATTTTATACACTGCTAGTCATAATGTACAATGGTGCAACCGCTTTAGAAAACTGCTCCTTATAAAAAACATACATTTACCATGCAAATCAACATTTACATTTCTACTCAAGGAAATAAACATGTATATCCACATAAATTTCTGTTATGCATGTTTATGGTAGTATTATTCAAAATAACTATAAAATAAAAACAACCCAAATGCCCATCAAAAGGATAAATACATTGTGTTATACTTAATTCAGCTCTAAGGAGACACAAACTACTGATATATACAACACAGGTAAATCTCAAAAATGTTATATCAAGTAAGATAAGAGAGACCAAAAAGAGTGTGTGTTATAACACCTTGTACATGAAATTCTAGTAAAATAAAAATTAGCTTATAGTAGTAGCAGGTCAGATGGGGTCTATTGTATAGTGAATGGATTAAGTGGGAGTATAAATGAAAATGTTCTATAACTTGATTGTGGTGTTTTTTATTATATAAAGTTTTATATTTAGTTTATGTATTAATAAATACATCAATTTATATACTTAATGCATGTGCATTTTGTTTATTTAAATTACATCTCAATAACGGTGACAAAGAGTTGAAAAACATCAGGATCTAGACAAATTATTGAACTCTTACCCATTTTTATCATCTATAAACTGAAGAGATCTTTTCTTATTCTCTGAGTTTTAACATTTCTTTCAGTTCTAACTACATGGCATGATTTTTATAATTATTGTTAAAATGTAAACTTGCATAATGTCTCCTCATGAACTTTTACATTTATATTTGTGTTGCTTCTTGTAAAACATTATTTTTCTCATAAATCTAACAGTGATTAATGTTACAGCCAACACTTTAAAAAAGGCATTGATATAGCGTTATAGAAACCTCTCTTCCCAACACTCAAATAAAGTCTTACTTAGGATGTTAAGATCACACCTGTCTCACTCCTACTTCAGGTCCACTCTTTTCTTAGAAACCTTGGAATATAAAATACCACTTCATTTTCTTGCTTTACATTCCTGCCCTTCAGAAGGTGGTATCCCATGATTTTAACCAAAATAGTTTTTTTCTATGCCAGATTTGTCAAAGCCATATCAGGCTTCTTTATATCTCATCACACACTCAGCAGTTATAAAGGAAGCTAGCTATTGGTTCCTTGTGATTTTTTAAAAATGCATTTCCTTTTCTGAGATTTGTTGATCCCCATGTTTCTACATATGGCACAAGGTTGATCCTAAGTTTCTACTTATGGCACAAGGTTTTTAAGTCCATAGAATGGTAAGGCTGCATTTCCTAGTTACTTCATTCAGAGAAGATACATGTATGGATAGACAGCCAATCTCTAAAACAGTGGTTCTCAACCTTCCTAATGCCGCGACCCTTTAATACAGTTCCGCATGTTGTGGTGACCCCCAAATTATTTTCGTTGCTACTTCATAACTGTAATTTTGCTACTGTTATGAATCGTAATGTAAATATCTGATATGCAGGATGTATTTTCATTGTTACAAATTGAACATAATTAAAGCATAGTGATTAATCACAAAAACAATATGTAATTATATATGTGTTTTCCGATGGTCTTAGGCGACCCCTGTGAAAGGGTCGTTCGACCCCCAAAGGGGTTGTGACCCACAGGTTGAGAACCGCTGCTCTAAAAGGTATCCTGGTAGAATCAAGTATAGTTAACAATACAACTACTTATTTCCAGAGCACCTCAAAATTGTGTGATCATAGGAATACTTACTCTTCAATAGTTAGCTCAGATGTCACCTTACAACTTCCAGGTCCCATCAGGATGTTAGGAGACCCGAAGAACATCTCAATAATGATTAATAATAACAACAACAATAAGTGTTATTGACTACACAGCTTCTTGTCCTTTAGATAACTCTCTCACTTTTCCTTATCTTACTGGTTGGTCAGTCTCATGGCCCCAGCATCCAGCTACAAAGTGGGACATGGAAAAGGCGGAAGCATATCCTCTTAGATACAGAGATGGGTCCAGATGTGAGCCCAAGACTAAAGCAGAGTCACTGGGGGAAGATGACACTGGTCTTATGACTGCTGATGATGCTAACCCAGAGCTGCCAATGGCTGCCTTTGCCACACTATGGAAAGACATTTCCTGAAGATAGACATAGCCAACTCAGAAGCAAACAAAACTAAGAGGTAGAGAGGGAGGGAGTTCTGGTGCCACAATTTGATCTCCAGACTCTAGCTGTGCCTGAATGCATTCCCCATGCAAGCTCTCTTCCCTCTACTTAAGCTAGTTGGAATTGTTTTTTATCTGTCACAACTGAATCCACAAGTAATAGACTAAAATTCCCATTGGTACTCTGCACCTACCTACACTGCAATAGCTACCAGGGTGTGCATGCTTTCTTGAATTGTTTTGTTCCTCCAAGAGCCAAATCTCTGATAAAGACTAAAGTCCAGGGACTTGGTCTTTATCAAGCCAGAATTCTCCCTCATGGTTGATGATTTGTGAATTTATTGGTTGAATAAATTATACAGTTCTTACACATGTGAGTTAAAATATTGGTCCTCCATTGTAGCGAGTGGCTATAGGGTTAAGCCTCGGACTGACCTGTGGCAGAGCCACAAACAAGTCCCAGCTTAGAGGGCAGAGCCCTCTTAGCATAATTAAGCTTGACCTTATAGCGCCCCCTAGATCCTTCCTGGGTAGCTAATGGGCTGTGGGAGGTGCAGCAAGTGCTGCCACAACAAGTGAAGGAGGAAATCTAGCTTCAGATATGACTTGATCAATGTGCTTTCAGAATTCTGGGGCTCTTTGCCTTCCAGGGTCCACTTGCCTTTGTATTTCTTTGCTTTCTGGTGTTGATCTCTCCTGTTGTGGCCCAGGCTCTCTGTATGGGTAGGCAAGACAGTTGCAGTCCCAGCCACCTTACAAAATCATTAAAGGTTAAATTCCAAAAATAAGAAAAATTAAAAAAAATATATACTTTTTATTGATTTCAGAGAGGAAGGGAGAGAGGAAGAGACAGAAATATCAATGATGAGAGAGAATCATCAATCAGAGAATCATTGATCAGCTGCCTCCTGCACACCTCCCATGGGGACCTGGGGGACCAAGCCCACAACATGGGCATGTACTCTGACCTGGAATGAGGGCTGTGACTTTCTGGTTCATAGGTTGATGCTCAACCACTGAGTCACACTGACTGTGCCAAAAGTAAGAGATTTGTATGCCAATGACCATAGGACAAATATTTAAAAATATCACAAAAGTAATCTGATTGGGAAAAACTGAGTCATGCTTCACACAAATAACTGATCAGCCACTGTGGCTGAGAGAGCAATGCCACACTGGAAATAGCTAAATACAAAGTAAAAACAACTAAAAAAATAAACCAACAAGTAACTCATTTTTGTAACTGTGGGAAACTGATTTACAGATCTCCTTGGTTTGGGTAGTAAAGAAAAAGGTTTAAGATGGAAGTTGCATAGAAGCTGTAGCCCACTCCTCAAGACAGCCCTTTCCTCATGACTTTTTAATTTTATTTTCCACTTCAAAATATATCCAGGCATTGAATTAGCAAGCATGAAAAACCCAACCCCCAATCACTATGCAATATTCTAGAGTTTGACTGCCTTGCTCAAACAACAAAGACAAATATTTAACAGTTTTCTGCTCATTATTTGTGGGGCCACATAAAGAAGTTAGCAAGAATTGAATTTTTTTGAATGACAACATTGAATATTTTTGTTGACTCACCGCACATAGTCAACTCACATGTAGCCACTTCATCTCTATTCTAAGCCTTGATTCCTACACCTGCCTCACTTTTCACAGCCCCAATCTTTCCCCTTAGAATTTCCAAGGTATCTCACTGTGCCACTTAAAATGTTGAAACAAATGCCCATAAACAAAAACTAACACATGGTAAGATATCTCCAGTTAGGTTTCTCAATTCTGATCTAGATTCTACATTATCTAGATGAGTGGCTTCAGCCAAGGGTGATATTGCCCCCAAGTGGATATTTGGCATTGTCTGGAGACATTTTTTGATTGTCATGTCAAATATCTCTCTTGGTATCTACTGGGTTGAGGCCAGGGATGCTGCCCTACAAATCCTGTAATACACAGGAGAGCAAACCACAAAGGATGAATCAGCCCCAAATTCCAATAGTGCTGAGGTTGAGAACCCTGATATAGATTGATAACCTCATGCATTTTGGACACAATTTTATTTTATTATTTTAATTCTTTGTCATTTCCAATATCCATATATACTCAAACAGATGGGGAAAGAATTATATGAAGGCAAAATTCATGAAGCAAGGATTATCATTGATCATTTCAATCCTCTTTACAACCCTTTCTTTCATTCTCTCAAATTTTTAAGCCATCATGCCCTATTATGGCATTTCGATTGGGTTCTCAAATCTTTAATAGAATAGAAAAGTGAAATAAAAAGCACTAGGCACTAAAATTTAAGAAACCATAGTCCTAGTTTCAATTTAATATCTTTTACTAGAGTTATGACTTGGGAAAATCATTTTGTCTCTTCGAAACTAATTTTGCACCTTTTCATTATGGATCATTTAGATTAAGTCATTGTTTTAAATTCTTTTTTAATCTAATAAAGAAGACTACAATGTAAAAAGAAACCTGAAGAAATGCTACAAAGGAAAAAAATAATTGAGGAACCAGGAACTCTACTGATTTAGCTCACTCTTCCCACCAAAGTGGTTCTGGAACTGGGATTCTTCTAAGTTCATTTCACTAAAGTCAACAGCAGTCCTTTCCAGCTCTAATGTTTAATGGCTAACGCCAAATTTATCTGCCCTAGGCCCTGTTTTTAGGATACTTTGCTCTCTATCAAGGATTAAAGCTAGTGACCTAATAAAATAATCTAATCTATCCTCTTAGATACCGTCAGGTAGTAACATTTTACAGATGGACATAAAGAGAGCTCTTTGAGAATTATTCTCATACTTATAATCTCAAGCATAATGCCAACCTAGGGCAGGTGACATTTTCAGTGAGGCAGCATTTTGCTTCTGTCCAATTATGTGAGAAGATGGCTTAGTCAAGACTGGCCTAAAAGGGAAGTTCTGACCCATAACACAAACCATGCTCAACAGATGGGACAAGTGAAGGAAGATGACTCCCTACAACATTTCTTCTGAACTTAGTAATTTAGTTTAAAATTACAAAACACAATTTTCATTGTTAACCAGTGCATTCTTCTAACAATTTTAACACCAAAATATGCTAATAAGATTTTGGAATGCCAGAAAATGAGCAATACTGTAAGACCAGCAATGGTACTAAAAATGTATCTATCTCTTCTAGTTTGTTCATTTTGTTGGTGTACAATTATTCACAGTAATTTCTTACATTCCTTTGCATTTTGTGATATCAGTTATAATGTCTCCTCTTTAATTTATCATTTTATTGTCACCTCTCATTTTTCTTGCTAAGTCTAGCTAAAGGTTTGTATATTTTGTTTACTTTTCTAACCAATGTCACCCCAATAAATTCAATGAAAAAACAGCTATTAGTTTTTTGATGTTCTTATTGTCTTTTTAGTTGCTACTTCATTTAGTCCCACTCTGATCTTTATTTTTTGCTGTATACTAACTTGGGGCACAGTTTATTCTTCTTTTTCTAGTTAGTTGAGGTGTAAAGTTAGGTTGCTTATTTGAAATCATTTATTTTTTAAATATAGGCTATTCTAACTATAAATTTCACTCCCAGAGCTGTCTTTGCAGCAATCCACAAGTTTTGGGACATTCTATTTTCATTCTCATTTGTCTCAAAATATATTTTTATTTCCTTTTTGATTTTTTTCTTTGACCCATGCTGTTTCAGTAGCCATGCTGTTTAATCTCCACATAATTGCTAATTTCCCAGTTTTCTTTTTGGAATTGATTACTAGTTTTATACCACTGTGGTAAAAAAAAATAATTGATAGGATCTCAATCTTCTTAAGTTTTTCCAAGGAAGATATCAAAATGGCCAACAGGTACATGAAAAGCTGCTCAGCATCACTAATCATAAGGGAAATGCAAATCCAAATAGTGAGCTATCACATCACACTTGTCAGAATAGCTATCATAAAAAAGATAGGAGATAACAAGTATTGGAGAAGATGTCGAGAAAAGGGCACCCTCATGTGATTATAAACTGGTGCAGCCACTATGGAAAACAATATGGAGGCCCCTCAAAAAATTAAAAATAGATCTACCATATGAGCCAGCAATCCCACTTCTGGATATTTACCTAAAGGAAATTACAAAATGAAAAAAGAATCCAAAAATACGAAGATAGTGTAAGGTGCCTCTGGGACAGCTTCAAGCGTACCAACATCAGAATTATAGGGGTGCCAGAAGATGAGAGAGACCAAGATATTGAAAACCTATTTGAAGAAATAATGACAGAAAACTTCCCCTACCTGGTGAAAGAAATAGACTTACAAGTCCAGGAAGCACGGAGAACCCCAAACAAAAGGAATCCAAAGAGGACCACACCAAGACACATCATAATTAAAATGCCAAGAGAAAAGACAAAGAGAGAATCTTAAAAGCAGCAAGAGAAAAACAGTCAGTTACCTACTAGGGAGTACCCATATGACTGTCAGCTGATTTCTCAACAGAAACTTTGCAGGCCAGAAGGGAGTGGCAAGAAATATTCAAAGTGATGAATGCCAAGAACCTACAACCAAGATTACTTTATCCAGCACAGTTAAGATATTGTTAGATTTTTCTTTACTGCATCTTTCCTTGCTGTCTTTGGGAAGAAGATGAAAATGAACAGACTCTGTTGCATGGCTCTGTCATTATTTGAGTGTATGATTGCCTTCAGAAGTGCTCTGTCTGCATTGAAACTTTAAACATATTGAAATTCCAATCCTTTAATTTCAAATCTGATCGAACTTATCTTGTTGTAGAAGGGATTCATGCCTCAACTCAAATAGGGTTTCTTTCCATCTATCACATGGATGGACCTTGAGGACAGGCTCAGTGAAATAAGTCAGAGAAAGACAAATTCTGTATGATCTCACTTATATATAGAATCTATAAAAGCAGAATTCATAGAAAGAAAGACTAGAATGGAGGTTTCCAGGGGTAAGGGGGTGGGGGAAATGGGGAGATGTTGGTCACCAACTTCCAGTTTGAAGATGAATAAGTTTTGTGTATCTAATGTACAGCATGGTCATTCTAGTTAATAAAGCTGTTCAGAGAGTAGATCTTAAAAATGTCAGTTATGTGATGTGATGAAGATGTAAGCTGACCCTATGGGGGTAATCATTTTGCAATATATAAATGTATCAAATCAAGGCATTTTATACCTTAAACTTACACAATGTCAATTATATCTCAAAAAAGATGAGGCACATTATTTTTAAAAAAATTGTGCTCTTTCCTTCTCTTCCTTTTCTTTCTGCTAGAGTTACACATCTTGGCTTTTACTTTTTATTCCAAAACAAAATGTGACATGTGACTAATGTAGAAAATTAATCCCAAAATGTATTCTGTAAAACATTTTTTAAAGAAAGTAGATGACCAAATACACCCCCTTGTGGTTACTCTCCATTCCCATTTGCCAAATGCATTTTCTGAGAAGTCCTGTAGCGAAGTTAACTTTTTAATTAGCTTCCCTACGATACTTCACAACTGAACTCTGCCCCCACCTTCTCCTTCATATTTTTCAAGTAATAGCTATTAAAAACTGTGAGGTTAACAGAATGCATTCTAGAAAATGCTGGTCTTTGATCTGTATCTTCCTTCCTTCCCTTTTCTTTTTTACAAAATCTTTTGTAATCTACACTATGGTCCTTAATATGCTACTCCCTTAATAGCAAAGCACTTTTGCAGGAATCTCCAGTTTTTGAATTTCTGATTTCAATGGTGTCTTCATCCTAATTGGGTTTTCTGCAACGATTATGAAAACACCCATCCCTCTCTACTTGATTCTCTGTGTCCCTTGATTTTCAACAAATTATTATTTTCTGATTCTCCCGCTATGTGCCTGTGTCTCCTCCCCCGATTCTCTTTGTATCACTAATAAATAAGTCTCCACCAGGAGTTCATCCTTATTTCTATTATTTCTCTTGTTTGATTTCCCTTTTTTCCGGGGTCCCCTTTACTACATGCCTTCAGTTATAACAATTGGATGCTAATGACTCTGAAATCAATATCTCCAGCACAGACTCCTGTCCTGAGCTTGAGAATCAAATTTCAGTGGTTCCCAAATCAGAGTTTACAATTTTTTGGGGGGGAGGGTAAGAATTTCATGTTTCATTCTTTTTTAAAACAAAATAGTAAGTTTAAAGCTCAGCACTTATTAGAGTGCCTTCATCATTACACATACTTAATAGGTGCTGATTAAACCAATCCTTCAAACCAAGTAAACTACATGGCTTAGTAATACATCTACAAGTTTGAGGTCAGTTTAACTTGCCATTGGTTAATCACAGAATTTCTTTGGCTGTAATTTTCATCTGAGAACTGGGGGAGAAGGACTAGATAATTGCTAGGGTTCTGAGTGGCACTCATTTCTGCTTCAAAAATTCACTCCTTAGAAATGAAAAACAGCCTGCAGAAAACACTTAACACAGAGAAGCCTTAACTAAACAGTTATTTCCCCTCAACTGCATTAATTTCATAAACTTTTTTGAGTGCCACATATGTGACCAGGCACTAGGCTAGTAATTTTATTAAAATGAATAAAAAAATACTAGGTATAAGCAGAAAGATCATGCTAAAGAATGTGATATCCATTGAAAGCCTTATATTCCTTTATTTGTGAGTTTAAAAAATGTTTCAACAATTTTTAATTGAAACTAAAAGGAGTTTGGTAAGTGACCTGAAAAACTCATAGATTCATTGTTAAGGAAACCACAATAGACACATTTAATGCTAAAATAT
The DNA here is from genome assembly GCF_963259705.1 of Myotis daubentonii. NCBI lineage: Eukaryota > Metazoa > Chordata > Mammalia > Chiroptera > Vespertilionidae > Myotis > Myotis daubentonii. The sequence goes on along the minus strand of NC_081853.1, from coordinate 20,788,123 downwards.
TTTTATAATTTTGAAACTGATAGTAAAATTGATACTAGTTTAAAAGACTTAGAAAAAGCTGTCTTAATTTTTAAAATTTCTTTATTGTGTAAAGTATTACATATGTCTCCTTTTTGCCCCATTGACCTCTCCCCCATTGGCACTATGTTATCTATTAAGTAATCATTTCATTTTGTGTTTGCTATAAATTTCAAAAAGACAAGGGGAAACTGGAGAAAAATAATATTGGCCTAAAATCTATCTATCTATCAATGCTGGAAGGACAAATAATAATAGCCACTCATTATCAGAGTTAACAGAGGTTGGGAATGAGGCATAAAGCACAGAGCAGTTCGTGAGTAAAAAAACACCTGCCAAAGCATTGGGTGCTGTCCTGCTCACAGTATCACAGAGCTCATACATGCATCAGAAATCTCAGGAGGCTGAGAGAGATAATAACCCTCCTCACACTGGAGTGAAGAACATTAACAAAATTAATTAATGTAGACTGACAATTAGTGATGAGGTCACATACTTTTAGCCAGCTGTGTTTATGTTTTTAAAACATGCTCTAAATTATATAGTAGAATATTTCATAAAGTATTGGGAGAAAAACTGACATGAAAAAATAATGTGGGGGCCTATTTCTAATAGCTGAAGTCATATCCTTTTAATTTTCATGCTTGGTGGGATTGAATACATGAACTATGGATGAGCGTTTTCTATCCCCTTTCAGACCCTCATTGCATTCAGGGTCCAGTCCTTGTTCACCTTGGTATTCTCAATACCATGCTGAGTATGTGTCCACCACAAGGGGCTCTAGAGGCTATTGAATTCAACTAAGCTTAAAAAAAAAAAACCCACAGCCAAAACCGGTTTGGCTCAGTGGATAGAGCGTCGGCCTGCGAACTGAAAGGTCCCAGGTTCGATTCCGGTCAAGGGCATGTATCTGGGTTGCGGGCACATCCCCAGTAGGAGATGTGCAGGAGGCAGCTGATCGATGTTTCTCTCTCATCGATGTTTCTAACTCTCTATCTCTCTCCCTTTCTCTCTGTAAAAAATCAATAAAAAATATATTTAAAAAAAAAAAACCCACAAAAAAAAACAAACCAAAAACAGAATTACATAATATATGCATGATTTATATTTCTGTACCAAAAAAAAAAAGATGTGTAAATATGGTAGAAGCCCTTTAACTGGCCTCCACTTAACTAACCTTTTGGATTAACTAAGAATTGCAATTTCCTTTGTATATGTATGTATGTGTGTGTGTGTATGTATATATATATATATATATATATATATATATATATATATCACCCAAGGACTGCTCAAGGCTACTAAATCATGGACTAATATTCCCCATTTCTGCTGCCACCAGATAAGCTGCATGCTTACCAAAAATAATTTGTTTCCAAAATCTATTTTTTCAGGTGTACTTTTTATTACTTCTTTCATTATTTATACTACCTGATGGAATATGAACATGAAATGAGAGCAGTTCTGTTTAAACTGCTTAATGTTTTCAAAATACTTAATCAAGTTGCAAAAAAGAGTTTTGAATTATGTATTGAAAAACCACACACACAAAAAAAAGATTGGGTGGGGAATGTAAACTCTATGAGAATTCTAGTCTTGGATTGTCTTGCAAATATGTTTGCATTCTCATTTCACTTAAAAAAAGACAATTTGGAGATAAAAGCCAACATATTAAAGATATAGTTTATACACAATAAGGAACATAGCACTTCAATCAACAAAGTCATGTGTAAAAATAAAACAAAACAAAAACAAAAGACAAAACAACAACAACGTGTAGCCTTACTTCCAAATACTGGAAAATGGGTGACATTGCAATAGTACATCTATATTAAACATTTAAAAATGGCTCTTCAAAAAGTTATTTTTGTTATTAACTGACCAATCAGACCAGTCATGGTACATGAAAGACTTCTATTCTATCCAAACTAAACATAAAATGTAATACCAGGAGTCTATTTTTAAAACACTTTCTGGATACATCCTCCTATTGGTAAGTCAATTTCTTTCTTTGTATCCATTCTACCATGAAGGCTTGGTCATGAAGTTTATTACTTCAAGTGAAAATAGGGCAAGGTCAGCCCAGAATAACACAGTCACTGTTCAGCTTCAGCTCTCAACGTTGACTTATTTTTTCCCCAATGGAGAAAACTTATCTTCATACACTGACTATGACTACAACAATATGAGAATCTCAAAGTTGCCATGGATTTTGTACCTAACAAGGAGGAAGTCAATGTTGGATTTTTTTTTTAAAGTACCTGAATTAGTTGTATTTTAGTTAGAAGCTTCACTGTCACTTAAAGATAACATTATATATTTTTTCTTGCAAGTGAGGTACCTAGACATTTTATTTGCTTTGGAGGTCTGCTTTTTAAATCATACAGTGATGCCTCTTCACCTGCTAAACACCATTACGTTTCTGCCCTCTGACAATGAGTGGTCATTTGCAGCTGAGAAGGGAGAGTGGTTTGGAATGTCTGAGAAGAGAGTATACATGAGAGGGTGTCAGGTCTGCACAAGATGGCAGAGGAATCTAGACATTCTAGTTCTGTCTGCTCCAGTGGAAGAGCTGAGGACTGAGAGCCAAGCTTGCCACGAGGCTGTGACCCTCATGGTGAGAGAACAGAAGCCTTGAGATGGAGGCCTCGACATGAACAGTCTAAGCCAGGGCCTGGATGGCAGGCATTTCTGAGACTCACAGGATCTGAAGCATCAGTGAGAACCAAAATGGAGCCAAGTACCTGGGGGAAGGGTACAGACCGTGAGTTATACCAGCCTCAAGACACTTCAGCGGCCGGTTGAGCAAAATATGAGACAGTGGCTCAGTCTAGTTAAGATAAGTTAAGGATCGTCCAGAATTTGTTTGAAGCCAGAAAGAGAAGAACATGTAGACCAGAGGCCCCTCCCCTAAACCCATGGACATAGATAGATAGGTATCTCTGTGGACCTAGAGTAAAACTACATTTGAAAGGGGAAAGAGGGAACACCCTTTGAGATGGGACCAACGGTGTTGTAAGCATGAGCTATGACTGACTTGACTGAATATCTACTTCATGAGTTACTTTCCCTTAGGAAGTTTAAGTTTTATAGACATTCACTTATGGAGAAAGAAGGATGCCATATTTACATTTGAGTGGGAGTGTATTCTTTTTTTTTACATGTACACATAAACATTTAAATATAGATACATACAAAAATTGCAATAGGAAACAAAAGTATCTGGGAGGAAAACCATGTTGATCTCTTTGCAGAGAAAGTAATATTTGTTCCATTGATTCTATGAAAATGCTAATGAATAAAAATGGGTAGTTCTTGTCTTTGTTTCACTTATTAAAATGATTCATGAGCAATTCTTAAAAGCAGAAACTCTTTAGTATACACCCTCGAAATGTTTTAGACAGTCATAAGAATTCATGTCCCAGAGTTAATTATTCTGATGTATGTAAATATCAATAGCCTAAAAACATATGGAAGCACTAGAGCTGTGGAGAATTATTTTATGTGTGAGATTAATGTCAGTCTCATTTTCTTATTTTTTAAAGCTCACAGCTGACGAATCAGGCCAATACATTTAATAAGAACACCACCATATTATAGAGAGGCACTTTATTGAAAAGTTCTATTTTGACGAAATGTATAACATTGATCCTAATGAATCAAACTCTGGCTTCATGTGAGCACTAAAGTACATATTAAAGAACCAAATATTTGGCAAATCAACAGCTCTATCATTAAGGTATTGAAAAAGTAATTTTCCCTTGAGCTATTTTCTTCTTGACTACCTGAAAGCAAACGTGAGATTTTATTCTCGTGTTGGAGGAGTAGAATCTTCCATGTTTAATTTCCCAGCTTAGCTTTCTTTTTTTCTTAAATTATCCATTGTTTTCCTACAAAAAATCTCCCATATTATACTGTCAGGGAAATATACCAGTGGATTTGAAACACATTCAGAAACTGTAGAGATATGCTCTTCTTTCAGAAAATATCCTGGCTATGAGCACTTTCTCCTCACAGACTTCATTTTAATAGTGCTTGCCTATTTTCTAAGAGAAATGTAATCCTGAGTCTATTATGTCCTATTTAGGCATAAGTGAGAATTCTAGATTAATTCCTGAAAAATCCAAAGGAAGTAAACAACCACGTTAATTTTGCTTGAAGAAATTGTTTTTGTACTTTTTATCATTCTCATCCATTTTTCTAAACAACAATAGATATAATATTCTCTAGTTTAAGTTTGATATTACTCCCAAACATTGTATTCCTTGATGTAACATGGAAATAAAGGTTTACCTTTTCACTAATACTACATTTCCGAGGTAGTCAAGGTCTCCCACGATGTCACTGGGATAGCACTGAAGTAGAGCCTGTTATATTGACTTGCTTCTCATTATAGCTGTTAAATCCAATAATTTAACTTATCCCCCCAAAAGTTATATATTTAATTTCTGCTGTTTGTTAATTCACCCTTGAATAAAACAAAAACCATTCTGGTTCTTACAGAACTTACATTCTAATATAGGAGATAAACAACAAAAAAGTGGATGGTAAATAAAAATAATTTCTCATTTTAATAGATCTTAGATGAAAATAAGATATTGGGGCAGATAATACTTGAGGTGAGATAAGAAAACCTATTTTAGACGAGGTGGGCAGGTCAGAGAAAACATCTATAAGTAAGTGACATATCAGGTGGGACCTGAAAGTGAGAGGGGACTAATTACAAAGGGAGGAAAGAGATAGACAAAAAGGAAAAGAAAGGAAGGAAAGGAGAAGAGAGAAGGAAGAGGAAAAAGGGGGAAAAGAGAGAAAGAGAAATGGGAGAGAGGAAGAGGAGGGTGAGGATGGAGGGAGGGAAGGAAGGAAGGAAAGAAAGATAGAGGGAGGGAGGGAGGGAGGAAGGAAGGAAGGAAGGAAGGAAGGAAGGAAGGAAGGAAGGAAGGTAGGTAGGTTGGTTTCTATCTGAGAGAAAATGTGAGGCTAAGTATAGGAAAAGAGATTAGAGCACAGAAAAAACTAAGAACAGAGCAGCTTCCCTGCAGTAAGCATGGTGGAAAGTGATACGGATGAAATTGGACTGCTGGTCAATAACAAAATATAACTACTTGTTATAATTGCAAAATGTAAGAGCTGTTTATTTTTGAAATGTTAAATGTCTGATAGGGCAGAAAGTATTGGTCTTTGTTGTGTCTGGTTGATGCCATTCCTTCCAAATCCTAATAAGTCGAAGATGCCCGCCGTGCAAACACCGTGGAGTGTATTTTTTTAAGCCAGCAATATTGTTATCTTCAACAGGCATGAGAACCTTCGAGGCACGAGATTCTGGCACATACAATTCAACAGATATACTCTGGGAAACACACCTGGCCTCCCTCCCTCCAGACCTACTCTACCATTCTCCTAATTGGGTCCATAATAGTCACAGGCCATGGGTTCTAACAATGTTTTACTCCTATAGTTATCATGACTGCTTCTCTATTTGTCTTTCTCCTCTGAGATAAACTCTGAGTCCACCGTCTAATCTTCCTCTCTCTTTGAGGTAAACTAACAAACCTATTTTATACTCTATTAATGATTTTTTTACTATTTTTTCATTTATCCAAATTTCACTTTTCTAAAGCAGAGATTATTAAATTGCATTAAATTATTTCCAAGAACCCTCAGAAATAATTGTGTTAATCAGAAACTCTTAAGTGGAATTCATTTCTGAGGAACATATAAAACTTTGGTGGGGGCCAAATCATAACGAGTTTATACACTCTTTTGCAAAATCTGGCATTTGATGAAATAAATTAGAAGTTTCAACCTGTTTATGAGAAAAATAAAATAAAACAAATTGCAATAACTGCAAACACTATAAAATCTTACAGTTAATAAAAGTTTAATAGTCTGGGCTTTTATCTTTATTTTATTACCATCCTATATAATAAAAGGCTAATATGCAAATAGACCGAATGACAGAACAACCAAACAACCGGTCACTACGATGTGCACTGACCACCAGGGGGCGTGCACAGAACATGGCAGGCATCAGCAGCAGAGTGCGGAACATGGTGGGCATCGACTGCAGCAGGATGATGGAGCAGGTGAGAGGGGGCACCAGACCAAGGTAGGGTGCCAGAAGCTGTCATCGGGGTGAGCCTCTGGTGGTTACTGAAAATTCTTTGCTTCCATGCGCCTTGGTCCTGACAGGGGATGGGGGGTGTGGCGAGAGGGGCCAGGGGGTGTGGAAGATGGGCCGAGACCCGCCCCTCTGCCCACCACAGCCTCATGGCCCATAGTTCCTTTCAAGGTGCACAAATTTGTGCACTGGGCCCTAGTTGTACATAATAGTAAAATACAGGGTGGTGCAAAAGTAGATTTACAGTTGTTCATATAGAAAATAATATGATAATTAATAAAAAATAATTCAAGAATAAACTCTGTTGGCATACTCACAACTGGAGTTTAGTAATGTGTATTTCATTAGATTATGTACTTTCATTTTCTTAGGTCAGATTACTAAAAGATGAGAGAGGTAGCTGTAACTTCTACTAATGGAGAGATTTAGTTTTTGGACACATTCTCTCTCTCGTCCATTTTCCTTCAAGTGCTTTGCATACGCTATTTTCCAATACATAAAAAGTATACTTTTTCAAAGTCTTAGTTGGGGTGAGTTTCACCAAACAATTTCACTGTAGATGTGCAATGAAGAATATATTTTTGAAATTGCCATAACTGAACTACCAAGCAAAATAGAGACAGGCTCATAGATTGGAGAGAGGGCAGATATCTCTTGTAGAGTGTGTGTGTGTGTGTGTAGGGGGGTGCTGAGAGGGGTGAAGGGATTGAACAAAAAAGAACAGAGAGAGAAAACACATGGACATGGTGATTGCGGGGGGGGGGGGTGAGATGTGGGTGGAGCTGGAAGAGGGCATAAAGGGGATAAATGGTGATAAAAAAATAAAAAACATTAATTAAATACAAACAGAAAAACAGTATACAGAGCCTAGAAAGTATACCTGTTCTTTGCCTGCATTGCTTTTGTCTGTGCTATTGTCTATGGGTGTCTCTACAGAAGGCTTCTAATGAATTATGTCATGGATTCTTATTATTCCAAAATTTGCAAGAAACAAGGGATTATTGGTGTCAAGAAGTACAAAAAGAAAAGCCATACTAGAATCAAAGTTTTGAATTTTTAACACAGTCTCTCTCTATGATTACCACCAGGAGGCCAATGTGTGCTGCATGCCTAGGCTTGAATATAAGCAATTATCTCTTGGCTGGAGTCAGGATGGGCAGAGATCCAGGTGTCATAGCTATATTACATTGAGAATTGAGTGACATTTGGTGACTGAATCAAGCAAAACTCTAATCTTTGATTCATGGTTCTGTCATGTATCCTGGGATGAGCTAAGGAATTTGTGCGTTCCCTCTCATTTGTTGAAGGGAGTAGCCAAGTCCCTGTGGGTGGTTTTCCATTAGGAACTGGAAAATTCCGTATTCACCAGATATGTGCAGCTATCCTCATTTTTTTTGGAAGATAAATTAACTTGGACAATATCATTGAAACTTCTGCCTGAGGTGATCCAATTTGATGACAATTTGAATCAAAAAGTATAAATCCAAGCATATTTGAGTTAGAGACCTCATAATCACTTATACTCTTCAAAAATATCCTCTGCTTGCAAGAAAGATACCTAGAAGATTTTGTGTTTTATCTGAAGTTGCCTTTCTAAATCGGTTGTAATGCCCCTTCACCTACTAAATACCCTGAAAACTCTTCTCTCTAAAAAGGATTTGCTAGTAGTCATTTACACTTTATGATGAATTAAAGTCATTATGTCTTTTCAACCAAGGGAAGAGATGCTTGTATTGAGAATACATTTAAAAAGTTGTCTTCTTCAGCCGAAACCGGTTTGGCTCAGTGGATAGAGCGTCGGCCTGCGGACTGAGGGGTCCCAGGTTTGATTCCGGTCGAGGGCATGTACCTGGGTTGCGGGCACATCCCCGGTGGGGGATGTGCGGGAGGCGGCTGATCGATGTTTCTCTCTCATCGATGTTTCTGACTCTCTATCTCTCTCCCTTCCTCTCTGTAAAAAAATCAATAAAAAATATATTTTTAAAAAAATGGTCTTCTAATGAAGAAGCCATAGAGAATGGAAAAGAGGAAGTGGAATGTAAAAAGGTAATTGAAAGAAAGAAGGAACAGAGTTGGGAGGAGAAGGGAAAGGGAATTCAAGGGAAAAAATAATTGTTTTTTGAACATGAAGTAAATGACATATAAGTGCTATTAACTTCCATGCCCTAAGGCCTTTTGTCCCCCAGGTAGTGTCTTAGATAAATTTTGAGAGATGACCTGAGATTCTTTTCATCCTCAATTTCCTTTTTGCCCTGGGATCCTTAACCATTCAAATCAGTAAAATGCATGGAAATAGAAGCCCAACTGATAATATTAAGGTAGTAGAACATCAACTCCCATTTTTTGAGCTTCCCAGTGCCTTTTTGTGATTATTTGCACAAAAGACTAACTTTGAGAGAAAATACTTTTGTGAAACAATCAAGCTCCTGGTATTAAAATAGATATAGAGGCATATTTACCTAATTTGGTTTAATCACAAGAACAATGGAAGGAAACTTCCTTTTTCACTCTAGAGAACATTAGAATTAGTAGCTGGGTTGGATCCCATTCTGGTAAATTAACCCAGAATCCTCTAGTCCCATGCCAAGCTCAGGCAGGAAGGGAGTAGAATAATGTGCAAATAAAATTTATCATTTAACCTACACAGGCTATTATTAATTATAATAACATTTAGGTTGTCCTTTATTTCAGTCTGCATAAAAAGTGTAGTGCCATTAACAGGCAATTATGCCAAAATGCCATTTATTTTTACTATTATGCATTTAGTAATTATGGATTATAGTTATAAGGGAAACATAAGGGTATTTATAATATCCTTCATTTGAGAATTCTGAACCACTTAATAAATTATTGCCACTGTCCAATGTAAAATAATACAACCTAAGAGAATTATATGTGATTCATCCAAGATACATTCTCCTTTTAGAAACACCTAACTTTGAAAAAACATAAAAATTCTTCTTAATAATCTTAAAATTTGCCCTCACATCACACCTGTGAGATCTTTATCTTCTATTTTACATGAAATCAAAATGTTCTCATCTCCATAGCTCTTAGAACTTCAAAATTTTACTTATTTCCATTAATTTAACTTTGTCTTCATAATAGCCATGTGTTAGGCTGAACAGGCACTGATATTTCCATTTTATACATGTCAGAAAGGGGTCCATGTGCTCTTCTCAAGGGCATGCAATGAGAAATTGGCAGATTCAGACACACAGGATGGGTCTCCATCTCCAACACCAAAGGTCATTTTCTGCCCAATCATAAGACACAGGAAGGTTACATGACTGGCCCAAGGCAACCAGCAGAGCCAGAACAAGGCCAAAAAACCCCACTGGGTTCTCAGGAAAAATGCAAATTGCCAAGTCTTATCACCAGTCGTTCCAATTCGGTAGGTCTAGCTGGGGCCTAGGAATCTGCTTATTTAAGAAAATCCAATCATTTTCATGCTGATGGACTGTAGACTGTGCTCTGAGAAACACGTGGCGCTACCAGGAAAGCTGTAGTCTATGAATCAGAGAATCAGATGGGTATGGACCACAGAAGGATGCCACAGCTGCCCTGTCCAGCTAACTTCACAGAGGGCTTTGCTTTGATAAATTATCTCGAATTTATAAATAAATGTGATTATATATAATTATATATAATATTACTTATATATAAAAATTAAATGTATGTCATATGATAAATAGGATGTCCCCAAAATGTATACACTCACTTTTAATAATGATAAAGACAGTGTTTATTAAAATACATTTCATTTTCAAAATTGAGCTATTAGCTGTTAAAGTGTGTAGACATTTTTTGGGGGACATCTTGTATTTATATTGCAATTATCCCCCACTTTTCAAAAGTTGGCTTTATGCCCCTTCACTTTTACAAAAGACCAACATTAATACCTGTTTCCACTAACTGAAAGAAATTTTGCTTTTAGGAAGAAAGGCAGAAGCAGAATTAGCATTTAGCCTTTGTCATGCTGGGAACCCCGAGGAGAGAGTGGCCCCACCAAGCTCCTTCGCTGGGAACCACCCGGGACACTTGGCATCTCAGCACCAAGTCTCCAGAACTTTGAACTTTGCTTTACACCATTTTGGCTTATGAAAAGTTTCATAGGAATGCTCTACTTTCAGATAGTGCAGAAAACCGGTATACAGACATGTATTTGTTGAAATCAGGTAATGCTTTCTATTTAGAAATGTAAATCAACATGATTTGAGCTCTATCTATCTATCTATCTATCTATCTATCTATCTATCTATCTATCAAAGCCTAAGCAACCAATACGACCCAACGACCAGAATGACCAGAACAACTGGCTGACTGGCCCATAGCTATGACGTGCACTGACCCAGACCTTGTTGCTGGGGCCTTTACAGCCCCGAATCTGGTTCACCCACACCCCAGACCCAGACAGGAGGGAGGTGGGAGCCCGATTACTCATGGAATCGGCTGCTGGTTAGCTTGCTGCTGGGCCTAACACCCCTCGGTCCCTTCCCCTGGCTGGCCAGTCCCCCTTTCAGCCCTGATCTCCAGCCAGGCCAATGGACCCCACTTGTGCACGAATTTGTGCACTGGGCTTCTAATGTGCTTTATAAACACTTTAGGGTGTAGACAAATGTTTGTAGTATTTGATTCTTACAAAAGCACTATGAAGTTTGTGCTCACATTACCCTCATTGCACAGATGAGGAAACTGCTTAGCTGTTAGAAGTAAAATGGTATTTATGTGAGCCTGGCAGAGTATCTATAAAGGTAAGAAGTTATAGTAAAAGAGGGAAACTCACTGCTTTTCAAACACTTCTACTTAGGTTCACCTTACCTACAATGAATAGGGAATACCCTTCCCCTTTTGGCTTATTCTGAGTTCACCTTACTACTAACTAGGAACAACAAACTGATTAAATGTATACCGTGTTTCAAAGAGGAGTGAAGTAACACCCACTTCTTGTTTTCAGCTTCTCAGGAATTCGACAAGGCTGATCGATATCTTCACCTCTCACACATGGGAAAGAGGTGAGTGGAAACATCTCCTTGTAAAAAGGGTTCTGGACTTGAAATCCAAAGACACAGCTTCAAACACACTTGTTTGTCTGGTTTACAAACTTCAGCAGGACATGTTTACCTCTTTGAGTCTCACTTACTAAAGGCGGTTTAGGGGCTGATTGAAATAATAGGTAAAATTTCTGGTAATAGTGCTCATGTTCAATAAATGCTCCCTAATGCTGACTTCTACCCTAGGATTCTGATGATTGAGAAATGACCTTTTAGGAATAGAGAAAATCACTTTGGAGGTGAAAGATAATGGCCAAGGTAGACCTCCTGAAGACAGATTGTATCAGAAAGAGAGACTGGTAATCCATTGCTTACAAAAAAAGTCGGTGTTTAATTTCTATTTTCTCTGAAAATTTGTAAAGAATCACTTTGATCTTTTTCAAGAAGTCCTTGGGTTGTATGCAGCTCTATTCCTGATATCAGACGTAGTACTCCCAACTTTACAATTTATCACACCACTTAATTCTCGCTATTACCTTGTGAGATAATTATTATTATCCCAGTTTCCGCGGTTTAATAAGCTGAGATTCAGGAAAGCAAAATGACTTTTTGATATCAAAGTTTATGCTCTTTCCAGTATCCCAGGCATCAGACCATGGAAGCCCAGACCACGGCAACGTTTTCTGGTTCAGTGGAACACGGTTTATTAAGAGACTTTTAGGAGCTGTCCAGGATTTTAAGGTGCTGGCTACCCCTGCCAATGACTTGTTCTACAATATTGTCTTCTCTCTGTGTACTCCTTCGTTCTCTCAAACATACAAAGGTGTGGGAAACTGTTTATTGCCTTCACTATCTGATAAGCATAGACAGAGAACCCCCCCCCCCCAAGGCTGGGTGCCTTTGAAGCCCTCCCAAAGGTCAGAGCTAGGCGCCACCTCTGTTTGTCCAGACAGTGGTAGCTGAAACTACTCCCCCATTTATTATTATGGAAATCCTTGCTGATGGGCTAGTCTGCCTGTTGCAGGGGGTCACCTGCCTAGGGCTATGCTATGGGTGCATCCCAGATCAATAAAAGCTTGGTGAAGCCTGAGCACTGAGGAAGTCCTTCGGGACTTGCCGCCTGGTCCCCCAATATTGCAAAATTATCTCGTGTCTTTTTCTCTCATTTGTTGTGCGGCTCCTCTTTCAGATACTGAACCCTACTCCACGCGAGTCGTGGAAGGAAACACTCAACACAAAGGACTTCAGGTCTTTTAGTTTCTAGGCCCATTCCAACTTTTCCCTCCTGCTATTCTACTGGTATTTAGTCTGATGCTTTCGTTCATTTATTCTTTGATGCCATTAAAATGCTTGAAGGCTACTCTCAGGCCAGAAGTAAATATCCAAATGAAAAAGTGGACATTTTGGCTATATTTTTATTATGCCAACGTCCCTTCTATCAATTGCATGGGTCCAGGAGAGCCGATGTCTTTCCTTAGTGTCATAAACATCCCTTCGTCGTCCCAATACCACTACCACCACACAGCAAATATTTACTGCGAATGACATGAATACAAACCATAAATTTGAGAATCACTATTAAACATTGAGCTCATCCTTTTGAAAAATGTCTGGCACTTGCAGTCACTCACTAAATATTGGTTGACTAAATGAATGAATATGTTAATTCAAATGTGGGACAAAGTTTGACACAGAACACAGTACTAGTTCCTATATGTCTGACAAGACTGCTACAGACAGTCTTTCTTGCTTCCTAAGAGAACATAGCTCTTATATTTCTGAATGGAGAGAAGATGGGAATCCTAATGAAAAAGCAAGGACAGGGAATTTATTTGAGATAAGAAGAGGCTGAGAGAGAGAGAGAGAGAGAGAGAGAGAGAGAGAGAGAGACAGAGAGAGAGAGAGAGAGAAAGAGAGAGAGAGAGAGAGAGAGAGAGAGAGAGAGAGAGAGAGAGAGAGAGAGAGAGAGGAGAGAGAGAGATGGGGCATAAGAGAGAATGGAGGTTAAAGAAAGCTGAAATCAGCGTGTCTGACTGGAAAGGCTACAGAGAAAGGACAAATAAAAGGACTGTTTGAGTAGAGGTGAGGTAAGAGAGGAAATTAGAAGGAAATTTGGATTTTTTAATTAAGTATGGCCCTGTGGTTTCTGATATAGACTGCCATGATTCTTCATGAAATAGTGAAAATATCCATTTCTCTTTAATGTGGAGTTGGTTGTTCCCAGGATATGTCAAAATGCTGAGGTTTGCTTCTCTGAAAGTGGTGAGACAGGAGCTTGTCACATTCTGGTTATAGATGCTAACCGTGCTGTTTGCTCCAGGCAATCCCAAGGAAGTCAAGCTCATATGCCTTTTATATCAGTGCTTTTGATTTTTAACTTTCTGCAACTGGGAAATAAAAAGTACTAAAACAACCTTCCTTCCACCCCTCCACTGTAACACACACACACACACACACACACACACACACACACACACACACACACACACACACACGAATTTCAGTGCACCATAATAACAAACCAGCATATCCCTAAAGGGACCAGGCTGGTGAGAGAGAACAGAGTTTTTGCATAAAATCTGTTGGATGTCAAAGAAATTTTAAATAAAGTGAGATGGAGATGTGGAAGACTCATCCAAAGAGAGTGATTGCTTTGAGAATTGCACTTATATTTTAATCTTTGTATATGTGTCAATCCAAAACTTGAGCTATATTTTGCAGAAGGAGGGATGAGCAGTTTATATACTCTGAAAATAGCCCAGCCAGCAAGGCTCAATGGCTGAGCATCGATCTATGAGCCAGGAAGTCATGGTTTGATTCAATGGTCAGGGCACATGCCCGGGTAGTGGGCTCACTCCCTTGTGTGGGTGTGTAGGAGGCAGCCGATCAATGATTCTCATCATTGATGTTTCTATCTCTCGCTCCCTCTCCTCAATTAAAAAAATATATATATATTTAAAAAAATACTGAAAGTAAAATTGTAGTAATTATTTAAGAATGCTACACTTAAGCATGTGTGGATCAACAGATAAAGACAAATGTTAATATGGTAAGTACAATAAATTCAAATCAAGTCTATATATTTCCTAGCCAACGATAAATCTGGATAAGTATTCCAAATTGTTTAAAACATCTAAAATGGGACTGATAGCAATCATTTCAGATTTGAGCTCATAATAATGCTTTTAAAAATAGCAGATTTATTGGATAATCCATAAGAACTTCATTTCACAAATGGCAGGTAAATTTCTGCATTTAAGCTATAAATTTTAAGAAAGATAATAATTTGGGTTGTAGCATTGGCTTTGTTATCACTTATGAGCTTAAATAAAATAAGATTTATTTGAAAAATATGTTTTAATTCAGCCTTTCCACCAACCCATATTTCCCTTTATTTATTAACTCATCACAAACTATATACTATTTTTTATGCATAATATTTAGTAGTGATACTACACAAATAAATAAAACAACTCTTGCCTCTTAAACTCACTAAGGAGCAGGGTAAATGGACATTCACAAGACAAACAAACTTAAACAATGATAAATATGAATTAAATTCCTTATGTGTGCCAGATTCTATTCTACATGCTGGGAAATACAAATGTTCCATTCTCATGCACTTACTAGTATAGCAAAGAAGGTTTGTAACTGCTAGCATGTAGATATGTGCAATGCATTATCAAAAGAAAACAATAAAAATGCTATACTCTATACGTAAAATATCAGTGGAAATCTTCAACAACTTCAATTATTACCACAGTATCCCAAAGGATATTTTGCAATGTAACAGAAAAGATGCTTACTGAGAATCAGAACTCACATTTGACATTAACTCAGTTTGTGCAATTAGATAAGTAATTTCTTTTCTTTTTTTCTTTTTAAAAAAATATATTTTATTGATTTTTTACAGAGAGGAAGGGAGAGGGATAGAGAGTTAGGAACATCAATGAGAGAGAAACATCAATCAGCTGCCTCCTGCACACTCCCTACTGGGGATGTGCCTGCAACCAATGTACATGCCCTTGACCGGAATCGAACCTGGGACCCTTCAGTCCGCAGGCCGATGCTCTATCCACTGAGCCAAACTGGTTAGGGCTAGATAAGTAATTTCACATAGATAGGTCACATTGTTTTTCATCAATTTTATGTGTAAAGTGAGAGAATACATCAAATATTCTCTAAGGCCCTGGCTTGTATTGCTCAATGGTTAGAGTGGTCAGCCCAGGGACCTAACAGTAGAGGGTTCAATTCCTGGTCAAGGGCATGTACCTGGGTTGCAGGTTCAATCCCAGCCCTGGTGGGGGTGCGTGAGTGCAGGAGGCAACCAATTGATGTGTCCTTCTCACATTGATGTTTCTCTCTCTCTCTGCCTCTCCCCTTCCTCCCTCTCTTCCACTCTCTCTAAAAATCATTAGAAAAAATATCCTCAGATATTCTCTAAATCTCTCTAACATCAAAATCCAGTGTTTCTGAAACTAGAGCTGTCATCTGGTCCAGGGATGTTTTCTGGGATAACTTCAAATAGTAAGGGAGGAAAGAGGGGTAATTGCATAATATTAAAAAATATATTTCCCGAGGAACATTGTTAATCAAGGAAAGATGGGTCTTCTGAAGTGGTACTCACTATGGCTCTTTACCAAGCATTTCATATTTTCTTCATTCTGGGCCTATGATCAAATTATACCTGAAGTTGGGCATGTCAGTGACTTGATTAGGCCTATAATATGTGAGTAGGGGTATTTATGAGCTGGGTAACAATTTTTTACCTTTCCTTGTATTACCCAAGGTGACCAATGATACTCCAAATAATGGAGGGTTTATCAACTTGTGCCCCTGAGTGAAGACAATGAGAAGCAGACTCCTGCTAACCCAAGATGGACATATACACCTAGAAAGACCTTTGTTGTTTTGAGCCACTGAGATTTGTGGGATGTTTGTTAACACTGCTGCCTTTACCCATCCTGACTGATATGAGAATTATTAGCAAAATGACTGTCTTACCAATAATTCTGTTGTTTTCACTCTTCTTTGTATATAAAGCTAAAAAGGTTTCCTCCCATTAATTTTTGATTTTTACAAAAAAAGGGGAGATATTTGATCTTACTATACACACAATTTGCTAGAGGCTTATACAACTTTTCAAACTGCAAATTGAATGTTCTTTTACCCTTCACTCTTAAACTAAATCTGGTTGATTTGGGTGGATTTCGTGAGCAGTATCATTTAAACACATACACTCCAAAGGTGTAGCCTGCAAAAAGCTCAGCAGTGATTTATTGTAGATGCTGTGCCCAACACTCCCATTTTAATCCTGTTTCCCTGTCATGAAGACTGAATTACCCCCTTATAATATTTTTCAGCCCAATTACAGATCCTTTTAGATGTAATAATGCTCCAAGGTCATGGAGAGCTATCATTATCAAATCATTATTATCTTTCAGAAGTTTCCTCACCCGTGTAAAAATGCAAGCTGTGTCAGGATGACTCATGTAGAACCTGTCTGTACATACACCACCCACCCTGAACACGTGGAACTCCAACACCACGCTGGAGGCTCCCACACATCAAATCATGGCTTACAGAATTCAACCCACAATATAACACTTGCCAGCAATATTATGACTGTAACTCACATTGTTCAAGTGCTGACCACAGCACTATGAAAAGATTATATTTTGTAATATTTCTGTGACTTATTCTGAAGCCAAGGAAGGGTAGAAAGGAAACAACAACACCATGGAGGGTCATGAATTGCTGGTAATTGGCCTTTTCTGATCTGTTTCCAATGTTTGTTCAGACCTGAGACACAATTCACTAACCTGTACGGAAAGAAATAATTATCCCATTCATCAGCCCTTAGTAATAATTCATAAAGTCTGAACTATGTTACTGATCATGTGTCTTTTTATGCCAGCTTTATTTCTGCTGGTAAATAACAATCCATTTAATTACAGAAATAAATCTGCCATGCCATCACCATGAACTTGAAAGTGATAAAAAAGTTTAATAAAGTAAGCTCCAGAAATAGAGAACTCAATTAAATGCTATTCTTTGGCCTCAACATCATTTTATTTTAGTTCTTAAAAGACCTCCTCACCCCCCTAATCATGGCTGCCCAGTGGAGATAATTGCTAGTCGTCTCATTAGTTGTTGCCTCTCTGAGTTCTCTTGTTATAACTACTTCATTTCTCATTAGTCCCAGGCTCTATGTCAAACAGCCTGAACTCATGCCTCTATTGTACATTCTCTTCTCTTTCTCTTGCCATTTATGCCCTCTTTTTTGGCTATGATCTCTTGTCCTAGAAAACGTAATTTCACACATCCTGACTTATTGCAATTTAGGTCAAAGAAACCAGGCACCATGAAAATAAGGTCTTTATTTAGAAAAAAAAAGTTTCTGATCTATTTCTGCTCTTAAGCTTGTGAAGAGTCTCACCTTATCTCGTGTTATAGGTATTGCAGAAAAAGACATTTTAAAGCACCCTTATAAAAAAGTCCGGAGTGCTACCAGATATGCTAGGGCCTCTTCCTAGTGCTGTGCGGGATAAGTGAGACTGCTCTGGAAAACAAGGGGCTCTGTCCTTCTCCACATCATGGGTAAACCTTCCGTGGCTCAGGTCAGCCAGATCCCGTTTGCCTCGTTATGCTAAATCGTGGGATATGAGTTTAGTGTCTCGTGATTATATTGGCTTTGGCACTTAATGAAGGTTTAGGAGATTATTTTAGAGGGTTACATTTTATTTTCCATTTGCTAATAAATAATTATTTCTTATGTGTGGGAGGGTGTGTATATATACTCATACACGATGCTGCACTGTTCCAAAAACTTTGCAAGGATTGTATTATTTTATCAAACACAACAATCTTCCTTCATAAATGAAGAAACTAAGAGCAGTGGTCAGCAAACTGCGGCTCGGCAAACTGCGGCTCGCGAGCCGCATGCGGCTCTTTGGCCCCTTGAGTGTAGTTCTTCCACAAAATACTGACTTCTGTGCATGGGCCACGAAGTTTCAATCACACTGCATGTGCACACCCGCACATGATATTTTGTGGAAGAGCCACACTCAAGGGGCCAAAGAGCCACATGTGGCTCGTGAGCCGCGGTTTGCTGACCACTGGAGCATCCTTCTGTACACCAATAAGGTTTCGGGTTTGATTCCTGGTCAGGGCATGTACCTAGGTTGTGTGTTTGATCCCATGCTGGGGCAAGTACAGGAGGTAACCGATTAATGTTTCTCTTACCTCTCTCTCTCTCTTTCTCCCCCCTATTCTCTCTCTCTAAAAATTAATAAAAGAAACATATCCCCAGGTGAGGATTTTTTAAAAAGTGCTACTGTCAGCATTAAATATTCAAGGATGGGCAGTGGAAACTTCTAACTCCAATGCTCCTTTCCCCCACCTATGTCATCCCTAAAATGACTAAAAAATGTTGCTGAATTCAGTCACCAGAAGGCCTTCAATGAGCAAAGTGCCATACCAGAGGCAGTAACAGGCACACTAGGATTAAAAAAAACGCACAATCAAGTAGTGGCGTATCTAATTTTACCACAGTCAGAAGTCTCTAAAGAGAGAAAAATAAACTGAACAGAGGAAGTTATCTATCCTCCATTTTAGTCACTACCTGGTCCAGCCAAATGTGTGCTTTTTACTCTGGAGGTTCACACCACTAACTGGAAGATAAGATGGTTTGCTAGATTTTATTTATTTATTTTTTATTATTGCTAGATTTTAGTTGTATCTTTCTACCAGATGCCTCCAGACTCTATCAAGGACGTTATAGCATGAAAGTCACCTTGAGAGATGAAGGCTATTTTAGGGAACAACATCTCCATGGGACATGTAAACAGAAAATGTAAAGAAGAAAGTCGATCCTAATTGAACTCATGACTATTGGCAGAGAGCAGGCAATGCTGGTGACTTCACGCGTAAATGAGGCCTTGAAATCTGTGCACAGGACTGATCCCGGTGCTGCTCTGATTCAGGTTAAATGAGAAACCCCTTTCCCCAAATGGCAGCTTTAACTCTTTAATAAAAACTAACTGAAGTGCCTACTGTATGCAGTGCCCTGACCTGAGCACCAGGGATTCCACAGGGGAACAAAACTCCCATAGTCTTCCATCAGGGAGCCCCCACACCAGTGGGGGAGACAGCCATTAAGCATAGTGATGCACAAATAAAAGTCTAATTATAGGAGATGATTAAGACTGTAATCAAAAGTGGTGGTGGAAAGTGAGATAAAGAAGAGAAACTACTTTAGGTTGGTGAGTCATTATCTCATGTAGCCACAGCCTCATCTGGACATTTCTTTCTCCCCTTTGTGTGATCACCTTCATAGACTAAGCGGGGATGCCTGGGACCCCTGGGAAGAGACCGCCAGGGTATGGACATGCAGTGTTTCTGAGGTTTGGATCTGTGGACAGAGTTTAACCACATCTGGAATCTCCACCACCAGGCTCATGATGCCTTAATCTGGGCGTCAGAATTATGCCAGTGAAAACATGTATCTACTTTTAAATTCCCATTTATTTATATGCAACGAAACATAAATTCACTTTCTACTTAGTAAGCAATATCAATTTCAGCATAATTTAAAGTATGTAGGAAAGCTTTTAAATAATGTCTTTGACTACTCAGCTCTTGAATTTGGAACATATTATACTTTAAATCTCTCATAGCAAATCTGAAGATAAATTAAGAATAAGTATTTCTTAAAGCCAGTGATAAAACTGTGATATCCAAATCCTATACTATTAATATGTGAATAAATGTAAATTTTATCACATACTTAAAAAGTATGTTTTCTGTCAAACCCATTCAGCCACGTCATGCACTTAGTTTAGTAAAATAAGGAGAAAAAAGCTAACAAGGTAATTATCAGTCATTTTCACTATGACAATGGGCAGACTGGTTTCAGTAGGAAGATATGGGAATGATACCATTTTCTTAATATTTTGTGACACTCTGAACCTGACAGCTAAATCCCTGTGTGTGTAACTCTTTTCCTATAATAAAAATGTAGATAAGAATGATAAAAAGGGAATAAAGAATGCAGATTATTTTTTTCTTAGCTTCAATCAAAGTTGGGAAAATGTTACCATTCTGGAAGAATCCAAGAAACACTTGATGTTGATGAAATAATCAGGAATGACATGATCAACAGCATGCTATTTTTTTTCTATTCTGAAATTTGTGCATTTTCCACTTAATAACAAGATTATACAAACTCTTCCTTGTTTTCATTAAAAATAAAAATAATTAAGACACTGATTTGGAGAGATTTATCATCTGTAACTTATCCTAAATTACACAGTTCAAGTTGCAATTTTCAGCTGTGCCTATGTTTTATATTAAGGGTATAGAACTAAAATCTTGGTGGATAATAGTATATCAGATTGCTATGGACAAAGAATAAGACAGTTCCACTATGACTTCTGAAAACAGCCACTGTATGGATGGTCTTCCCCACACTCCAGGATGAATCAGAATTACTGTTTGACGTTTGCTGCAGCTTTAGATAGGGACACTAAGTCTTTTAAATTCATGATTCGATGTTCAACATTCTTGTTGATTATTTTAATCACATCACACACAGAAGTACTTCAGTCATCCAATATGTCCCAGGAGGCACAGCTTCGATTGCTGTCGCTAATCTTTTTAGAGCACACTCTTCCACTGCTGAACATTAATTAAACTTCGTTCTGCTGATGCTTCTTGCGGCTGCTGTTCCCCTAGAAGCTGCCCAATTGACTGTCATCACAGCGAGTCCTTCATCGCAACCACACG
This sequence comes from Myotis daubentonii, assembly GCF_963259705.1. Classification (NCBI taxonomy): domain Eukaryota; kingdom Metazoa; phylum Chordata; class Mammalia; order Chiroptera; family Vespertilionidae; genus Myotis; species Myotis daubentonii. Next base: position 20,767,204 of record NC_081853.1, on the reverse strand, counting down.
AGTTCATCAACGATTTCCCTCTTTCAGAACTATTATCTCCTCTTATAATATTTTTTGATGACTTGATAAATCTTTACAATCAAATTCCACCTCCTTTATTCAAATTACTACTCTTCAAAGGCACTACCAAGCTTTCTTTATAATCATTTCCTTATTTCCCAAAGGAGTTTAAAACTTCAAAATCAAGTGTAGACATGCAAAAGTAAATGCACAGATTAAAGAGTACATTTTAAGCCAGGAGCCAAGTTTGACACCCCCAAACCAGTGTCAGTTGAAAAGGAGCAGGAACTAGAATAATAATACTGATTTATTTGTTTATTTTCATTCACTGAATTTATTCATTCAATGGCAAATATTTATTAAGTACCAATGTTATGTGCTAGGCAAAATGAAGTGACATTTCTGGAAGATTGTATTTTTCAATATGGTCACACCTCCCATGTTTTCTCATCATCTAACTTGAGACTTCCCCTATAGAGAGATAAAGGACTATATTCTTGCCCCATGAAGTGACATGGGCTTGACACTAATGTAATTTGAGTCCTGAAGCTAGATCAAAAAAGCCATGCAGTGTCTACCTGGTTCTTTTGTGACACTCACCTAGGAGCCTTAAACTATTATGTAAGTAATCTGACTGCCTGAGGCAGCTATGCTGTGAGGAAGCCCAAATAAACAGCCAGCAGGCAGCGAAGCCCCTGGCTTTGGTTGAGTTCATGGCCAACTTGCCAGCCCTGTGAATGAGCCACCGAGAATGTGGATGCCCAGCTTCAAGTCAAGCTTCCCAGTGCTGTGGTATGGAGCAGAGCAAGTCACTGCGCCCGCCCAGATTGCAGAGTCAATAATTACTGTTGTCTCAGTCACTAAGTTTTGGAGTGGTTTGTTATTAGCGATAAACAATTGATACATCCCAGACTTCAGGGCACTTACAGCCTACAGCGGAAGTGCTGCCAACTTACATTTATGTTGCACACTATGTGTGAACATGTTTTTACACAGTTCAACCTATTTGGGTTAGAAAAAAATGCCCCAAGAAGCCACACTTCCAACAGAAACACCTTTGTGTGCATTAGGAGGAGCTGTTCCTTCCTTATGTACTTACTTTGCTGCCATTTACTGGAACATGAGACATAAATCTAAGATATCATGTGCATGAGACACACCCCTAGAGCAGGGGTGGGCAAACTTTTTGACTGGAGGGCCACAATGGGTTCTTAAACTGGACCGGAGAGCCGGAACAAAAGCATGGATGGAGTGTTTGTGTGAACTGATATAAATTCAAAGTAAACATCATTACATAAAAGGATACGGTCTTTTTTTTTTTTTTTTTTAGTTTTATTCATTTCAAACGGGCCGGATCCGGCCCGCCGGCCGTAGTTTGCCCAGGGCTGCCCTAGAGTTATGTTAGTGCAGTTATGGCCTAGGCCAGTGATGGCGAACCTATGACACGCGTGTCAGAGGTGACACGTGAACTTACTTGTTCGGTTGATTTTTCTTTGTTAAATGACATTTAAATATATAAAATAAATATCAAAAATATACATCTTTGTTTTACTATGGTTGCAAATATCAAAAAATTTCTATACGTAACACGGCGCCAGAGTTAAGTTAGGGTTTCTCAAAATGCTGACACGCCGAGCTCAAAAGGTTCGCCGTCACTGGCCTAGGCCAAAGCTCGTCATTCAGAAAGCCCTGAAATGTCAGCAGTAAAGTCCAGGAAACCAGAACCAGAAATCCGGAAAGTGATTTGATTCCTTTGCCAGAACCCTCTTGCCCACTCATCACAGTCTGGGAAGCTTTACAGGTCTGGGTCTAATAATAATAAAGACATTCTACTCTACCACAACTACTCCTACTAACGCATTCATGATCAGTTACTAATTTAACTACTTTACTAGGCAGTGTACATGTATTTTCACTTCTAATCATCCAGCAACCCTTCAAGGTAAATGCAAATGTTACCAATATTTTACAGAAAAAGAAATTGAACTACTATGAAGTGAAATCAAATGCCCAAGGCAATATGACATGTGAGCAGTGGTGTTGTAATTGGACTCAGATGGCCTCAGTCCACAGCCTGTACGCTTTTTTTTCTTTAATTTTTAAAATTATCCACAGCTGAGGATATATTTATTGATGAGAGAGAGAGAGAGAGAGAGAGAGAGAGAGAGAGAGAGAGAGAGAGAGAAACATTGATCGGTTGTCTTCCTTATACACACTACTGGGAACAGAACCCCAACCTAGGAATGTGCCCTGACTGGGAATAAAACCCTTAACCTTTTGATGTATGGGATGATGCTCCAACCACCTGAGCCACCTGGCCAGGGCCACAGCCTGCACTCTTAATCAATGCATACACTGTCATCTTTTATGCTATGGCGATGCTTACCATTCTCAGGTTCATCATCTTAACTGCCCAATTTTTGGCAAATTCATTAGGGCAAATATCAAGTCTTAGCCACTATTTTATCTGTACAACCACTAATGAAGTGTCTGGCACATGTGTGGTTGGTGTTCAGTAAATAGATGTTACATCCATGCATGAAGGAATGAATTCTATTAAGTCGCTTCTCCCTGGGCAATAATGAGAATACAGTGGATGGTTAGAAATACCGGTATATCCCTTCAGGCCCTGGTGTTCTATGATTTTCTAACCTGAACTACTTCTTAGTGAAGCTGGAACTAAGAATCTTCATTCAAATGTTGCCTATCCCCAGACTAGAAAATAAAAGTTTCATAGGGTTGTACTGAGGTCGAATCTTCCTCTCTTACAGTCAGGGACTTCCTGTGCTACTTTAGTGAAATAGATCATACACTCTGAATCCTTGAGGGACCCCCAGGTGACAGAGTCACACCTTTTCTAGCGATTGGTGGGGAGATAGAACACTCTTCAAGGCCCACAGGGCTTGGCAGTTCTGAGGGCAGACAGAAGTCAGGGTTGGGATGCCATTATTACTTTTTTGGGGTCTCTTAGTTCCTCAGGGGTAAGCCACCTAGGACCTGCTCACCAAGTAAACCACAAGGAAGAGAAATGGGAAGCGAAGTTTCTCTTATGAGGCAGCAAAATGAAGGCTGCTTTGCATGTCACAGTTCTTGAGAGTCGGCATGCAAATGCTGTGGAATGCTGAGTCGCCTAGCTCTGTTATATAGTCTAATTTTACAGTTTTCTTTTAATTGGGGGAAGAAGATGGTGATATTAAATTGATTGCCAAGCAAAATTACTCAGTGCAACTCTCCCCCTTTGAGCTCTCACAAATGAGAGGCGTGGATCTCTGTCCCAGATTCCTTGCTCCATTTAAGTGTCATAGTCATCTCTCTCTCTCTCTCTCTCTCTCTCTCTCTCTCTCTCTCTCTCTCTCTCTCTCTCTCTCTCTCTCTTTCTCTCTCTCTCTCTCAGAAATGCTCACATTTCCCCCTCTGCAATCTATTGCTACTTTACACTGAAGCTACTTACAGTAGCACTTACCTCTCTTCTAGCTATGTGTCAAACACACATCTATTTAACAGCTAACAGCTTGCTCAGCTCCTGAAATGTATGCCTCGAGATGAGCCTTACTGCTCTGTGGCTTCCCCAGGACACCCCCAGGCTTATCTGGCTACGCCTTCTCACAGGTCTCTGTAAATATTGACCCTTTGTATCCGTTATTACAATAGTGATAGACGAGCAGTTGTGCATAGCCTGCCAAGATGACTCGTTCTCCCAGGGCTACCCAATTGCCATGCTCACATTCAACCTTGGATGACAGCCAATTTCCCCCAGATGAATGTGGGAGAATACTGAACCCTTGCTGACTGCCTTTCTGCTTGTTTGCCCCTCCTTTGTTCTTTGACAACAGCATCTAATGACCACACACTCTCTCCTCTGTTTCCATGGCTAGTAACCCTGAGGTCACTGTGACTCAGATTCTTTCTTTGAGATGAACATTAGTCAGACAGTTAAGAATTCATGTATACACAGTGTGGTACAGAGATATGTAGAAAATTGGAATGACGGTCACACACTGTCTTGGGTCTTTGTTTTCCCTTGTTGCTTCAGTCTGCCTCACTGTGTGGAAACACTGGAATTCCTGCTTCTTTCTAACCTTTAGTGGATTGGTGTATTATGGATTATTTGTAGTCTCCTTACACCATCTGAGCCCACAAATCTCCTCTCATTTACACGTCATGCAGAATTACAAAATTTTTGTAACATGCAGATAGCCTCTTACTGCTTGGCCTCCCTTTCTCTTTCTTCCTTTCATTTATTTATTCATTAAACATTTATTGAATACTTATTATGAACCAGATATTGTTTGACTCCCTGGAGCTAGCTTGTTCAAAAAAAGAAATTAGATTCCTGGTGTGTAGTATATATTGGGAAGTCAGGGAAAGGAGGAACCAGTTTAAAAAACCAAACATAAACAGGATAATCATTAATCGTGGTAAATTCTCTAACAGAAATGATAAAAGGTAACATAATCGAGAATGACTGGAGGCAGGTAGGAGCATCAGAGAAGACTCTGAGTTGAAACAATTGTGATAAGAAAAGGAGCTCGCTACGCAAGGCTTTACAATGAGAGCATTCCAGGCAGAGGGGGCAGCGTACGCTGTGATGTGGGCAAAGCCTGGATTGACGAAAGGACAGAAATAATGCACTAAAAATGATAAACCAAGTTTAAGAGCAAGAAGAAGGCACTAAATCTGATCCATGTCACCAAAGTCAAACAAATGAATAACGCCATTCCAAAGAGGACACTGATTATCTATTTTCTCTATTCATTTATTTCAATGATATATGGCAGAACTCACATTAACCCATTCAATATTGAACTAAAAATCTGTGAGACTGCAATCAGGTAACCCATTCAGTATATCTAGTTCTATTATGTTATTTTAGCCCTTCCTTCTCAACATTTTCATGAGAAGATATCTTAGAAGTCTACACAAGCATGAATGCCTGACCTAACATAACACCAAACAGACTTTGAGGATTAGGAGATAAAATACATCCATGTGCCTACCAAGAAGCACGTGCACAACTATTTGGAGCTGCACTATTCTGAACAGTCACACAACTAACTATTGTTCATTCTAAAGTAGATAAATTTTAGGATATTTATACAGTAGAATAAATTGAGATATATTTATACAATAAAACGAAAAATAACCAAAGTAATGCTACATATAAGAACATAAACAATATCACAAATGTAGAGTGGTGTGAAATAAGGCAAATAGAAGCATACATACTATTATGATTCAGTTTATTTGAACCTAAAAGTAGATTAAAACACATCATTTCTGGATGCATGTGAATTTGGTAAAACTATAGGAAAAGTAAAATATAACCATGACTCTGAGAGGAAAGGCCGTGGGGAGGTGGGAAGGAAGCTGTTGGAAGTAGGCTGGACTGTTTAGTGATTCTGGAGAGCAGTTGATCATCAATTTCTTGACCTAAGTGGCATTACATGGGTGTTATTTTTGGGATCAATCTCTGACTTATATACCTTTTATGGCAGAGTCATCTATGTGGATGCTAAATTTCACAATAAAATATTGGTTAAAAATAGAGAATAACATAGTTCCTGGCATACACTAAATATTACATTTATTAAAGTATATGATCCAGCTACAAGATCATTCATTTATTCACCCAGCCTTGCACCATTTTCTGCACCCCTCCCCTTCCCACCCCGCCCCGCCCCGCCCCGCCTCCTGACTCACTAGAATTTAATCAGGTAAAGGAAGACAGATCAGATTGGTTTTACAAAGAATTTTATCTTCCTCCTTTCCAAGCCATCCTTTAGTGTGGCCAATGTTGGTAATTACTTCGTGTTTTAAAAAACTAGAGAGTGAGCAAACATGTAATTTATGTTTTGCTCAACTGTGAGGGCCTGAATGTATGTGGAGAGAGATAGAAAGGGAGCCCTTACTCAGAGTTTTTGAGTGAGAGAATGTCTCAAATCATTCAACATTCATAATAGAGAACAGTCCTGCTGGGAGATTAATCTTCATTCTCACACAGTGCTGGGTGAAATTTGAAATTACAGCCTCAAATCCTTGATTCACATCAATGAAGAAATGTTTCCACGCACTCCCTTTCACATCAAAACCTTAATTTGTTAAAACAAACAATAACCTTCCTATTGCAATAACCTTCCTTATTACTTGTTCAGACTATTCCTAAACTATAGGTTCTTTCTTATTAAAAGTCAGCTATCGATCTGTTGGCCATTCAAGACAGGAAATTTTGAAAAATGTAATGTCCTAATAGGCTCTTTGAAAGTGCTGAATGATCACCAAGAACTCGAAATTGTGGAAATTCTGTTTCCTTCTGTGATTCCAAATTAGAGCTCATAGAACCTTTGGTATACTTAACATATAAAATAGCATCACCGAACTGGGATGACTTAAACATGAAAAACAGGTACAGGTAATGTGGTTTAGGACCAAATCACAGAAGTACTGAAGATTAAACAGAATTAATAACTATTATGCTGCAGTCTCCATAAATGAGCCAACAAATACGCAGCAAAATCCTGAACTGCAGCCTTGAAATAAAGAGCTTAATGTAATTCAGTGCTTATTGGTTGCCTAGAAACTAACTTGGAAGGAAATTGGGGAGGGATGACTATAAAACATGAAGGGTTCATAGGTTTAATAAAGAAATTATTAACTCCGAACTGCTTGGCGATGTGATAGATATGTTCTCAGGGCTCTCCTCTCCCAAGAGTTCCTTAAACTACCAGTGAACCAGGCTAGAGGACAGGTGGAAGGGGCTGCTATGGGATAGCAGGCCCATGGCGAAGGCTCCGGCAATCATTGGTAGCGAACACCATCCTGTTCAAATCTGCAGTCACTGCAAACAGAGACCATCTCAACTTGTTGACAAGCTGCACCTATTGGTAAAGCTTGCTTATTTTCTTTCCCCCAATTAACTTCCTAGGAACATACAGCTTAGGACTTGATTATGGCATAAGACCCTCTTCCATTCATTAGATTACAAAGGATATTAACTTTTAAATAAAATGATTTATTAATTTAAAAAGGACAGGTAAGGGGCTGGGGTGGGAAACAGAGGACAGTTGAATAGCTTTTATGTTAAGAGAACTGAATGGACTGAAAAGTGGAGCACACATCTTCATTTGAAAACCTTTGAGAAGAGGAGAGACTGGGGTTTCAATTTTACTTGCAAACCCCAATGTGTTAAGGAGTCATTGATATTGCTCCTGTCAGAGTCCCGCTGGTAGCTTAGCATCTTGTTTTTGTTCAGATATAGACACCGAGGAGGTGATGCCTGGGTGGCACTGCACAGGAAGCAGCGTGTTTTTTTTTTTTCATTTCCTCTAAAACCCTTAAATAAGCAGCCCTCTTGATTTGAGCACAGCGCATACACAGGAGATACTGTGCTTTAGCATCTTAGCTTGAAAGAGTTGCTTAGGGAGGACATATTTTATCCTAATTATTTTTGACAGGAATTAGGTCAGATTAATTAGTTTAAAATTCAGCTGAACAACAGCGTGTTTGCTAATTACTTCAGGGTGTATACATAATTCATTTACAATAGGGAAGAAAGGAAAATACTGGGGGGAATGCTACCCAGCCTGACCCCTTTGATGCATGATTCATGAAAAGAGGACCCTGGGTGACCTAAAAGGGGACGTGGGAAGCAAAGAGTAGCTGGAGCACTATACTCAGTATGAGGGCAGATATTTTATATCAGTATACATAATTTTATACTTATATGTTTCTAAGTATGCATATTTAAATATTTTTTAAAATTTACAGATAGACTTAAAAACTAGTTTAGAATATAAATGTCAGAGTAACACAGAGTAAGAGCGGGAGTGATTAAGAATGTGGGTTTTAGAGAAAGGATTTCCCAGCTCAACCCCTTGCAAGCTTTGTGGCTCTGGGCCATGTACAGGCCTCTCCAAGGTTCAGGTTGTTGCTATTGTTGTTGTTAAACTAATAGTAGCATTTCGTTGTGAGAATTAAATGAGATAACATATGTAAACAACAGCACCACACAGAGTAAGTATTTAATATTTGCTAAGTACTATCATTTCTGTACTAGCATAGGAAATTAAATATGTTTGCCATGCTGTCTACAAACTTATAAGTTTGTCTCAAAATTACCTTTAGAATGAGTTTTAAGTTTGGGTTTTGATTGCACTAGGAAAGCACCTTTCTTTGTAGGTTCAGCCCAGCTGGCATGACTCAGTGGTTGAGCATAGACCTATGAACCAGGAGGTCATGGTTGGATTCCCAGTCAGGGCTTATGCTAGGCTGCAGGCTTGATCCCCAGTAGGGGGCATGCAGGAGGCAGCAGGTCAATGATTCTCTCTCATCATTGGTGTTTCTATTTCTCTCTCCTCTCCCTTCCTCTCTGAAATCAATAAAAATACATATTTTTTAAAAAGTAGATCCACTTTTCTACAAGGAAAAGTTTCTTAATGAGTTAAAGTACTTCAGTAGATTAAATATCCATTGATACTAAGCAAAAGCCCACAGTGAGCAGGGCACTCGAGCAAATAGAGGAGTGTGTGTATTAGCTGTCCATAGTCCTATTAAAATCTAAGGCAGAATTTCATTTATCTGAGAAGCAAATACAATTTTCATAGAGGCTCCCCTGATATGTATATGCATGCTCCAAGATATTTTAAAAATCATATGAGATAATTTTATTCTCACATGGGTTTCTATTAGTATAAGAATTCTAGGGTAAATTGAGGACCTATATAAACTGATGACTGCTTTCGCTGGCATGCCAAACTAGTTTTAATCTCTAGCATTAAGAATCATCACTTGAATTTCTTTTCAAATTCTAGAATATATTTACAGTTAAGAAATTAGATGGAATAGAAAGCATTAAGATTGATGACATTGAAGGAAATAGTAGAAACAAGTTTTGAAATGTAAACCCCAAGTGGAAAATACAATTTGTAACACCATCTGCACCAGTGGCATCTACTTTGTTACCTAATATGTAAGTCAACATGACTGTCACTACTTTAATTTATACATCTCCCTCCATAAGTAACTGAACGCTGAAGGGCATCCATGTGATGAGGTATGTGATGTATTGGTCTGATGGTGGTGATCTCGTTTGTGTATGAATACTCTGACGGGCTGTCCACAGTGTTTCATTAACCATTCTTCTTTCTCAACAACCGATTTCCATGCTCACTGCTTGGCAGACAGCTTTCTTGTTAATGCTTTGTAACACTTCAATAAAATGAGCAACTTAACAATGGATCGGAGAATAAATTCTAAAAGGCATAGTCTGAAGCATTATTAAAAGATAAAAGGAGAAATCCTATATAGTAAATAAATGTACACGGACAAACTGTGGAAAGTAACCTTTGACTATTCCAGGGCAAAATTACCTATTAAAGTAAGACAGGACCCCAGAACACTTCCTTGCTCCTTCCACCATGTGAGGACACAGCAATGAGATGACCGTCTATGAACCAAGAAAGAGGTTCTCACTCGACACCGAATCTGCCAGTACCTTGACCACAGACTTCCCAGCCTCCAGAACTGTGAGAAATACATTTCTATTGCTCATTTAAAAAAAAAAGTAGGAAAGGAAATAAGTGTGTGCTGGGGTAGGGTGGAAGGAAGAATGCAACTATATTGAATTGCCGAATAGCTGATTGTAAGTCATCAGACATAGGCCATTCCTGCTCTTGACTCTTCTCTTGGCCAGAGCAATAAAAACTCGTGTGATCCTGAATCTGCGCCACATCTCATGAGATTTTCTAGGCTTTGTACTTCTCAATATCAACCAGCTGTAACTGATATTATCATTCCCACCGGCAGTGCACAGCAGGTAGTTAAAAGATGTAGGGTCAGGGTAGAAAGACACAGATGAAATCTTTCTTCCAACAAACAGCTGAGATCTGTGCCTACCTCATAAAACTGTTTCAGCATTAACTTTTACCTAAGAAAGAGTTTAACAAATCTCCTGAAATATTGTTGCTCTAAAATAAGGAAAACATTATTCTGGTATTCTATAAAAACAATGTAGCTCTAAATTTAAAGAGGTTTCAATTTGAAATAGAGAACATTAACAAAGAATAGGAGCAAATTAGAAAAAAAAACTAAACAAACAAATTTACTGGATAAAGTTGCACTGTAGTCTTTGACTATATTCTTGAACATTTTTATCATTCTAAAATATGAATGCCTGCCGTTTTCTTGAATGCCACTTTTGGGTTGAGCTGTGCTAGGTGCTTTACGTATGCAATCTCATTTAATCATCACAACATCCCTCTCAGGTAGGTGTTATTATAATCTTCATTGTAAAGATGAAAAATGGAGTTCATCGGCATCCCCAAAGTCCCTCAGCTGGTGATACTTCAGCTATGACAGCAGATATTCAAATCTCAAGTAGATAGCAGGATAGAGGGACTTCCATTCTCCTGTTCCCACCAGACCCCAAATTTTGAGGGCATACTTAAACCAGATGTCTATTGCTATGTATTGGCGAGAAAAGATGAAGGTGGAGAAGCAGAGTATGTGATGGAAAGGGTAGGAAAAACTCTTTTCTCAAGTTTGGACCATGTATCTAGACCACCACTAGGGGGCAGGATGACACTCAGACTTGTTTCAATAGTTTTTTGCATAACCCTAATGCACAAAACACAAGGTAGCACCTTACTCTGCACCCCACTCTCCAAAGGAAGCATAGCTCTTTTTCCTTCTGGGCGAACTGAATGAATGCAGTTATAAGAAAGTAAAACCGAGGTATGCGCTTTAGTGAGGCTGGGGTAGAAGAGGGGGAATGTCAAACAGTGCAGCCACTTTGGGCAAGTGTTTGATAGTTTCTTAGAAAGTTCAACACTAATTTAATATACAATCCTGAAATCCGGCTCCTAGAAAAGTATCTTAGAGAAATGAAAACATACTTTTACATATGGATTTGCAGGTGAGTGCTCGTATCAGTACCATTCATGATAGTCAAAAAGTGGAAATGAACCAGATACCTATCTATTTATGAACTGATAGACAATAGGTGGTATAGTCAGAAAGAGAACACAATTCAGCAATAAAAAATAAAAGGCCAATAGTATGCTATAACATGGATTAACCTCATCAATAAAGTACTAAGTCAAACAAGGTGGACACAAAAGACCACGTATTATACAATTTATATACAATGTGTAGAATAGACAAAATCATAAAGACAGAGAGTACATGAGTGTTTCCCGAGGCTGGGCAAGGGACTGGAGATGAACTGTAAATAGGCATGAGGAATATCTTTGTGACAATGGAATTATTTAATATTGGAATGTGGTGAAGGTTATACAACTTTTCAACTTTATTAAAAGCCATTGAGATATTCACTTTAAATTGATGAGTTTTATAATATTTAAGTTACACTCTAATAAAACCGTTTTTAAAAAGACCTTTGAAAAAGTTAAGGCTCGAGCACGTCAGGTGTGAGAAGGCTCGAATGGTTTGCTTCCTAAAACATTCACACTCCCCTCCACATTCAGCTGCAGCAACCTCCTTCCCTTCTGAGCCCAACTTCTTTTAGAAGATTTTGTCTCTGCTTCATCTCTTCATCCTCATCTCATATTCAACCCTCAACCCACTGCAATATGGCTTCAGCCCACATTATTCCACTGAAACTGTTCTTGCCAACTTTGCTATGACCTCCTTTTTGTTACAGCTTGTGGGTGTATTTCAGCCTTCATATTTATCTCAACATTTTGGACCCTGCGGATCATTCCTTCTCTTACGCCCACTCTCTTGCCATAGAATTTGTGATACTTTATTCTCCTGGGTTTCCTTCGATACCTCTGGTTACTTCTTCAGCCCTCTTTCTGGGTTTCTCTTCCACTGCCCATCTGTCATGTGCTGAAACCACTCAGGCTTCTATGCAAGATCCTCTTCCCCCTTTTACTTCAAAATGAAATCAGAGAATCATCTAACGCAAAGTAATGGGCTGGGAATCTACCTGTCAAAAATGTAGATTTGTGAGCTACATCCTACACCTGCTCAATAAGACACTCTGGAGTTGGTACCCAGGATTCTGAATTTTATCAGGTTTCTTGGGTAATTCATCTGATGTTTCCTGTGACTGAAGGATTCTTATCCATCTCTCTGCTTCGCTGACATTCACTAATATATTAGGTACTAGGTATTGCCTTCCACGTCACTTTCCCTGGGAACTTTCTCTGACACCCCCCCCCCACACACACACACGTGCACACACAAGTTCAAATAAGATAATTCTGCAACATGTGACTATAATACGCCACACTGACCCCATCATAACACGTATTATACTGCATTTTAAGTATCAGTTTACCTAACTTTTCCTCCGCTAGGCTTAATGGAGGATGGAACACGTGACCAGAGCTTGGAATGTACCGACATATACCTATTGAGTGATTCAACAGGTGAATGGCTTTTTTAAAAATAAGCTACATTCTTTTTTAAAAAGTGTTAAAATATTTTATTTTTAGCTTTCATATAATTAGAATTAAAATCAGAGCTGGAAAATCATGTTCTTCATTTTTGGATGAAACTATGGATGTTATTTTTAATAATATTTGAAGGTTAAAGTTGGATAAGTAGCCTGGCTGGTGTGGCTAAGACATTGAGTGTCAACCTATGAACCAGGAGGTTACAGTTCAATTCCCAGTCAGGGAACATCCCCAATGTGGGGTATGGAGGAGGCAGCAGATCAATGATTCTCTCTCATCATTGATGTTTCTATCTCTCTCTCTTCCTTCCTTTCTGAAATAAAAAATATATATATTTCAAAAAGAGAATGGATAAGTATAAATTTATTAATATTTTAGGGAAAAGTAGTACATAAAGAGTGTTCACAATTTCAGAGTCACCTCAGTATGAAGCATAATAAATTATATAGAAAATGTTTTCACATATTTGGCTATAAGAATACCACTTTAAATTTTAAGCTATTTAATGGTATCAGAAATTGAATAAACTCTTATTTAAATAGACATGAAAAAAAGTGTTATTCAAGGTCTTTTATCCCTGTCAATTTGCCTTCTCTGAATAAATGGCATTTAAAAAGCTATAATGGATATATCCTCATTTTAAAACACAATTTCCTGCTCTAAAGTGAATGCTTTTTCCCTGCTCTATAGATTTTGGGGTGATCTCTTCACTGGCAGATCCGTTTATTTTTGCAGGTGGGCTTTAAAAAGCAGAACCAGACCCCTTCGGAACTTTGTATTCGGAATCCAGACAGCACATTCTCCTATGAAGTTACATTGGTCTCTTCAACTGGAAGCTTGGACTGGATACTTATAAAACCAAATATTCAAAGCCCAGTAGCCTATCTCATGCTTCTTCCCTCAGTGGCCATTCTGGTGGCAAGTTCTGCTCTGGACCAAGGTGTGGGATGCATAGTAACCAAGAGTAAATCCAGTTCAAGTACCACTTACACATTATTTAGTCATGTGATTTAGGGCAAAATGTTCTCTAAGCCCCAATGTCCTCAGCTACTGAGTGGGAGCCATAATACCTCCTTCACAGGGTTATTGTGAAGATTAAATGACAGGAGGCACCTGTGGCATTTAATCAGCGCTGGCACATAAAGTGCTCAGTTAAACGACAATTACACAGAAGTGTCTAAACTCTGTGCTCCACTGTCTGATGTGAAACCGGCAAAGGACCTTGAGAAGTTACAGGAATTCACATGGCCCGAGAGACTACCTGGCCCTGGGAAATGAGGTACCAAACTGAAAACTGCAGGTGCCCACACACAATTCTTCTTCTCAGACATCATCAGCTTGGGCTGGCTGGAGACTCTGCCAAGAAAAATGACCACAAGTTTCTCCCTGTCTGTTCATCCTGAGGTGTCAGTGAAAACGTAGCCTGCCCGGGCTAGTTACCTGCTCAGACCAGTTACCTGCCCAAAGGCCGAGATGGGACGCCCTGAAGAAAAATCTCCTTCTCACCCCATCCGCCTCCCAACTGTGATGAGAATGTTTATTTGAAGAATTCTCTGAACAACCTGTTCCTCCAGGGATGTTACAGCTGACCAGATTCTTCAAAGCAGCCTGGACCTCACAGGCAGCGTAGATGAAGCCCCCAATCAGACACGCCTGACAGCCACAGAGTAGCAGGAAAAGACTCTTATGCCCCAAGACTCCCAGAATAAGGACTCCGGACTGGATCGAAGGCAGCTCTTTGGTGGGAATTGCAAATAGGAGACTGTTATGTGTTGCTGCTCCAGGAGCAATGAAAAACCACATATAAAAACAAATACTCCCATTAAAATAAAAGAACCTAAAATAGCTGATTTGTGAACTACCTAAAAATGTGAGATATGACTCAATTTTCTAGCATACTCCCTGGTTATACCCTGCTCTTGTTAGCACCAAACAACCCCCAAATGATAGGGGCAGAAATAGAGTATTGGGGACCAGCTATAATTGTAAAAAATATTAATCATGCTCTGTTAACTGTGATTGTTTTATTCTGATTAACGAAGGGACATTCTGACAGGAACTGGGAGCTCACCTGGAATGCAGCCCATCCTCCCCATCTGGAGCTGCCTATTACCCTGGCAAGATTAACAACCTTGTTGCAGAAACCAGAGCTTCCAGCCTCTTGTATATCACTAGCCCTCTGAAGATCCCCCAGCCTTTGCATACCTACAGGCCTTTGCAAATCTCCAGACCGGTAAACTGACCACTTGGCATAACTTTTTGCCTACTTCCCTAGGCAATCTTTGTCCTTCTACCCAATATAAGCAGCTGGCTTATGGTGGGTGCAGAGCAGATTTTTGTGGATGACCTGCAGCTCTCCCATACTGCTGCAGTGTTGGAATAAACACTCATATATGATTTAATCCTGTCTCTGTTTAATTGGCTCAAGTAGTGACAGGACCCATTGATTGTCCGGTTACACAATGACAAGACATCGAACTGCCTGGAAGAAAGTGCCATGATGTTAAACAGTAGGATTAAATAATATTGAATGTGTTGTTGTTGTTTTTATCAAGCAAAGAGAAACAGAGAAGGAAATATGAAATAGTGGTAGTTTCTTTTCACAAAAGCTGAGTAAAAATTGTTAACCTTCAGGGTAGAAAAGTTTCTTGAGTTGGGAAATCATACCCTGAGCTGAGGGTTTGGGACATTTGTTAACAAACCTATTAACTTTTATATAGATTCACATTAAAAATCACAAGTAGCTTATTCCCTTACCATCTGGGCCAGTATGCCAAATTCTGCCCTGAATTTTTCCTCTCTATATTGCGTCCGGCTGTTTTTACTGATCTGTATGCCCTTGCTCATTGAAGAGGAGCTTTACTTTCCTCTTCCTAATTTTCAGGAGACATCCTTGTAACCTTTCAGTGAGAGATGTTCAGCCTAAACACAACAACAACAATGTAAAAGCACACTGTTCTCTATACAACAAGGATAGAGCTGCGGGGATGATAGAGCGGGGCCCTGTCTTTAGCAGCTTGTATATGAGTGGGAGTGGGGAAGTCCCATAGACTGAGAAACCAAATAAGTTGATTCAGAGAGGGAAACGGCACTGCAAAGATGACAAAACAGGGCATGGAATACAAGTGGGGTGTCTTGGAGATACTGCACTACCAGTAGGATAATTAGGAGAAGCCTTTCTTAGGTAACCTTTGTTCTCTGTCCTGAATGATTAGAGGCAGGAGGTATGCACAAGTTCTCAGAAAGGTGACCTGTGGGCAGAGCAGAGGTCCCCTAGAACACCTAGGGTGGGGGCGAGTCTGCTACGTGCAGTGGTCAGAGAGATCTACGTGCAGTGGTCAGAGAGATCTATGTGCAGTGGTCAGAGAGATCTACGTGCAGTGGTCAGAGAGATCGACGTGCAGTGGTCAGAGAGATCGACGTGCAGTGGTCAGAGAGATCTACGTGCAGTGGTCGGAGGGGAATGACATGAAAGAGGGAGTCAGACAGGAGCCAGACCACATAGGACCTTCTTTAAGATGTAGATGTTATTCTAATTGCTCTGATCAGTCATTTGGAAGGCTTTAAGCATGGAAGTAACGAAATAGAAGTTGTTCTCTAAAACATGTCACTCTGTGGGCTAGGTATGCCTAGAATCTGGGCCTTTAAATTGTTACCTTCTCACACTTTATCTCATCTCTCTTGTCATTCTATTCATAACTCCTAACACTACGAAGTTATTTTTTTACTCTGTTTTTCTCTCCGTGAAAACTTTAAGCAATCTGAGTTTAAGATTCATTGTGTTTTAGTAATGATTCTGTTACATTTTCTCAATATAAGTTAAAGACATGATTTTAAAATATCAGAATAGGATAGACTTTAAAGAACATATGTCATCCTACCTTGCCATGAAAATCATTATTAAGAGAATTTTGGAGCATGTAGTTCAGGTGTTTATTCCATACCTACATAATTGAACGTTTTCCTCTTATGTAACTGAAATCATTCCATAATCTTTGTTTCAACCTACTTTTCTGATTTACCAAAATATTTGGACTTTTAAAATTAATATATGTGAATCCTTTTATGGTATTAATTGTTATAAAACATTAATTTGAAGGGTTCCAGCAAAATTTACTTAACTAATTCCCTTAGATGGACTTATGTGGTCACCAACTGCTCACTTTAAGCACCATACAATAATCATGTTTGTACATTGATCTCTTTTAAATACCCAATTCCTCAAGAGAGATGTTGAAAGGCTGGTCAAGGGTTACACTCATTGAAATTGGTGATATATCCTGCCATATTATCTATCACCTAGAAAGCTACAGTGAGGCCTTGACTTACGAGTGTCCCGACTAACGAGTCTTTTGAGATACCAGCTGTCTCTCGGCCAATTTTTTGCATTGAGTTGACAGAGTAATTTGAGTTAACGAGCTCCTTAACGAGCTCGGTCTCAGAACGAATTAAACTCATAAGCCAAGGCCCCACTGTAGTTCCAATTGACATCTGCATCAACACTATCAACCTCAGAGAGAAATGCCTATGAAGGCAGAAGACTGAGAATGTAATGCAGGAAGGAGAACAGTGATGAACACCAGCCTGGGAAATGAAAGGGACAGCGATTACTTAGGTCGGGCTCATACCCAGCTAGGAACCAAATACTTAGAAATCTCGCTCTCACTTCTCTGCTTTTTTTTGGGGGGGGGGGTACATTTAATTAAAATCTTAATTTAAACATACATGAAAGACATAATTTTACTTTATATATTGTTGTATAGGTACATAGACATGTACACATATCCTATTTTACTCACCTATAAATCAACATTTCTTGTTAGTATTAAAATAACATTAATCATTTACACAGGTCCAAAACTCAATTTCACAGACAAAATTATAAAGTTTTCAACTTAATAGAACTCTGACCTTTGAAAAAAAAGGCCCTCCCCCAAATATATATGTATTTTAAGAAACCTCAATAATGAGAAATAGTTGTCATTTTCTAAAAGTTTATATATAAATTTCATATATTAGCAAATCTGAATACATCTGCTATTAAAAGCACAAGTGTGCCCCCTTCTGAATAAATGCAATAGTGAGTCCTATATTTGCTCTTAAATTGACAAGCTCCCTCCTTTCTGGACCAGACTGAATAAATGAAGATGGACAAATACCAGCAACAAGTTTTAAGAGCACTCTTTTCTAGAAACATTTATGATTGGAGACATTTTTAAAAAACATATTCTGATGATATCTGATTTGTATTTTTATATGTGTTTGTCTTTTTCCACAGCTGGAATTTTTTATAATAAAGCACCCAAGGGGAAAAATTGATCTCGTTCTGGACAGAGAATCATTTGCCAGGCTGCTTTATAACTCGGAGTAGAGTGGGAAGAGTTGGGCAGATGGTTGGCAACTCTCAGAAACTGAAAGAGTGATAAAGATGTCAGGAAGAAGTGAATTGACATTCCACTGAGACAATTTAACTTCGTTTTGAAAGACAGTGGCTACATAAGCTAAGTATTTGTGTTGACTTCATTCTACTCAGCTTTCTCAGCTTTTCAGCTGAGGACAGAAAGGCTCTGAATAATTAATCGGATTTTGGAAAATCACTTAATAATTAAACCCTACTTTCCCTCAATTCAGTGTTCTATTAGTTCCTACAATAAAACACAGTAATCCAAATTAATTATTCTGGTAATATATGGAGGATTCCATCTTTAAATCAATTCATTTCAATCTAGGCCCTCACTTTGTTTCTCCTATAAATTTAGAACCAACAACTTTTGACCAAAATATTGTACCATGTTTGATTTGACTACGTTGGGCAATGTGCAAATGGGCTATTATAAAATGCTATGGAAATGAAATGTTGATTATGACAATGACAACAGCAATAGTTATGGTAATGGAAATAATAGTGAAATAAAATATTATGATAAAATTCTAACATTATTGGATGCTGACAATTAAATGATACCTTAAATCATAGTTAAATTAAAATTTAAATCACTTGAATGAATGAATGGATACACTTAAAACTAAGTTTTCTAGTTCATAGTCAGAAAATATGGTCCTTTGTTATATACCCATTGTCATAGAGGCAAAAACAGTTTGTCTTCTTTCAGATACAAATGCAGGCTGATTAAGCCCATAACCACTGTGGCAAGTTTAGTGGAATGGGTCAATATATCAGTTAGCTTCCCTAGCAAATCATATCATGTCAATAAATTTAAAAACAAAGACATATATTGATGAAATTTATATAAACATATAGGATTTTCTTTCTTTAGCAAACTCCATCATTTCTTGGCCATTTGACTAATGTTGAAACTTGCCTTTTCACATAGTATATAAAAATCTATATCCTCTATATAAATAGATTCTTATTTTCCATTTTCCTCCACTGCATTTGCAGAAAAAGATCAGCTGATGCTATCAAAATTTTGGATGAAAGAAATACAGCTCCTTGAATGTAATTAGCCTATCATCAACTTAAATTCTCTCAACACTATTCTTTCATGAAACTAAAAAGGTTCTACACAGAATTTAATGTACAGTAGAATCTTCCCAACAATGTCTTTATTACTGAATGAAGTCTTAGAACATTGCATTTAACACTTACAGAATGTTGCATCTTTACATTGTTGTGCTCAATGGATGAAACTGACTGATAAAAGCACATTTGTACATGTCAGTTGCCATATGGCTCACACTTTTGCTAATGATCAATTCCAATATTAAATCAATCATTGGACAGACTGTGGAATGTTTACACTAACTCCAGTATTTTCTCCTGAAGTCACATCTCTAACTTATGCCAACATTTATGTGCATTTAATTCATGCTCATTCCTTTCCACTTCACGATTCAAACTCATCAACAGGATTTAGAGTGGCAGTCTATTAACTGGATAATATATTCATTTTCAAAGAATCCTTATTGAATCAACATATGTAAAAAGCTCTTGGACTGAATTAATAGGCATTGTATATCTATTGCCAAAAATATGTTCTCAACTAAAACATACGCTATGTCATCAACTCAGTCATTGCTGATTATTCATAAGTTCAATTAACCATTTTTGTAGAGTAAATAACCTCAATAGTTCTTATTTAGAGAAACTTGAAAACATTCAGACTAGTAATTACATTGAATTATAGCTTAATTTAATTTGTAAAAGACCTCCAGTGGTTTTTTATTTCTTCTCAACTAAGTGATATTTTTAATACAGAAAGGAGCTATACATACTCATGAATGAATATGCACAACAAAGAATTAATATTAAAGATAAATGTATTTTATTCCATTTTTTTAAATTGTAGAAATTAAGTCCGATACTTCCACTGCCATTTATTCCAATCTCCACTCCATACATACACCACCTCTTTCCTTGACCTTTTAAACAACACCACATGCTTTTCATCTGAGAATTATTTATATATGAACACTCCCTCCAATATTATTATATTTTGTCAGGAGGGTTTGTCTTTTTGTGTGTCCATCTGATATGTTTATCAGTCTGTCATCAAATTCTCTTTCTTAGATAATAGCAAATCACTTATTTGCAAATTTGGTCACTGCAGATCTCTCTCTATCCTGTGGTCGCTGCTTAACTGATAGGCCTGAGACATACACCTGAGTAATATTCCAATCCCTTTGACTACATAGATTGGTTCAAGGATGCACACCAATTAAGACCAGCCCAACCTCATCAGGGAACTGAAAATTAAAACAACAATGAAGAAATACTACTACACAGTTTTTGGAATGGCTAAAATCTGAAACACTGAAACAATAGGTACTGGCCAGGATGTGGATAAGCAGGAACTCACATTTATTACTGCTGGGGATGGGATGCAAAATGGTATTAGAAAACAGTCTAGAATTTTCCTACAAAGCAAACACAGTATTACAATATGATCTGGCAATTATGCTCTATGTTATTTGTCCAAATGAGTTGAAAACATATGTCCACACAGAACCTACACACATGTTTATAGTAACTTTATTTAGAAATGCCAAAAACTAGGAAGCAATCAAGGTGCCCTTCAATAGGTGAATGAATAAATAAACTATGGAACATCCATACAATAAAATGAAATGGGCTTTCAAGCCACAAAAAGACATGTGGAACCTTAAATACATATTGCTAAAGGAAAGAAACCAGTCTCAAAGGCTAAATACTCTGATTCCAACTATATGACATTCTGTAAAAAGCAAAACTATCACTGGTTGTCAGAAGTTTGGCAGGAGGGAGGGAAGGATGAATAGGTATAGAGGATTTTTAGGGGAGTGAAACTATTTCTTATGATACCATAACAGCAGGTACATGACATTGTGCATTTGTCAAAACCTATGTAACTGGACAACACAAAGTGTGAACCCTAATGTAAACTATGGACTTCAGTTAATAATAATATATCAATGCTGGTTTATCCATTGTTGTAAATGTGCAACATTAGTGAGAGATACTAACAGGGGAACTGTGTGTGTGTGTGTGTGTGTGTGTTTGTGTGTGTGTGCGCGCGCGCGTGCGCGCGCGGGTGGGGGGGCGGGTGGAGAGGAGAGTATTTGAAAGCTCTCTGTATTTTCTGGTCAGTTTATCTGTAAACCCAAAACTACTCTAAAATGAAAGTTTATTAATTAAAAAAAACTTGTCCAATTCCAAATATTGTGTTAGAATAACTAGAATAGAAAACACCTTGAAGACTATGGGAAGGGGCTACCGCATGAAGACTGCCCGCCCATAAATAAAGCCAATATCAGTAAAGTGAGGTGAATGATGGGAAAAGAGAGAGAAGCGGAGATGGAATCTTGCCTCTTCTCGGCTTCCTGGGGGCTGCTGTGCTTGAACCCTGTGCTGCAGGTATGTCACCCCCAGAACACCTTTAGGGGTGGCTGATTTGGGTTTTCTGCCACTCGCTAAAAGACTCCTGAATACTACAGTTCTACAGGCTCAGATCAATACCGCAATGCTGGTTTTTAGGCCGAGTTAGAATCAGAGAGAATTTTTAGAGCGCAGAGGGAACATTTTCAGATAACATAATAATAGGCCTCCAGAAATTGGGTTAAAGACAATGAAATGGATTTTGTCTAAGCAGCGTTTTTTACACTGGATATGGCAGAGACCTAGATGGTCAATGCATCCCCTCAGCGGCTACAAAGGCAACAGATGGATTAGGCAATGAGCAGACCGTGCTCCCAAATGCAGCAGCAGCAGCGCTTCCTCTCTATTTACTGGGCATCTCGGTAAGCACTTCTTTGAACAAAGGATTGTTCAGGCAAGACAAAGTTTGAAAACATCTAAATTTAGAACATGAGTAGACACACTGGCTGGATCCGAACAACCTGCCAACTTTCTCTGCAGAGATAATTAGCCTCCGTGGGCATTGGGGAGCTTGGCGTCTTGAAGATCCATTTGATATCATAATGCAGTAAATGAAGGGAGGAAAGGCATCTACACAAAGGTGTTAATGAGAGCCAGGACCAAATGACACTGATCTCACCGCATCCATTGTTGACCAGGACTCTGACTTAGGAAAAATCTCTCAAGATGGTCTTTCCAAATTGCTGTTTCCTTCCAGCATCTTTCCTCCCATGATACTTTCTTGCATAAACAAATGGATAAGTGCAGCCCCTAGTTTGTTCAAACCACTGACTCTGCAGCTGTCACACTAACACCAGTAGTTCACGGTACATGTTACCACTATTACAGGGGGCTCTTCCAGTCTCAGTGCCAAACCAGTCAAATGACCTGCAAGCAACCTAATGCCCAGTCATCCTGGATGGCCTCAAAATCCCAGATTATCATTTTTCGATCTACCTTCAAGTCATCATTTCTTACCCCAAATTTTCTGCAGGCAATTTCTAAAATGTTTAATTTTTTCTTCCTTTTTTTTTTTTAAATAGTCCTCATCCAAGGACATGCTTAGGAAGAGGATGGAAGAGAGAGAAAAGCATGGATGGGTCATCTTTAAGTATGTACCCCACCAGGGATCAAACCTGCAATCCAGGTATATGCCCTGACCAGGAATTGAACCCTCGGTGCACAGGACAATGCTCAACCCACTGAGTCATTCTGGATAATTTAATTTTTAATATTAATGTTCATTCTCATTGAATAAAACTCTTGCTTTCTGACAATCTTTTTTGTGTCTGTTAAAAGACTTGTACTAAACTGTAAGAATCTATAATAATAAAAGGGCAATATGCTAATTAGACTGGACATCCTTCTGGACATCATTCCAGAAGTCCTTCCAGAAGAAGCTGGCAGCTGGAGGGAAGCCCGGGTCCTGGGTGCCAGAGGGAAGCCAGTGCCAGCAGCCGGGGGAAGGAAGGCATACTCTTGCATGAACTTCGTGCATCGGGCCTCTAGTATAATAATAAACATAATCATTATTATAATAATAACAACTTACTGTTGTGCCACATTTTACTTCCTAAAGACTTTTGAAATGTATAACCCCATTTTAGGACCTTCTAATTTCTAAATGAAACGGCTGACTTTTCTAAGATGTCCTGAGGATTCCTCCTTCAGATAACTGTCTCTTTAACAGGTAGGATTGGCAATTCTGCCAACTGGGATTCCTGCTGCGAACGTGGTTCCCCATATTGTTGTGTAGGAAGCAATCGTGACACCAGCTTCTGAGCTAAGCATGGAAATAGCAGATCTCACACCCACCTACTCTCCACAAATCATCATGGATAGTTTTCCTCTTTTCTATTTGTAAAAGTAAAAAAAAAGGGAGAGCAGATGATTTTTGTTACTTGAGGGGGTAAAGATATAAATTCTCTAGCTATTTCTTGCACATCACAGCCATGGAAAAGGTTTCAAGAAAGAGTTGAAGCAGAAGTGAATAATTTTGGACTCAGATCTTGCCTCCACAGCTCTCTCAAGAGGGGCACATAATAAGAGTGTTTTTCTTTTTAACTCAAAGTTCTGGCAAGTGTTTCTGATAATGAGGATTAATTAATTGCTGAGAAACTTTTTAGTCATAAGATACGTGGAAAGCAATTCGATTTATGTCAATAATATAATTATGTCAATAATATTAAAGATGAAAAAGTAGCAAATCTCTCTTATTTTTAATTAGCTACATTTAAAGGACAATGTAGTTTTTAGAGAAGCATGTATACTTTGATAAATGTACATTCTTTAAATAATAGTTTTTGATACATTGAACTGTATGAGAATTTTGCTATGGGATTTCTTTCTCACCAAACAATTTTGTGCAATTTTGAACATGTTTACTCACCATTATGCCTAAGAGGTAATCCACATTGTAGCTCTGTTTTCACCTGTTAGGTTTAGCTTTTTAAATAGCCATTTGCAAGTTTAAATAAGGTCTTGTGCAAACCTCCAAAAAGTTGCTGTGCCATTGGATTTAAATGCTACACACATAAGTTTCATGCTCACATATATGAGTTCAACACACTGTCCTATACAACTGAACACTAGGACTTTAACTCTTAGATGGAAGCAATAACATATTATATTTATAAGGGAAAACCTAGACATAGAGTCAGAAGCTCCTGTTGTGACTGAGATGCAAGACTGTCATCTTATGTGAGAGATGTGGTCCAGATGATGTCAAATAAATCCAGGCTAATTGTGGGGCAGCTAGAGGGGTACTTATCCGCTAACCCAGCTCCACTATGTGGAGGGTGCAGTCAGTTCCCAGTGATCCTGACTCACCAGTTTTTGAAAGATAAGATTCTTCTTTTCATTTGGGGACATTTTCCGTATTCAAAGTTTATACATAATGTAAGAGTATTTTGATTTTCTTAAGAAGCTCAGGTTTTGTATTTGCATTTTATAAATTGTTCAATTTATGAAACTGTGACTGTATCATAAGAGAGACGAAGGTTCTCAGCACATGGAAGATTCCCTCACATGGTGAACCTGACTTTTTGCTGTAACCATTGTCACTTATGTTCTGGGACACTGACATCCTTGAGGGAGAAGGAGAAGTTTATTCTAGAATAAGTGATATTTATTGCCTTGCCCCTGCTAACTTATATCACATTTATCCTTTTGGCATCAGGTTAAGGATGTGTGCCCCAAGCAGAGCAGATACTTAATTTTTATTCCTAACAGACGGTCCAGAAGAGCGCCCCATCTGCAAGAGAAGCTCTACGTACTTCACATTTCACACATTTGTTTCAAAGAATGGCTTTAGTTCTGTGCATCCAGGGTGCACCTAAATAGATACGAGTAGTGGTGGAACCCTATGACTTTTTCCTTTGAGAATGAAGTCCCTGAGGAAGGACTTCAGAGATTACATAATGTAGTCTATTCAAGTTTATAGCTAAAGCTCCTCAAACCCAGAATAAGCTTAATTGTCCTCCAAAGTTCCTAATTTTGTAGGCTTGAGCCCAGTCTACTGAGGCCTTCACGCCACATGGTTACTGTGGTGTGTGTCATTCTGCCTCGCTGTTTATTAACTGAAGGTCACACTGTATGAAGTTCAGTGAGAGATGCAATTGAAAAGGACAAACTCATGTGCAGTTCTTTTGGTCAAGATCTTCTGATCTAGAGCCAGCTCACCTGGGCTTGTAACCCACCTCTGTCAATTACTAGCTGAACAAGTTACTTAGCCTAAGTACACATCTGCTTTCTGAATGTGTAAAATGGTGAATTTAGAGACAACCTCTTAGGGTGTGTGGTGTGAGGACTCAGTAAACATGAAATGCTTAGTATAGAGGGGATAGCGAGCGCTGGATCAATTTTAGCCATTGTGATTAGTGTTGTCATTGTCAGTCCCATCTATTTCTAAATAAGCAGTCTGTAGAACTTCCTTAAGAACATTTTCTTCCCTTTGTGTAATTTGCCAGTCTTCTTCTCTTTCCCTTTCTTCTCCAGAATGAAAAAAGTAATAATGACAGTCTGAAAAAATATTATACGTCTAAATTGCATGGGACTAAACAGTGTATTTTCCAAAGAATGTGCATGGGAATTTAATTGTACAACATCCAATAAAACCCATTCAGGAGAATAAGCACCCAATGTAATGGGGGGGGGGGAGTACCCAGAAAGAAATGACCAAAAGATTTCCCTCACTACTGGATATTGATTTTTTTTCAAATGGCTCATGAGTTCTCTAGGAAAGTCCTGGCAAATACTTGTATTAATGATTATTAAGTTTCCTCTACAGCGGAAATGCTATCAAATACTACAACAAGAAATGACAAAGCCATTGTTTATTGCTATGAGAAGGAGAGCTTTAGAACCCCCTAGGGAAACCATTTCCTAAAGAAAATAATGGTTTCATGAAACACTTAAGTAGGAATTCAATCAATAAAATGTATATCTCAACAGAAGTAACAGGTTAAGTGGGAAGTTGCTGTTAACCAACTAATATCTACAAATGAAAATGAAAATGACTGCCAATCTATATTCTCTATGTAGCACAAAATACTTTTGAGTCTCAAAAAATATAAATTTAATCAAAATAATGTACTCTTACCACACTTTAGCACCAAGTTTTAATCCATAGCATATTATTATTCATTTATAACACAATATATATACATGTCAAAATGTAAAAAAACTGCTAGGATTGTTTGTTTCTTGTTGATTTCTTATTATGCTTATTGGTCTTTAATAAAACCCTGAATTTACCTGTGTACAAAAAAAGTGGAGGTGGGGTCCTAAATGGTTTGGCTCAGTGGATAGAGCATCAGTGTGCAGACTGAAGGACATCAGGTTTGATTCCGGTCAAGGGCATGTACCTTGGTTGTGGGCACATCCCCAGTAGCGGGTGTGCAGGAGGCAGCTGATCAATGTTTCTCTCTCATGGATGTTTCTAACTCTCTATCCCTCTCCCTTTATCTCTGTAAAAAAAATTAATAAAATAAATTAATAACATATTTTTTTAAAAAAGTGGGGGTGGGAAATGGTGGTACCAAGAAAAATAAAAGTAATGGATAGTTATTAGTTAAATGACTGATTACTTGTGAATTATTAATATCAATTCTCTTAAATTTTAAAAAATGTTTTTCGTAACCAAGTCACTTACTTCCATCTCTCTCAGTCATCCTATCTAACAATAGACAAACATGATAATTAATCATACCTCCGCTATGCTTCCCATTGGCTAATCAGCAGGATATGCAAATTAACTGCCAATAAAGATGGCGGTTGGCAGCCACACAGCTGAAGCGAACATGAGGCTTGCTTGCTCCAGTGATGGAGGAAGCCAAGGTTCCCTGCCTGCTGCTGCCCAGCTCTGAGCTCCAGAAGCAACAATGTTTCAATTATAGAAGCTAAACAAACCCCAGATACCTGCTTTCAGACAGCTGGGGCCTCAGAGCTTAGAGTGCCAGTGATAGCAACAGAGTTTCAATTATAGAAGCTAAACAAACCCAGATACCTGCTTTCAGCCAGCCACGGCCTCAGAGCTGGAGCCGGGCCCCAGAGCTGGAGCCGGCTCTCAGTTCCAGTGACAGCTATGGAAGATAAATAAATACCAGAATTAAAAACAAACAAACAAACAAAAAAAAGAGTCTAGGAGCTTCAGTCGCCCACCAGCCTGAAAACATCCCTCAGCCCCTCACCCAGACTGGCCAGGCACCCCAATGGGGACCCCCACCCTGAAGGGGGTATGACCAGCTGCAAACAGCCATGAGCCTGTCATCCAGGCTGGCCAGGAACCCAAGCGGGACCCCCACCCTGATCCGGGACACCCTTCAGGGCAAACCAGCCAGCCCCCACCCGTGCACCAGGCCTCTATCCTATATAGTAAAAGGGTAATATGCAAACTGACGCTAACAGCAGAAAGACTGGGAATGACTGGTCACTATGACACACACTGACCACCAGGAGGCAGACGCTCAATGCAGGAGCTGCCCTCTGGTGGTCAGTGCGCTCTCACAGGGGGTAGCTCTGCTCAGCAACAGCAAGGCTGACGGCTGCCAGTACAGCAGTGGTGGTGGGAGCTTCTCCTGCCTCCTCAGCAGCGCTAAGGATGTCTGACTGCAGCTTAGGTCTGCTCCCCGCTGGCAAGTGGACATCCCCCGAGAGCTGCCGGGCTGCCAGAGGGATGTCTGATTGCCATCTTAGGCCCAATCCCCAGGGAGCAGGCCTAAGCCTGCAAGTGGTCACCCCGGAGGGGTCCCAGACTGCGAGAGGGCACAGGCCGGGCTGAGGGACCCCCTACCCGCGAGTGCACAAATTTTTGTGCACCGGGCCCCTAGTTCTAGAATAATGTGTTAGATCATAGGTCTCCAGCTTCTAGCTCTGGATTCTACTCTATTTCAATTACATCTAAATCAAAGTCTCAGTTTTCTCATCTTTAAAGTCAGGTCAATATTGCCCGGCAGCATGTCTCAGTGGTTGAGCGTTGACCTATGAACTAGGAAGTCATGGTTCCTTTCCCAGTCAGGGCACATGCCCAGGTTGTGGGCTCTATCCCTAGTTGGGAATGTGCAGGAGGCAGCCAGTCAGTGGTCCCTCTCATCATTGATGTTTCTCTCTGTCTCTCTCCCTCTCCTTTCCTCTCTGAAATCAATAAAAATATAATTTTTAAAAAATTAAAAAAAAATAATGAAGTCATGTCAATAGTAGTATACATCTTGCAAAATGCTTAGCATAAATGCCTGGCACATAACTAATCATGCAAATATATACATAGTTTCTTTTTCTAGGCAATGTTCAAATGGTATTTACTTAACAAAAGTCAACTGATTTTAAAAATTATTTTTTCTGGATCTGAGTCTCTTTGGTCATGCAGAGTGTGAGATTTTTTCACACAGTAAACATTTAACATTTAATTTATTAAACTTATTTTTGCTCCTTCTTCTTCTTTATTTAGACACTGAGAGGGAGCTTATTTATTTGTTGGCTTATTTTTACTGCTCTACCCCCGACTGTCCTGCTTCTCTTACTCACGTAAACCTTGGGCATGTGCCTCCATTTATTTCTCTATAAGATTCCACTGGTGTCACCTAGGCTCTCTCAACCTTGATACTCTTGCTGTTCGGTGCTGGAGAATTCTTTGTGGACAGGGCTGGTTTGTGCATTGTAGAATGGTTAGCAGCATCCGTGGCCTCTATCCACTAGTTGCTAGCATCATCTCTGCCCCATTGTGACAAGCAGCAATGTCTCCAGACACCATTAAATACCCCTGGGAAAGTTGCCCCCAACTGGAAACCACTGCAGCAACATGCTGGTTAACCACAGGCTTTAGAGCAGCAGTTCTCAACCTGTGGGTCGCGACCCCTTTGGCGGTCAAACGACCCTTTCACAGAGGTTGCCTGAGACCATCCTGCATATCAGATATTTACATTACGATTCATAACAGTAGCAACATTACAGTTATGAAGTAGCAACGAAAATAATTTTATGGTTGGGTCACAATATGAGGAACTGTATTTAAAGGGCCAGAAGGTTGAGAACCACTGCTTTA
Organism: Myotis daubentonii; assembly: GCF_963259705.1. NCBI lineage: Eukaryota > Metazoa > Chordata > Mammalia > Chiroptera > Vespertilionidae > Myotis > Myotis daubentonii. The sequence goes on along the minus strand of NC_081853.1, from coordinate 20,738,394 downwards.
GAGTTAGAAAGTCAGCTCTACCACGTTTTTGACAACAGTAGGCATTAACTAATAACTTGTGAAAATAAAGGCTGAAAACTATAAAGAATTATTTCACCTCTTCAATCCTTAGTTTATTGGCCTCTAACATGAAAATAAAAGCCTATTTTAAAAAAGTTGTTTATATGGCCTTCAATGGGATTTAAATAAAATAATATGTCAAGCACTGGGTTTAGTTTGGGTATCTGAAGCAGAAACCAGACAGAATTGAACTTGTAAGTATTTAGTTAGGGGAAATGGCTGTGTGAGAGATAAAGGGACAGGACCTGGGAAGGGGGAGCCCTCGGACCAGATGCAATCTGACCCTGGAAGGATGGTTGGGATAGAAGTGTCCTTAAGAGCCGCCCAGTGTAGGTTTCAGCAAAGACTCAGCAAGATAGTCAGCCACTAAAGAGCCTGCCTGCCTGAGGATCCCTGCTGGGCCCCGCCATTCACAAGGCATCCACAGGGTGTGGGCTTCAGTGCACCAGAGGTGGATTTCAGAGCTCAGCCTCCGGGGCCCTTGATCAGTTATGCTCCTTGTCACTTGAGCTCCGCCAGGTGCATGCTCATATACTCTCTACAATGCTTCAAGTAGATTAAGGCCTTGTTATCATTATTACTACCACCTTCATTATAATTGCTACTTTTATGCATATGCCACCTACGTGTCCTCAGCCTTCTTCTGAGATTCCATAGCATATATTGTTTGCCTCACCTTCTTGCCATCCATTAGACGTGTTTGTAATAATATCCAGTAAGAATCCCAATATTAACATGTCTAAACAACGTGCTCTCAATTCCCCCTATCCGGGCCCTTCTTTTTCCTTCCCTGTCACCATCACCTGCCTAGTTGCTCAAACCCAAACTCCTGGAGTCATCTTTGCCT